>NC_055687.1:31708231-32037954 GCF_017639745.1 Melanotaenia boesemani
AAGCAAAAAAAACAACTTAATTACATTTTTCTCAGCCCCACAATGTAGGGCCTGCCCGATGTTTGGTGTAATGTTTAATCTATAGAAATGATACTGTGTTCTTCCTGTCCCTCGACGCCAGCAGAAAATACTGAGAAAGCGGTGGAACATTGAATCTCTGGGCTGGACCTTGACTCCATTTCAGTCAAAAAAAAGAAGAAGAAGAAGGAAAAAAAAAAGCATAGTTACAGAATGCATTATTTGCATCATTTGTGTATTGTTTGTATCTCAGTTTTGTTTTGTTTTATTTTTTCAGATACTTTATACTTAAAGTGACTTATATAGAACGTTTAAACATGATTTACACAGAATTCTACATAATACATAATTGTGAACTACTGATGACAGCATCTAAGAAACCCTCAGAATATATGTTGTATGTTTTAAACACATAGAAAAAAATAATTTCTTGCTCCCACTCTGTGTTACTGTTAAAGGAAATTAGAAAATAAAAAGTACATACATTATTCCACATCTCAGTAACTCATTTCATTCGCACCTACATCCAACCTGTGGTGCATGTTGCTTTGTGGATTTATCCCCACCCCACACACATACATCCCTCATCCTAATTTCTACCCCTACATCTAACCAATCTGCACTGCAAAAAACAAACAAACAAAACAAAAAAAAAACAAAACAAACAACAACAAAAAAAAAAAAAAAATTGTGAATGTGAGGTGAGAAGAGTTCACTGGAAACAAGGCAGGTAATTAAATCACCAAGAGGAAGACAGAAAGAACCAGGAAGTGGCTGGAACGCCAAGGCGTCAGTTTCTATGGTGACCGAACTGGAGACAAGACAGATCTAGTAGACAGCAACTTACAAGAATCTAAACCTCTGCAGCACCGGATCCATGTTCCTGTGACAGAACTGGAGAACAGGAGAGAAGGGAAATAAGAAGGGCTAAGATAAAGAAGGAAGACAGGGAAGACAGGGAAGACGAGTCAGATGGTAGACCTAGTGATTACTGGAGACAAGTACCTATAGCTTTTCGTCTCCGGTTCCTGTGAGGGTGTATCCACCTTAAAATCTCATAGATCACACTTCACTGTATATATGATTCACTTATACCTTCCTTTTACCTTTTCTTAGCTAACGTAAATCAGCTGAGTGTATATTTTTCTTTCTGGCAAAAACCTGCCTGACTTTCCCACAGTTACACATTAAAGCCTCATGGACAAAAAAATCAAGCTGACTAAGCTGCTGCCCTGTAGCTGCTGGGAGTTAAATGCCTGGCTGAGGGGCTCATCAGCTGTAGCAGTTTAGTGTACAGAGTAACATTAAACTCTTATTTCTGCCCACACTTTCACAGCTAGCCTCAAGGTCTCCACCACCTTCTTTCCCCCCATGTCTCTGAGTACATCGTACAATAAAGTAAAGTCTTGAGGGTTTAGTTATGGGTTGTCAAATTGAGACTGTATCTTCAGTAGCTCTTTTTCAACCAGCACCTCCCCCCATCATCCCACCACACCTGGCCCACACTCAGTACCCCCAGCCTCCTTCATAGCTCCATGGTATTATCCCTGGCTGTTGGTGAAACTCAGCAGCTGTAATTAAGCCAGCCCTTTATTGGTTTGTTCTCACCAAGGGAGATGTGCGCAGGAAGGAGGGAGGTCTTAGTTTATTGCCTGGGTGTCTGAGAGAAGTGTTATGATTGCATACAAGACGGTAAGAAAAGGAGAGGGTATAGAGGGAGAAAGTGGAAAATGTTGGAATGATAGATAGAGACAGCAGTAAAGGCAGCAGTATGGCTGAACTGATATGTTTCACCCCTGTCTACCCTCACCAAATTATATCACAGTGTCAAAAAAAATAAAAAATAAAAAATTCAGCGCTCCAGGAAGAAACAATATGAGAGATGAAAAAAGACCTGGTTGCTGGCTGTGGTCAGTGTAGCCAGATAAACAGCAGGCTAATGTCTCTAGCCCCAGGCCTGCTGCTACTGCTGTTGCCCAGAGAGGAAGATGAAACTGTCTTTGCTCAGGTTTGGTTACAGGCTACAACAGAGAGATTCCACAAAATTGGTACACATTATGTCATTTGCCATAGGATGTACATTACATTAGTTTCTCTGGCCAGGCTGATCTCAGTGCTGAAGATGGTACAGAAAGCTACAAAGGAAAACAAAGAAAGACAAAGTACTTCTTCCACAGAAAAGCTGGCCTCTGCCGAGCACTGACATCTGGGCTCTGTTCATGCTCACAGAGCGAGACTGATTCCCTCTGGACAGGCACGTGTGTGCATGCATATGCGTGTGTGACCCTAAACCTTAACATGTCATTAATGGTTGACTTACAGTCGGCATGGTTTCTTCTCAGTAAAACTATATTTCCGTTTGGTCATTAGAAACCACCTCCAGTGATGCCTCAGGTGATTACCATCTTCTCTTTCCACTCATTGTGGAATCAAGAGCAGGCTGCCAAGTAAATATTACATTCAGCTCTTTGCTCTTTGTATCCTTATGCTTCTTTGTGAGTGTGGATGTGGACTTCTAGGCTTAAATGTTTGAAGCAAAGTCCCTAGAAAAAGGTCTATTTTTCTCTTAAAATGCCTCTTTTCTACATTCCAGTGCAGATGTATGATGTCATCCAGTTTTAAATAGCTAAAGGAAAAACTGCCTTGGCCACTTGAACAGTGCTTTGCTTTCAGACACATGTCCTCACATATGTTGCTAGCAGTCAGTGTCAGTAAGCCTCCAATGTTTTACACAAGAATTTAATTACTTTTTATGTAATTGTTTTTGTAGTGATGGGTTTAAGTTTGTGTGCAATCAATATTTTCTGCAGAATGATTTTACAATATTCATCTTAAGTAGAAAAACTACAATCATTTTTTGCACAAGTTCAAGTAGCTGAGTTTTAATTAAGTAATTTTTTTTAATAATTGCATGCATGTTTTAAAAAAATGTTTATATCCTTTATTTAACCAGGCAGGTCCCACTGAGATACAAGAACATTTTACATGACAATTTTACATAACAAGCAATTTTACATGTTGGTGCAAAAAAAACACACAGAAAGTTAAACAATAGAAAAGATTATGTCATGACAACTTAATCAAACCAAATACAGATAAAAAAAAAGTGAAATAGAAAAAGCAGCTGGATAAATGAGCTTTTGGGATAGCTTTTACAAAATTCTGAACTCAAAATCAAGAGAGAGAGAAAAAGAAAAAAACTAATTGAACCAATTCAGTTTCTGCCAAGAAAAGGGGCCAAAAATCATTCAGCATTCAGCCAAATGCTGCTCAAAACTGTTTGTGCTTGAGCCTGATTCAGTAAGAAAATTGCAAATCATAATTTAGACTTTTCTTCTCTGAAGATATATATATATAGCATTATGGGTCACTTTTCCTGAAAAACAGCATTTAAAATGAATTACTGATAGCCCAGTATTGCCATGGTAATTTTACACGAATGTATGTAAAATTCTTTTGTACCTTTTTCTACCTTTTTGTCCTCATCTCTCCTTGATGGACATATGAGTTAACTGAGACCTTAGTCTATCTGCCCCTGAAAGTACTTCACAGCATCATCATTCTTGTTTTACATCTGATTTATTGATTTAAGAGGCTTTTAAGGTCAGACCCATGGAAGATCAGCAAGTGGACCTTCTTTGTTAAATCTCTGTTTTATTCAGAGCAGCAGAGTCCATACATACAACTGAACAAGCATTTTAAACAGTATTTTACTGACACAAGTCAAACTCCTTTAGCCAAAGCCCTTTCTATTAATTTGTTTTTAAAAATGAAGATGGATTAGCTGTAACCCCGTGCCTTTGTCTTGTTTATTATTTGTGGATCTGTGAACATGCTTACTCCTCTCCCTCAGTCTCCATGTGATGTGACAGGAAGCATATCTGAGGGTGATGCGCCTCTGTAGTCAGTTCTGACTGCCAACACCTGCTTGGAAAGCTTCTTTAGCAGGTGTGTACTCTATTAAGCAGGATAGGAAGCCCCAGTGCTTAACTTGTAAGCCAGAAGGCCCCTTAATGTCCTTAATGTAGTGAGGGCTCTGATTTGGCCGATGAACATTTGGTGTTAAACATTTATTTACAGTAACCTGCGCAGTTGATGTCAGCTTGAACATGTAATCTTCACTTCTTTCATTAGCTGCGTTTGTGTCTCTGTTGTGCTGACTTTAAAGGTCCATGCTGTGTTATCACAGTATGTGTTTATTTATTTATTTTTATTCAGCTCAATGTGAGTTTGCTCTCTTAGCTTGCAGATCTCTTTGTCTCTTTTTGATGTGTGCAGCATGTGTGTCGGTACTTAGCTGGAGATGCTTTCATGTGTGTTTGTTCATGTGACACACGATAAATCAAAACTCTGGAGCCACTGAAGTGTGTTTGCACACAGTTGCTCCAGAGCGGTGATGGCTCTAGTCATGGTTGTGGAGGAAATACGAACAGAGCCACTTGATGTGCTCATGCATTAAGCTTAGTGACGACACTGCACAACACTGGTGTCATGATTCTGCGTGTGTTGTGGGGAAAAAGAAACACCAAGAGTGCAGCTGAGAAGCATCAGCTGCTGACAACAATAAGCTGGTGTTGCATAAGTGAACTGAAACATCTTTTGAGCTACTCACAGCATTATACAATCATGTGTTATTATAATTTATTTAGCTTTAATTTAGTCCGTTAAAAAGTTCACTCTGTAAACCCAACACTCAATAAACCTGTTGGGATGCCCATATGGATTGCCACATGAACGAGAAATGGGCTGTTTAACTTTTAATCTGGTTTCTGTGCAGGAAATTCAAATAATTTTACATAAAAATCTATTTAATTACCAAAAATACACTTTGAGAAGCCATGTGATGAAGCAGTAATGAAAAAGCTTAATCTTAAACATCTGCTTCTATTATCCAAGTCTACTGCTATCATCCGCTACATCCCCAGCCTATGCTCAAATCCTCTTTTACAACACTGACAGTCTTTCTCCAGCTCAATGAGATTATTTCCATATTCTTTAAACGCTGCACACTGTGTCTTTCTCCCCCATCGTTTTGCCTGTGTACAATTAGCTTAGTTAATTTGTGTTGCAAATGAGTCGGCCTCACCAGCATCCCTGGGCTTCTCCTGCCACACAGCAGAGGGGAGACCCAGCCAAGGAGAGATCAAAAGCCTCCTTCTCTGGCAGGCAGATGCTGAGTAAACTCAAGAAACTGTCTCCTCCTGCTTCCGCTTCTCTCCTTCATTACTTTTGGAGTCTGCTGGCTGGCATTAATGAAACCCTATGTAATATTCATTCAATTCCATGTGTTTACTAGTTCATTAGGCTTTGGGATGGTAGTTGATCTGTTCTCCAGGGATGCTTAGAACCAGGCAAAAAAGCTGACTTTTAAAATTTGTCTTTTTTTTTTTTTACCAGCTTGGCTTTCTTTCATTTATTTAATTCCATCTTGATCCTGTACCGTTTGCATTTTTCTTCTCGCTCACCTGTGTAAAATTTCTCTTGCATTGTCATTTCCTCTTCCATTTACATGATTATGACTAAAACACTCTGATTTTTTGGACTTTTGTGCAGCAATAAGTAAAATTGTAAAGAAGAAAGTGACTTAACTTTAGAATGTGAGCAAATACTTAAAGGTCAATCTTCCTCCTCCTCTGCTGTGTTATAGCTCTGTTTCTATGGTGTTTGTCATGGAAGGCATGGACATGAACACATAAACTAGTAACCATGGGACTCTGACTGGTTGTTTACTGGAAGGACTCACTGATAAATTACTTGTAGATCTTTTTGTAAAGTGGCTGAACACACAAAAAAGGAGCCAGAAGAACCAGTTTGATTGATTTATTCTTTCTCACAGATTATCTGCAATCAGGACATAGTGACAGTTTTATCAAAGATGACAAAACAAAATTTTTATTCAAGCTTCCAAGTTTGGCACATACACTCCCTGGTCACTTTACTAGGTCCACCTTGCTGTTATTGGGTTGAAGCCTTGTTTCCCTTCAGAACTGCTTCAGTTCTTGGTGTCATAGATTCAACAAAGTGTTGGAAACATTCCTCAGAGATTTTGCTCCATATTAACCTGACAGTTAATCATCAGACAGTTACTGCATATTTGTCGGCTGCACATCCATGATGAGAATCTCCTGTTCCACCACATCCCAAAGCTACTCCATTGCACAGATGTCAAACTCTGGTCCTCGAGGGCCACTGTCCTGCATGTTTCATATGTTTTCCTGCTTCAACACACCTGACTGAAATTATAAGTCTTTGTGCAGAACTTGACAACAAGCTGTTGGAGACATACGATTTGAATTTGGCTTTGAAGCCGGGAAATATCTAAAAACCTGCAGGACAGTGGCCCTCAAGGACCGGGGTTTGACATCCCTTCTCTATTGGATGGAGATCTGGTGACTGTGGAGACCATTGGAGTCCAGTGAACTCATTGTCATGTTCTAGAAACCAGTTAGAGATGATCTGAGGTTTGTGACATGGTGCATTATCCTGCTGGAGGTAGCCATCAGAAGATGCTACACTGTGACTATGAAGGGAAATAATCTAATCAGAGAACATAAAAGATAAAATAGAGGTATAAGGCAATGTAAATATGGAAATTCAATAACTAAAAGGAGTAGAAACATGTCACCAAAACTAAGCAATCTGTGACCTGACCAGTTAAGAATGTGCTAAATAATTTTAGTTTTTATTGTAGCTATAAACAGAGCTGAAGTTAACGGTCATAGATTACACATTTTCTCAGAGAAGGGCCCCATGGCGACTTCAGCTCTTTGGTGCAGAGCATGTGTTTCAAATGCTGTCTTGTGCAATTACAATTAACCCAGCCATTTAGTCTGGGGCTCTGCTAAAGTCTGACCATTGGTTTATCGATTGAGACATTGGCTTGAGAATGCTGTTGAGAGCAGGAGAAAAGGTTTTTCTGCTAAGCACACAGCACGTGAACAGCTTCTTTTTTTAATCAAACAAGGAGGAAGAGGCGAAACTTTGTCTAATGTTTAAATATATATGCTTGTGCACATGACCTGCAAAGTCATGGTGCACGCCTTAATATAAGATTCCCCCAAAACCCCTGTGTAATTCAAGCCCTGTTGATCACAATTTGTTAGTGCTTGTGTGTGTGTTCGTGTGTGTAGTTGAGACATCTCTCAGACAAGAAAAGAGTTTCAGAAAGTGGGTTGGAAGGCACTGTCTACCCATTATGTAGGCTATGGCTTCCTGTTTGCCTCCAGGCGAGCCTTACAGCTGCTGGTGTGTTTGAGTTCAGCTTCAGACGAACTTGTAGGGGAAAGAAAACTCAAATAAAGAAACATGAATTTATTAAGATGAAAAATGTGCTGAAATAAACTGTATTTTCTCTAACTGAAGGCAGAAACATTTTAATGTTGCCGATTAGAACAAGTCTGAGAAAATGAGGTTATCTTATGTGGTTGCTCCACTGGAACATATGGTATACTTTTTTTTCTGCGCTTCCTAAATATTGTTTACCTAATCTGGCCGATTTGTGGACTAAACAAACATTTTGTTGTTGACTTCTGTTCTCTTTTTTCTTCTAGTCTAATTCTTCCTGAGAAAGATTTTTTAAACAATTTTACTGTGTACACCATTTACTGTGGTTTTTATGAAGTCTACTTTCATCAACTACTTTATTAGCTACACCTTGTTAGTTGGACCCTCTTTATCCTCCAGAACTGCCTTAATTCTTGGTTTCATAGATTGAACAAGGTGTTGGAAACATTCCTCAGGGATTTTGCTCCATATTGACATGATAGCATCACACAGTTGCTGCAGATTTGTCAGCTGCATCACATCCCAAAAGTGCTCTTTTGGATTGAGATCTGGTGACTGTTGGTACTAAAGGACCCAGAATGTGAGAATAAAATATCCCTCACACCATTACACCATCAATAGCAGGATGGATCCATGCTTTCATTTTGCTTTCACTAAATTCTGAGCCTACCATCTGAATGTGAAGCTGGAATAAAGACTCATCAGACCAGGCAATACTTTTCCATTTTTTTGTTGTCCAGTGTTGGTGAGTGTGTGTGAATTGTAGCCTCAGTTTCCTGTTCTTAGCTGACAGGAGGCACCCGGTGTGGTCTTCTGCTGCTGTAGCACATCTGCTTCAAGGTTGGAGGTGTTCAGCAATGCTGTTCTGCATACCAGTGGAACCAGTGGCTATTTGAGTTTCTGTTACCTTTCTATCATCTCCAACCAGTCTGGCCATTTTCCTCCGACCTCTGACATCAGTAAGACATTTTGATCCAGACAACTGCTGCTCACTGGATATTTTCTCTTTTTCAGACCATTCTCTGTAAACCCTAGAGATGTAGAGAGTTGTGTAAAAAAATCCCAGTAGATCAGCAGTTCCTGAAACACTAACATCCATACTACATTCAAAGTCCCTTAAATCCCCTTTCTTATATAAATTTATAAAGTGGCAGATGAGTGCATGTATAGTAGGTAGCGATCATTGACTGTGCTAGCAGGGCTTATGATACTTTAAATTGGGTAACCAGAGCTTGCTTTATTAAATGAGGAAAAATCTTTAAATCTTAGAGAGAATAAGTAACATTATGGGATGTCAAATAAGTCTGGAGGGTTTTCACAGACATATTAGGATGATGGGCTCATTTTCTACCTATATTTGTCAACAGTGAGGAAAAGGCATTGCAAAGTGCGACCTTGAGCTCAACCTGAAGAGTTGTTTATCCTGGACCCTATAATCTTTTGTTGTCAATTACTGGGCAATGGCCAAAAAAAAAAAAAAAAAAAGAATTGCTCACCTGTGAACAGCTTTCATACACCCTCTTCCCACCAAGAAGCATCAAGTGCAACTTGTCCTATAAATAAACACAACAAGATTCTTGGCCTTGTTGTGTATATTGTACAAGGACAGCTTGGCAGTTTTCCACATTGGACTCAGTTGCTGCAGTCCTATCTGTTAATTATAACAGACTCAAACGATATTAGAGATATAAGACAAAGGAGGGATGGGGTCATATGTGTGTATGAGTTGGAGGTGGAGGGTAATGAAGGAACAGATGAGGAGTCCAGATCAGCTTGGACTCCTGCCATTTTTTCAAGAGGGTCATTGGTTGATCCAGAGATGTTATTTTGGGCAACAAAGATTATTGAAGCATCCTCTGACTCACCCCTCAGTGTTTTTTCATTACCTCCTCACTTTCTATGCTGCCAGACAGCCGAGCAGCGTCACTGCCTTTGATTTCAAATGAAGCATGCTCACTGGAATGAAAAATGCACACTTAGCAGAACCAAGAAGAAATGCATGTGCAGAGCCAGGGTGTATGTAAAAGTATTTGCATGTCAGAGAGAGAACAAGATGGGGAGACTTTTTTTTATTGCTGAAATACAGTCAAATATTTGGTCACAGAAGAATATGTTGGGTAAGAAATACTTATAAATCTGAACATGTTCTCTACATTGAGCATTTTGCGTTGTGAACAATGATTCACAAAAACGGAGTAGTTAGTATAAAACAGCATGGCAGGAGTCGGAAAGTCAGCATTTCCATGCCACCATGTTGAGCTGGAAAGCATTTGCAATATGCTTGTGAATGGGGGGGGGGGGGGGGGTTTGATTGTAACGCTGGGAATACTTGGACTCCATAAGTCAGTTTCCAATGTGTGTGTGTGTGTGTGTTTGTGTGTAGCAGGATGATGAATCAATATTACTTTCAAAGCAATACGAAAATAAAATGAAAATTTACCTTATAAACGTAATTACACAAAATCTAGATTTTTTTTTTATTGTTTTGTTTTTTTCTTACCTCCTGTGAGTTAACTTCATACCATGCTGATGAAGCAGTGCACTCCTGTGTATCAATATGCTATGTCATCAATATATTTTCAGTTAGAGGTGCAGAAAAGCGATCATTTGCACACACCCATCAGTGGTGCTGTGTGCAGGTAGGTCTTTCGAACCTGAAAGTTTAAACTAGAGCTGGATGGTATGGCCAAAATCATACTGGATCTTTCAAAATGATGCCAGTCTCACAGTATTTAATGTAATTTTTTTATGCATGGCTGGGTGTTAAACACATTTTCCACTGACTTAGAGAAGAATTATTGCAGTAGAGTGACTTTCAATTATAAAGAGAATTATAAAATTGTCAAAAAAAAGAGCAAAAAAACAAACAACCCCAAACATATTTTAATATCCAGTGTCTGGATCATAAGTTTTGAATCTGTCTTTTCTCCACAGTACTTGGCAGAACCATGTCTCTGACCACATGGACTATGATGGCTTTGGTTATGTTGATCCACTGCTTCCTTTTTATTTATTTGTTTTGTACCTCTAGCAAATCTACAATTGATATTTGACTCTCCTGTCTCCCAGCTTTTTCAGTTATACCTGAGGATGTGGAGGCTGCCAATCTTAGTTTCAGAAATTCTTGAAGCTCCAAAACATGTTTGCCGCTAAGATGGTGCAGCAAATGTGTTGGTGTTATCTGGTGTACCGCCTGGCATTAGTTTCAACCAAACAAAGCAGTGGCACCTTTCAGTCAGGCATTAAGGATGATTTAAATTTGACTTTCCTAACTTTGACAACCTTAATGTTGAGTTATGAGGAGTTAAACGTAGAGATGCATCTTGCAAAAGCTGTATGTAAAAAAGAAAGAAACACAAAACAGAGCCAGTCAACCCTGCCTTCATGTCTGACTGAAGACCTCACCTTTGCTTTGTATTGTATTGTATCTATATTCAGCACAAACGGAAATATGTAACCATAATTTCACAATATCAAACCACACCCCAGTAATGCTTAAAATTAGCCTCACCTAAACGTCTGGTTACTTTTCTGCTTAACATAGATGATCGCTTTATTAAATTCCAGCTGTGGTGTGCCTCTTTTTTCATGCTTGCTGGTCTTGGTAGAATGATTAAAAAAATGCACACACTCTGCTTTTCTAACCTGACTCTGTAGGGAGGGGAGGAGCAAGCAGCACTGTAACAGTCCTGACTTGTAGCTAATCTTAATGGCATATTCTGCTGGGGCTTGGCCTACATAGTGTACGAGCAGTGCTTCTTCTTTAAAAGGAAACCTAACAGGCCATGCAGTACAAAAAATATGGTATATTAACCAGACAGCGTTTAAATATATAGCATGAACACACAAAGCGCTGCTAGGCTTGTGTATAGACATGATGACACACCACGATGGTGGACCGAATTAGTAAATGTACACTGAGCTGCACACACTGCATTCTTCACTAAAAATTAGACTGTTTCACTCTCAATGCCACATGAAGGAAATCAAATAATTACTAAGGCACGATAAGGTGTTATTTGACCATGTATGTTGAAATCCATGGAGTTGGCTTTAATGTGTATTACTAGGCAGGTGGTTGAGAGGACTGAGGGACTAAAGCTATCTTTAAAAACATACTACAGAACTTTTGCAATTTTCTCAGCAATGAGCCCCCTGTTGACGGCGAATTTGGCATCCATCTTGCATCCTACCTGTACAGTCCCAGCCAGTAAAAGACAGTCTTATCTTGACTCTTGTCTTATCTCTTGTTTTTTTCTCTTTCTCTCTTTCTTTTCCTCTCTTCCTCTGATAATGTCTTCTTTTGTTTCTTTGCTGAATCAGCCACTGTGCGCATTCAAAACGGCTGGTGTGTTTCTATCCATTTGCTAACGTGTGACGTGTGTGTACAGCAAAAACTCGGCGGCAACATCACATGGCATCCCAGATGAAAACGCTGTATATTGTGGTTTCTCAGCTTTTCTCAGGACACCACTGAGCAGCAACGACTCCAGAAATGCTCACAATAGATGTCATTGTGTCTTCAAACAAGTCCACAA
This sequence comes from Melanotaenia boesemani, assembly GCF_017639745.1. Classification (NCBI taxonomy): domain Eukaryota; kingdom Metazoa; phylum Chordata; class Actinopteri; order Atheriniformes; family Melanotaeniidae; genus Melanotaenia; species Melanotaenia boesemani. Next base: position 31,720,072 of record NC_055687.1, read on the forward strand.
CACGGAGTTTTAAGGTTGGAAATTAATGTAGAACTCGGCTGTGCTTCCTAACGATGACTAAATACAGTCTTTAAGGGTGAAATGCATTTACATATTTTCACCATCTTGTTAAAACGTGTTTTGGTTTTATTCAAACACAGAACGATATGTTTGACGTTTTCAGCTTTTTTTATGACTGTTATAATGCAGTCTTTAAAGAAGCCTTGGTTTTTGTTGTATTTTCAAAACTGTGATACCAGGTAGTGTGAAAGAAATATCATGCCATGGTAAAGCCAGTAAATAAAACATTTTTTAGTAACAAACTGAATTGCAGAACGGAGAAATTTGAATATATCTCGTTTGTCAACAATATAAAATAACATCACAAGTGTAACAAAATAATAAAATAAATCCCTTAAAAATTAAGTCAACAGTCCAAATTAGCTAAACAAAAGCAAAACCTGCTGTTTGTTGGCTTTTATAAGCATTCTTTGTTTTTTTGCGCCATAAACCATCTGCAAGAAAAATATCAATCTCATCATGCTGGTATCGATCGATACCGATAGTAGTCTTGGTATCAGTGATATCGATATTTGGACTGATCCATTTGGACTAACACAGAAACTTTGACATCTTCCTTGTTGTCCCTTGTCATGGCTCAGTGGACAGAGTGGTCGCCCTGTAGCCCAAGGGTTGCTGGTTCTGTCCCAGCCCAGAGAGCTCATTTTGAGGTGTCCCTGAGCAAGATACTGAACCCCTAATTGCTCCTGATGGGTCGTGGTGAGCACCTTGCATGGCAGCTCCCGCCGTCAGTGTGTGAATGTGATGTATATGTAAAAGCGCTATATAAGTACAGACCATTTACCATTTTAACCTGTTGTGTGAGCCTGAGCCACCAACACATCTCCTGTTGTCTTCCCATCAGTCAGCTGTGCTCCCTAACGATGACTAATTTAGCATTCATCTCGCATCAAGTCTCCTCTCTCTTCTCATAGACGACTACCTTCACCAACACACATACCATCCGTCATAATTTGCCTTGTTCTCTTATGAACATTTGAGTGCCGACATGTTTGAACAAAGTCAGCTTTTGTGTTGTTTTCTGCTGTTCAGTTCTTTAAAATAAAAAAATAAAATTACAGTAACAGTTTAGTCTGATGTTTAAAACTCAACTTTATATTAAATTTATAGAGCATCTTGTTATTTTAAAATAAATAGTGAAATATTGCAGATCGTGTACCGTTAAAATGTTACTATAGGGGAAAAAAATAAAGTATTTTTAAGTTATTCATTCAAAAAGAAGCAGCAGTCAAGACCAGATTTAATTCTATTGCTGGACTTCTAAACATCGGTGCAACACTACGAACATGCACTTCAAAGCACCCTCACCAGAGCCGTTCCCTTAACGGATTTTTTACCGTAAATTTCCAAGTCACCTGTGACTGCCAGATCCACCTGCTGAATGTGTCTTCAGTAATCAAATGTACAGTGTACAGTTTATTGTAATGATTTGTTTGAGAAAATTAAGGTTATGCCCTGTTTGCCTGGTTGACAGCACTGACAGGGGTTTCATTTCATCAGACACACCCCTCACACCTTGGTGTACTGCATCTTAAAAAGATGCCACAGCAGGCTGCAACTAGCAGTAAAGCAGACTATGTAATGAAAATTTATCCTACAGTGTGCTTTTCCCCCTCTTTAGCCACAACATCATGAGGATGTGTCTCCTAACGTGCTTATAGGACCAGATTGCAAGCTGCTTTCCAAGTTTTGGAATAATTAATGACCCATTTGTACATAAAATACGGTTATACGGTTTGAATCTTACTCTGTGGTTTTTTTATGACCAAGTTATCACTTTAAAAATGGTCTCGGTGTGCATCTTTATCATCATTTTCTGTTTTCATTCATTCTTTTAACATTGAGTTTATTTTTCCTTGTCTGTCTCACTGCTGTCTGTGTCTGTTTGCACATAGCCTGTAAGTCTTGACTTTTTTCTGGGGCATTTACCTTTTCAAAGTAGGGCCAGCAGGCACGTCCTTTTTAGTTTAGGTTGGTATTCCCCAATTTATGAGAAAATATAAAAACAATTTTGTAGTCTACAAAGATGTTCATGAATCTGAAGGAGGGTTCTCCTAAAAAACTTCTATGTACAATTTAATAACTTTCAGAAGATTCGTAAGAAGATATTAGTGTATGAGACCAAGTGTGTGCATCCACACAAATACACTGATTAGGTATAAATCTGCCTTTTTAAATGTCTGTCCCACTGTGTATTTCTCTACACCCCCCCGAGTATGATTTGATATTTGAAAATCCATCGTGTGGATAAAAACATAAAAAAATAATAAAAACACCACATAAACCATTAATTTGTTCCGTTTGGGGATCATGAGATCTCAGGCTGACTGAGATTAGGTGAAAACTCTTAATCTGCCTGTAAATTTGTGAAAGATAATAATCAGCCAAAGAATATAATCCCTCCCTAGGCCGAGGACTGAGTGGCCAGTGGTAGAACAGGGCTGCTGCTCGATCTCCAGCTAGTTGTAGAGATCACATGATGATGGTGTTAAATCAGAAAATCCTCTCTCTCTCTCCCTCTCTCAGACCCCCAGGAGACATTGCAGCACATCCATAAACTGTGCCATTTATCCAAATCCAGCAGTGTGTCAGGTTGCTTTGGATGCAGCAGACTGGCAGAAACAAAGCAGGTTACATTGCCGTCAGGCTTTCATTTGGATATTGGGAATTTCAGCTTAACTATCTGGTCGCCACAGGTACAGTATTTGAACTGGTTTGACATGGGAATTGGATGTGCTTATTTTACCATGAGGGTCGTCCCAGATTCACAGTGACTGCCTGTGTCAGTCTTGCATGGAAGAGTGATGCAGCATCTTTAAATGGACCATTAGAGACATTTTAACTCCCCATTTGTATCTACTTTTAATTATTTCATTTGAGGCACATCTGTTCTTTTTGTTTATTTTTCTTTCTATTTCTGCTTTGCAATTGAAACTGTTCCAGGTTGCATTGCTGTCATTGGTGGGTAAAAAAAGCTCTGCAACATAGCACCACTCATTTGTTCTCATTTGACTTTTCTCCAATGTATACAAAGAACGAGGTACCACCATCCCCACAGTGGCAGCACTGCATTTTCACCTCAGTCTTTTCTGACTTTCTTACTGTGTTTCTTTAATGACAGTAGAAGCAGAGTAGATAGAGCTGGTGTCCCAAGTCTGAAGAGCATTGCTGCAGGACCTAATCTGCACCTGTGTGCACATCATTTGTAACTCTAGAAATAAAACAGGGATATTTGTTCATGCTGTATGACAGTGGATTCGAAACACCCACATACAGGTCGGTTGTTGCTCTTAAATGAGGGTTTTATATGCAGTTTGGTTGTAGAATCATCAAAATATATTTAAAAAATATTTACTATTGTTTTTAAAGTTAATGTGAACAGTTATATTTGTAAATCTGCATACTGTGTATACTGTACTTAAATGTTGTTAGTAGCATTTGTGAAACTTTACATAATAAACTGCATGCAGCTTGCAAAAACAGCTGTGCAGTTGTGCATCATGGTCAGTTATTTTGCAAAGGAAGGTATAACTGTTGTATTTGCCTAGAACATCCTTGTCACAACAGCATTAAACACTTGATCATAGGCATTTTAATTCTTACAGGATCCCAGAGACATTAAAGTTCAGCTAATATGGCTGAGGTAGCTGTATTGATAAGGAGGGTCTGGTAAGGAGGGAATTGTTTTGAACAAACAGCATATGCTCCAATGTCACTACATATTGCAAACAACAACTTCTTAATAACCTTTCAATAACTGCATTTTGTCTCCATTACGTGGCACTTTGTATTATGCTTAAGTAAAACAGCAGTTTGCATGCCCAAAATAACTACTCATCTTTGGTTTAGGCAGAATCTGAATGGCTAGCACAGCACAAAGGTCTCTGGCATTGTCTCAGGGCTTGGAACTCTAAAAGGCTGAAATTTTCCCATAGTACAGTAATTTGATCACCATTCTGTGCTGCAGATTTAATCTTAAACCCACGTTAGATGTGTATGATTTATGACTTGGTAATCCTGCTTGATCTTAGTCTGTTCATCATATACAAAACCTGGAATACACAAATTTTGAGAGAGTGACACATTCTACTGTCAATTGTTCAGCCTCAGAATCGGGCTCAGGCTGTGGATGTTTCTGATCAGTAGGTCAGAGGAAAAACACATCCCATGAGGCAGATTGGGACAGGCTCACTTCTTATTACACTGCAGCATAAAATAAATAAATAAATAAATATTTATTTATTTTTTCTTTTCTCGCTAAAAAGCGAGAAAAAAACAAAAACAAAAAAAAAAACGCCACATAAAGGTTTTATCATGGCGAGTGTGTCAGGTCAGATCTAATCTTTTTGGGTCACACTTTTTAATCTTTCAGTCCCATAGTGTAATCCCATGATTTTTGTGAGCCATGGATTTGATACATTATGCTGCTTTTGATAGGGACTGTGTACTTGAAAGATGATTATGCCTGGAATTACCTCCAGAGCACTGCAGGTATTTAAGGCTGTTTTGGCTGCAAAATTTAGTAGCCGTGTAAACACAAATGTGATGATGAAAATTGCAATATTTAAATGCATGTTCAAATAAAATATCTTAGTTAATGTGTTGGAAAAAGCCACCTTTCTGCAGCTCATGTCTGTAACTACATGACACATGTGGATTTTCTATAGTTAGATTAGAACTGGACAGCAGCACCAATGACTGCTTTTACTCTCACAGCAGGAATGCATACAAGCTCTAATCTGTATATGTATAATGTACCATGATGACAGTAAGGCCTCTCTATTGCAGACCTGTTAGGTTGATTCACTGCTTGTAGATCAGCTTCACACCATGCTGCCTGTGTTATGGCTCAGTGCCATGTCTGTAGGGACATCACACACAAATCTTGCAGTATACTGTAAGGGGATGTGATGGAAGGAGTATCTTGCTGGGTGGTTTGTAACTCAGTCACAGAGCAGCCAAGCTTCTCTGCAGAATCATGGGCATCATAATACCGTGCTGTCCTATCCTGCCTGTTCATGCCTGTGCCTAACCAACAAGATGCTGAATGTACAATGTGGACCAGCTGCATGTTTACCAGCAGCACACAGTAAACTGGAATGAACTGTTCTTTTTTTCATGCTAACTCTAATTCCCATTTATTGTTGATGATATCTTCTTTTTCCTGTCACTGATGATGGAATGCAGATCTAAAATCAGCAGAGTGTGTCATTACATGGCTTAGAGCTATACTGTATGCTGAGGCTATTACAGTAGCAGTTGTAACTGTAGCAATGGAGAATATTGCACAGCAAAAAAATTTAGTGCTGCACCATGACTTTGTTGTACATATTGAAGCCTGTTTGAGTCCAGACAGCATTAGAATCATGATGCAGATTCTGATGGAGTGGAGCAGAGTTGTTAGCTTGCTTGCAAGCTGCCATAGGCATTTCTCTGTTTGGACAGGAAGGATGTACAAGGCTAAACGGGGGCAAGGAAATGTGATACTTGTGTCAAGATGGGTTAGCGCTTGTCAAGGGGCAGTTTGTTAATGTCTGTTGTGGTTGATATGCGAATCTACTATGTGCAAGTTTGTGTTCTTGGTGTTGCATTTCAAGACAACATCTCAAGAAGACATTAGCTTGAAGCCCCTCAGGGCATCGTCAATGCCAAAGCAAAGCATTTTTTATGCAACCACAGCAGCACTTGCACCTGCAAATACACAAACAAGAAATTAATGCACACAACACATATTACCACAATTAGCTAATAGCAGGAGTTTCACAAGATATTTTTCATCCACATCACATACTCCTTGACTGTCCCGCTCCAAGTCTCAGTGCTTGTCCCTTACCCCAGCACATAATCTCTGCGCCAGCTTCCCTTTGACTTTGTGAATGAAATTCTACTCAGTAAGCAAGAGCATCTCATGAATATAATGAATCAGTGTGTGTGTTTTTCTCCAGCTTTGTCAGAATCACTAGTTAGTTTCTATTCCGAGGTGATAGGAGGCTTTGTTTTGATGTAAAGTAGAAAGCAGAAGTTACATGTGAGATGGCTGCAATCCAGAAAAATTTAATTATCCGTACTCTGGGTATTTCTTTTAAATATCGGTTGATTTAAGTTCCTATCCATTCAAGGCTATCCATATTTTTCATTCATCTTTGGTATGACTGCTGTGGTGGTTCTATCTGTATTTGTAAAAGAAATCATACAGCTAGTTTGTGGCAGTATTGTCACATGCTTTTATTTTCTGTGGTATTTAGGTCTTTTTCCTCTTTTCTTCCTCCTCTATTTCCATTATATTTCAAATTCCTGAATTTTAACTGATAAGATACTGAGTCAATGAAAACTTAAAAAAAAAATACTATCAGAGAAAGTTGCAGCCTGACCACATATAGAAGCTTTGTCAGGACCCCATGGTGTTATATTTCATTGTACACGGCAAATATTTAATTTTTGAACTTGAATTAATCAGTTTTTAAGTTACTCAAGAATTTTCTTTGAATTGACATCAGCTGATAAAGTTGCATTAACCAAGTCATTTCTAAGCAAAACTGACCACATACTGGTGCTTTTATCAGGACTCCTTGGTGTCATATTTCATTGCAGAGGGAAAATATCAAATTACTCTGATTAATCAGATAATGAGTCGGTCAGAGATTTTCTTTGAAATGCTGCCAGTTCTCAAAGTTACATTAATCAAACCACTCTTAAACTAACCTGACATCATACAGGTGATTTGTAAGAACCCCGTGGTGTCAAATTTCATTGCAGTCCAGTAAGATTTCCAACAAAACTGTTCAGCCCAGAAACCGTAAAATTAACCTTTTTTTTCCACACATACAATACATAGTTTCACTATCAAGGCCTTAAAATTACGAGATGCCAATGTGCCATGTGACAGAAACACCAATTGGCTTTAAAATCCATTGTCATAACCAAGATGGTGACAGTTAAATGGTTTAAACTCATGGTGTAACCCTTTAAAGCCTGATCTGAAACAAATGGGTAGAAAATTAATAATAATAATAATATTTAAAAATAAACAAAATAAATCAAAAGTCATTATTTGGCCCTTTAACAAAATGTAAAAAGATATTTAATAAAAATTGTTGTATATTTACAGTTTATTACCATGTGATATGTCAAAATGAATTTAGCACAAAAGATATCCACAAGGGGGCAGAAGACAAGTATCAGATTGTGTTCAACTGGGTTTTGAACTGTTTTTTTTTTTTTACCATAAAGTGATGCAAAAGGTCTCAAACTATGTATAAAATATGATACATAAGGCATTAAAGGGTTAAGAACCAGAGTCTACAAATCAACGGGTGATTTCACAGTGGCTGCATCCATCATTTTACACAGTGCAACTTCAAGGAAATATGTGTGATTCTGAGTCTAGCTCTGGACTCAACCCTAAATATTGTCATGGGATTTTTACCTCCTTTGTCCACCTGTACACCTCTTTATAATTCATTATCTACTCTTTAAATGTAAATTTTGATTTTGACTAATTATGTTTTTATTGCATTAAATGTTAATTAAATGTTCTTTCCTTTAAAGAACTGAATTTTAAACATTGCTATCCAGCATTCAAAGGCAAATATTAACACTTATATTCAGTGAAACAATTTAAAGTATTTTTATATTTAACAATGACACCTTGTTCAGTCTATTTTTGTTTAAATATTTTTTTCGCCTTTTGTTGTTCTTGTTTTTGAAGCTTTGATTTGTGTGCTAATGTTTTAAGCACATTTTGTCCTGCACAATGGGCCAAATTCTGCCCTACTTTAACAGCCCATATTTTCAATTCACAGCAGTTCATGAACTTGTACACAGTGATCATACATCATTTTATCCCTCTGTTGAGCTTACACTTCACTTTACTGAGATTATTTAGTGTTTAAAATATAAATTCAACATAAGACACAAAAAACATATTTGCTCGCATGTGTCTTTACAGTGCTTAGATTTATTGTACTGCACATCTATTATGCATCTTAGCCTAACCCCAATGGTCTGCGATACAGCAGGCGTGGGCCAAACCTCCTTTGTCCTCTCCAGTGAATCAGCCAATCACAAGCGAGAAGTCCTTACCTTGGCCAGTGAGCCAGGCTGGCAGCAGTGATTTATGAAGCCCTTTGAAATTTATGGAAAGTTGTCATGTACAAAATTAAAGGGATGCTTCACAGAGCCTTTTCCTCACCAAAATGTCATTATTACTTTGGAGAAAAAAGGGAGCGAAATGTAGGGGAAAAGTGGCTTATGAATAATTAATTCTGAACAAAGAAATAAATGCATTAATGCACAGTTAGCCTCCTTCAGGCTTTTCATCCACTTCCTGGCTGTTTTCATCTCCGACAACCAGACAAAGACTGACAACTCATTTAACTAAATGAGGCTGCTGATGGTAACAATATTGTTGTATGTTTGCATGATTTACAACAAAATTTTTGAAGGTACTTTTATGCTACTTAATTTTGACCAGTAAACATGACTTTAGACCATTTTCAAGTGAATTAAATTTAGTTCAGCTTTATTTATATAACACTAATTCACAACAAAGTCACCTCAAGGCACTTTTAAAGATGCAGTCTAATTCAGTTAAATTTATAGCCCTGTAATCCAGTTTATAATAACTGTAAGCCAAATAATAAAAAAATAATTACCTCGCTAACAAAACCAATGGATTGCATTGAATCTTTTCTCTGATTCATGCCCCATCCTAAGCATGCCAAAGTGGGTGACAGTGGAGAGGAAATACTAAACCTCCTGCAGAACCAGAAAAGCAGCCACCGGCCCCAACTGGTTGGGGGTGTTTCACAAGATGGGGTAAAGGATGACAAATGATTTCAGTTTGCGCCTTCTTATCTTTTTCAAATTCTGTCCATAATTAGATAATTTGGCATGATGAAATAAAGTACTTAGAAAGGATAAATGGGTAACACCTCCTGGTGTTTCTAAATTCTGACAGAACTTAGACAAGTTATTAATTTCGGTCATACTACACCGACAAATGCAAAGAGCTGTTTGTTTGCTCGTATTTGTTCCCGTGCACATGCAAGCACACAAGAAATACAGTAAAGTCAAATTAGGTAGATTTGTTAATCTTTCGTTAATCCAGTCATTTATAATTTATCTAAGCTGTTATATCAACAAAGTAATCAGATGCTGTCAGAATAAGAATGAATGATTTTTTCAAAAGAAGTCAAACATTAGATCTGCTGTGATCTGTTTGAAGAGTGTCGGATTAAATAATCAAGCAGGATGTGAACTATGTGAGCTGATGTATATACTGGTGTAAAATGGATTCACCACTGAACTCATTGCTTTTGTGTCTCTTTCTTTGACTTATAGCAAACAAAGCCCATCTGCATCCAGGGATCCAAACCAAAAATACGACCAAAGGGAGGGGGGTGACCACCCACAGTATGCCCCGACAGACGGCGGCATGCCCAGATCACCGTCTGACTATGGAGATAGGGACCCTCGGCGGGCTCCACGGGGCCCACACATGTATCCAGATGTAGATGCAGCACGGATGGGCTACAGGGACCGGCGGGGGCCGGGTCGCTGGCACTCCCAGGAATACCCACTTGATCAAGAGCTTGATGGACCACCCAGTGAGTATGACATCCAGCGACAACGCCAAGAGGAGTTCCAGGCACGATACCGCAGTGACCCCAACCTGGCACGCTATCCTGTTAAGCCTCAGCCTTACGAGGAGCAAATGAGGATGCATGCTGAAGTGGGCCGGTTCAGGCATGAGCGTCGCCACAGTGATGTCTCCTTGGCCTACACAGAGCAGGATGACCCTGGCCCCATTCGACTGTCCCGTCAGCATCTCACTGAGCGCCGGCCGCCTATGATGGGACAGCGCTCATATTCTGTTGATCGTTCCTCCCCAGGACCAATGGGTCATGGCCTTGGAAGTCACAGAACCTCCAACCACAGCCCCCCTACGCCACGCCGTAGCCCTGTGCTTGGGGACCAGTCGGGGGATCTGCGACGAGGAGACCTTGGAGATCCCATGAGGAGGCAGCAACACCATTTGGACCCCAACTCAGCTGTTCGGAAGACCAAGAGGGAGAAAATGGAGAGTATGTTAAGGAATGACTCTCTTAGCTCTGACCAGTCAGAGTCAGTGCGGCCCCCACCCCCCAAACCCCACAAAACCAAAAAGGGAGGGAAGATGAGGCAGGTGTCACTGAGCAGCTCAGAGGAAGAGCTGGCCACCACACCGGAGTACACAAGCTGCGAGGATGTGGAGATAGAGAGTGAGTCAGTCAGTGAAAAAGGTAGGAGCCAACACACCTCCTCACCTGCTACTTTCACTGTGTATAGATGAGTTTATTAGGCTGCAACACAAGTAACAACTTCTTAGATACTTCTTAGAAAAATCATCCATTAGAAGTTTTACTGACAATTAATCTTTCTTAAAAGAAGTTTTAATTTAGTTGTAATGTAATCACTGTTGTTGTTTGGTTTCAGTGTTGATTCTTGATGATGCTCTTGACTCAGATACTGTATAACTTTCAGATCCCCTACTATATATGTTTGTTATGTGGGTGTCAGTTTGTATTTGTTATGTTTATGGCTCATTATTTTCAGTTGTTTTTAGTTAAAAAAAAATCTTTGATAATATCAAAATGAATATAAATTGATATTTTAAAATTGAACTCATTGCATATAAAGTAATAAATTAAATTAATTAATTAAAATAATTCTTTTTTTTAAGTTGTAAAAGTTACTTATTTGTAACTAAAATTGTTTATCTATACATTTAGACTTTTGATTGTATACACACACACACACACGCACACACACACACACACATATATGTATATATATATAGAGAGAGAGAGAGAGAAAGATTCAAAACACACACACACACACACAAAACTGACAATGATGAGCCTGATGTTCGTACAAAGCACTGCTACATTTTCTGTTTATTAATGAATCCACTCTAACAGCTCCTGTGGCCTACCAGATTTGTTGTGTGAATGGGTGTTTATGTTTGTGGCTGTAGATTTGAAAGAATGTTGCACCACCGCTCTCAAGCTTTACTGCTTTTGCCGTTGTCTGATGGCAGACTTGACAATGTCCTAACAAAGCTGTTTCACACGATGAGTCTGTAGTAACAGACAGTGTTGTTTAGCCGGCTGACACAAAGAAACAGGGACAGCTCTTGGGTGAGAACATGCGGTGAAATGAGGTGAACTAAGTTAGTAACTACTGCATTAGTTAATTACTTTTATATCTTCTTGACAATAAGTTTTATACCATCTCTTATGCATATAGATGATTAAAGATAATAAATGAGCAGGGTGGGATTATATGTGTTCCTGCTGCCCAGTGACCGGGTCTGTTAGCCCTGATATCGCTACAGACATACTGTTGTGTTACTATGGTGTAAATCCTTGTAAAACAGCCTATTACTAAGTGGCAATAGAATTATGATTCCATCCAGGAAGGGAATGGCTCATGTTTGGGTAAAAAAAAGAATAATCTGCTCTGAATTTATTGACCCATATGAAGAGGAAGTTTTTACGTTTTTCACTACATATGCTGAATTAAACTTTTTAAATTAGCTCTGCGATTTATTTCTGTGACTGACAGAAGACAAGCATTATTTAGATTTGAATGAGGATTATTCCATCATCTCTGAGCCCAGATTATTGTAGTTTGCCTTACAGTAAGAAAATCTGATCATTAAAGGTAAATGTCCAACCTGCGTCACGATAGTAGTACACATACCAACCGGCAAATAGTCAGAGTAACTGAATTAAATAACATTTTGCATAGAATCAACATAAAAATCAGTTTTATAGGTGGTTAGATTCTTGACTGTTCCACATGGTTGATTTTGTCTTAATTACAAATTGATTTAGTTGTCAAACCTGTAATTAAGTCACCCTTTATCTGAGAACTGTTAAAAGCAGGACTTAAAAGGAACAGATGGCTTTAGATAAACAGGGTGACCAAACAAAGACAGAGAAAAGTACCACAGTTTGCTCTGGTATTTATTACTGGAACAAAGTGCCTGATACAAACCAGAAATGTTTATTATAAAGGAAAGTAGAAGAATTCATTTGGTCGTCTTTGTTATGTAACTATTCTCTACATTAAGAGAAACAGCTTGGCTTCATCAATACAATACTGATGTGTGAGTTTCACCATTTACAGGTAATCATGGGAGGGAAATAGGCTACTTTGAGGGACTAATGTGTTTATACTCCATCAGGTTAAACAGATTTTCTTAGATCATACTGACTGGGATTCAGTCTAAACAGCTGACAACAGTTCACCAGACGCTGGAGCTCATGCTGTAGGTTTCTTTTAATTTTGACCGTGTCTTGGTGCTAATAAATAGCATATATAGGCTTTTGTGCTTATCCAGAAAATTGTGTTAAAGATAAAACAAAAATTAAAAGACAAAGTCATCTTTTATGTGCCAGCTTTTGAGTCTTTGTCAACCAGCTTCATGAATAAGTAGCCTCTAAAACTTTTCTAATAGGTTATTAAATGAGTTTCAAGATACGTTAGGCACTTATTAGCTGCTTTTCTTGCATTCTGCGGTTCAATTTCTCCTCAACGATCTCGTTTGGCTTCAGGTTGGTTGATTATACGTTACAAAATTTAAAGTAATCATGTCATTAATATGTGCAAAAAAAGTATCTCAAAAGACTGCTTGCATGGCAACAAATGTGAGGTTCTACACATTTTTTATAGCAGACATTCGGACTTGAAAATAGTGGGACATGTTAAGGTGTAACAACAACAGCTTCATTCTATTAACTACCGTGCACAGGTGCAGAAGTTGGCTTTCCATGGCCTCCTTTAGAGGTGGTTTTACTGCAACAATCAGACCATGAGACCCTGGGGCCTGTTCCACAAAGCTGGTTGTGTTGAAACTCTGACTATGTTAACTGAGCTGAGGGAAACTCAGGGTTTTCCTTTCCAGAAAGAGAGCCAAATGCCACAACCTGAGTCTGTTACCATAGTAACTGACTCCATTAAGTAAGCCCATTTGATGGCAGTTTTACTAAAAAGAAATCCTGAGTTTCTTCCTGTCTCCTCCCATCCGAAGCAGCTGTCAGACATGGGTTGTCCGTACTAACGTGATTCCAGAGATCTATTAGCTAAATTGACACATAATGATTTACATAGAGAAACAATTTTTTCAGAACTGGAACAGAGATTTTATCATTTCCAGTTCAATATGTCATCAAACGGTACCGTTTTACAGTTACTAAAATTCTCCAGCTGTACATTTCTAATATGACACACTGTAGACATGACATGGTGTCTCAGCAAGCTTTCTGCTTTGCGTAGTGATACTTTTTTTTCTTGTAAATGGGACTTTTCTTTATAACATTGGTAGCACCAAATTTTCTTTTAGAAAGACAACAGTGTGTCGAGCTGAATATTAATCAGGATATAAAGTGAGCTGACATGTACTGTATGTGTTGAAACCGCATTTGCGGGGGTTTAAATTACTAGCTATAGAAACAGCCACTGACTATACTATATTGATCATAGTGGTTGATATACTTTAATAGGCTGTATTGATAATGGCTTTTTATTGTGGTTACCAAATCTGGGTAAAGATACTCAGAGTTGATTGAACCATCTCAAAGCAGCTGTTCTGGAACCAAAAACTCAGAGTTGCTCAGCTCAGAGTAAGTCAGTCCCGAGTTTCTTGAATGTCTGCCCTGAACAATTGACACTGTAAAACAGAGTCTGAAACACTTCAGACTCTAACCTGAAGTGCTGTTGATTGGCAATTTGTAAGGCTAGAGACTCCACTGAACTCATCCTCTGCAGCAGAAGTGAGTTTTGACCCCATGAGAGCCATTTTCATCATAACATTAATGGTTTTTGCAGCTGTATTTGAAGACACATTCAAAATTCTTGCAGTAATCTAGATCCACTGACTTAAATGTTTAGTGATTCATTACATGATATGAATTACTACATAAATATGCCTATTTACAGTACACAGCTACCTTGACACACCACAGCTGATGGTCTCAAATGCACCATGAAGGCAAAAATGTCAACTAATTAACTTTTTACAAGGCACAGCTGTTAACTGAAAATCATTTTAGCGACATGTAGTCGGTTAAAAAGAATGCGAGAAAGCTGATGACTTCAGTGTGATCTTCAGTGTAGCAGCTAGTCAAAATACAAACAGCAGCAAAAGAACATTTATTTTACATGGCAGGGGAGCAGTAAAACAGGAGCACCTTTTGGTTGTACAGTATGTACGTGTCAGGGCCTTGAGGTTTGTGCATTCAGCTTGACTGGACCATGAGATAGGTATGTAACAGCAGGCTAAGCTGGGTGTATGTCATGCTCTTGAGTCTCAAATGCCTTGAGGGGGGCTCTAAGGAAAAAAGAAGGACCTGATAGGATGGGAATGGGGAAGTTAAGGGAAGATGAGACTGGAGAAGAAAGGGTATGCCTGCTGTAATGGGCATGACCTGTGTCTGTGAGCACTGGAGACAGATTTAATGTGATGGTCCTCTCCTACTGTTTTCCTCTTTATTGATTCCCTTGACATGCAGTCTCATAATAGTGCCAAACACACAGAAAAGGAGAGGATGGCTGGCTAACTACAGCAGACAGGTAGACATTGTGTACTGACAACCTAAGTTACATTCTCATTAATAGCTTATTGGATCAGTTTTTCCAATGTTTGAAGTCCGTTGGGTTTGTAGTCTGCACATTCTAAAGCTTAGGAAATAGTCTTATTTTAATTTTGATCAATATTGTCGCTTTTTGTAAAACAAAAATGGTTAGTTTGGCTTTTTAACTCTTATTTAAAGACAAGTTAGTACTTTAAGATCCGCCTTCTTCACAGTTCTAACATGGTGCTGTATAACCTTCCTAGCATGGTGGCTATGTCTAAACATATACACTGTTTCACCCGTGCCTCTTTTCTGCTCTTACCCTATGAATTGTAGTAAAAACAGCATCAATAATTAATGATCCAATTAATAGTTTACACTGGTTTTTATTGAGCCGTCAGAGTGATGGAGAGCCTGCTGGTGGTGAACTCCGCCACAGCCTGCACTCTGCTTTCGAACTGAATCAGCACTTTGTGGGGCCTCTGAGCCTGGGCGAAACGGCAGGGCCGGGCGTAGAGTGCTGATGCTCATAATTTATGGCTGTGATGAGTTTCCTGCTCTCTGAAAAACCACACAGTGTCTTGCTGGGGATCAGTGCCCAGTCGTGCCACTGTTAATAAAGCTTCTGTGAAGGAAAGAGTTTGTACTTTCTTAAATGCCAGCATTGAGGGATGTATTTTTTTTCTTTTTTGAAACACTGAGGTGGGATGGGGAGAGAGTTGTTGAAAGTAGAAGAAAGACACAGGGAGGGAAAATGTTCAAGCAGAGTTGTCACTGAGAAGATATTCTCATAAGCTAGGTGGCATCTAAATTTAATCTATCTAAAGCCCCTAAAACAGATACATAAACATAAAGCTGCCTCAGTTTGAGGTTGTTTGCATTATGTGCATCTTCCTTCTTCTTTCTGGTATTAAACACAATTCTTAAACTCTTTGGAAATGTTATGACCACAAGGGATTGCTCAGAGGAGAGTATGCAGTATAATACTCTGATGTTATGGTGCTGACAGATTACCAGCTGAAAGGCAAAGGGGTTAATCACCGCTGTCAGCTGCAGGTTAGAGGGCCAGAGAGGCTACAGCCGGTCTGGGTGCAGCCATAATGTTTTATTATAATACATATCTAAGTATAGCAAGTACTTTTAGTGCTCTCCCAGACTGATGGATGGACAGTGATATCAAAGGGAGAAAAAGGAGAAAGGTTTGGCTGCTCATCTTTATAAACAAATCTGAATCTCAAGAAAATTTTAAGTGTGAAAAATGTTGTTTGAAAAAAATATCAATCTTTAATCCCAATTCTTTCCTTGGTCCACTACATAAGTGGTCATCAAGCAACCTAAATGCCCCATTTATTTAGTCAGGTGACCAGTACTCATTGATTCCTAAAACAAAAGAGGTATTTTACCTCTGCAAAATGGAAGGCTAGGAGCAAGTGCTTGGGCCAAGGGGAGCAAGATGGAGGATTTGGGAGCGGCCTTATATATTTTTTTCAAAACACAATCAAAGGTATGGGAAAGCTTTGGTATTCAATACCTTTCCAACTCCAGGTGAGTGCCAAGGCTATATCACTGCCATTTCTCTCTGTGTAGGTCAGCAAGTTTAAGCCTAAACTTCTGAGCCAAACTTTGTGTAACTTGGTTAAAAGGTTAAGTGTGGTAAATAAATAGGAAAAAAATGTGTAGCCTCTCACCATTTGAAGTGAAGGATGTGCTCTTTCGGTGCACTTCTTGGCCTGAAATTATCCTATTACAAAAAGATAGAAGTCAGAGCTGGAAGTGATAGTTCTTATTCAAAAAGATTAAGCAAAACCCCAGTTTGGCCAAATTTGGGTAGTTATGTCTCAGGAATAAAAGTAGCTCTTCCATTAAGGGTTAGCTTGGTGGTTCAGTCCCTCGCTTATCTAGCTATATTTATCCAAAGTGATGTTATTTTTATACAGCAGTCTTTTTCCATGGATGTGTTTTATATCTCTTCAACCTTACATACCATCATCCCTTCCTAGTCTACTTTCAAAGGTACAGGCTGTCTATTTGTTTTTGCTTTAAGGTCACACTTTCCTGATTTCTCCAAGAATGAAGCCAGATAAAGCTTGAGGGAAGTTGGTCCTGTATGGATCCATTAGGTTGTGCAGCTCTTTACAGAGAAAGTGAAGTGTGGTAAATGTGAATTACAGTTTGAGACCCAAAGGTTGCTCAAGTGCAGTGTTTTGATGTGGCTTTTCCAATGCCTTGGGCCCTATGTTCATAACATACATGTTATTTATGAAATTTGACTTGTAAATGCACACTCATAATATTTGCCAAGAACTTGGCAAAGCCAATGTATCACCTCCTTTTAGTGACTTTATCTGAGTGTCTGTAGCTGGTAGTTACTCTGAGCCAATATAGAAAACGTTTGTTTGACAGCAGTCAATCAACACAGTACATCAAGAAAGTCTAAGAAGCTTAGTGTAGATTAGAGAATCAGGGTCAAAGCTTAACAAAAGTCAGAAATGTCTTTTGAAGCCATTTTTTAACAAAGGAAGAATCCAAGATAATTTTTTATTATTTTGTCAAGGTGTGTAAAAAGACCCATACAGTCATCTGCAGCTCAGATGATCAGGTGCTGTCAAGAAATCCAAGACACAGGTTTGCCAGCAGCTGATAAAGACTGTCATTAGTCAGTAAGTTGTACAACAGAGGCTGACTTCAAATGGAGCAAAAGCAGCAAGTCATGTTTCACTTAAATCGACAGCTGAAAGATATACAAAAAAACAAACAAACAAACAAAAAAAAACAACCTGTTTGAAGAAAGACTGGTGGTCAAATAAGACAAATATTTATTTTACTACCATAACCAGAGCTATTAGAGAAGAACATCATATCAAATATTATGTGTCAATATCACAGAAGCAGATGAATAAAGCATTGTCCATGAAATGATCATTATGACCTCAAGTCAGATGATTGCAACTCCAACTCACAACTCCACCAGCAGAATAACCTCAAGCACACATCAAAACTATTTGTGAGGTGGATGATATTAGTTGTACAATCCTACCTTACAAAATGTGCAAGAAAATTAATCATATGGCAAATATGGCATCCATGTCCATAATCAGTGAAATTCTGGCTGATGCTGTGCCTTAATTCCAGCACACACTTTTATCAACAACAACACATGGATAGATCACTGGATAGAGACAGATCACTGATTGCAATTTGGATTTGTGTATGTGTGTTTTTTTTCCGCCACATTTCAGCAGAGAAATGCAAATTTCTTTTTCTTAACCGGATGGTAAATTCAAAGCAGGTACAGGTTAAGGTGTCCAGATGAGCTCCTGAGCTGTCAGACAGTGGTATTTCACTTAACACTGAGTAATATAATTTTTCCATATTTGAACTTGTGGCCCTCTTCAACTCTATAACACCCACTTTTGAGAATCATAGCACTACTTTCAATATTTTTCTCTATTTTTAATTAGCTTGGAAACCTCCTCAATCAAACTGAATGTACACATCATCTTGCTGCTCTGTATATGCACTGAGGGCAGGGCAAGTCCCATAACGTGACAGAGCTGGTTCCACAGATGAAGAACTCACACTCATTTCATATTTATTTTGTGGGCTTATTTACTCTTGATTGATTCTGCATTAACCATTGGCACCATTGGCGATAGAAATGATTGCAGTGTTTTATTTCCTCCTCTGATGGGTCCCTTCCACTTAACCATAATTGATTAAAAACACAACAAAAAAACAAACAAAATAAAAAGAACCTGCATTGCAGCCTGTCTATCTCCAGCTGTGTTGTGTACTTATACTACAGCAGAAGTTGTAATCAGAGCCTCATCTTTCAAAGCTCTCCCTGGTGCACTTTAGATTAAGGTTAGTTAAGGCAATGTTGCAATCTGAATCCCAAGTTAAACACATTAGAGATCTGCCTGCTTCCTCCAACAGATACTGCTACTGTAGGATAAGATAGCTGCTTGCTGCCTTTGTTTTTAACAAAATCCAAGCTGTGGTCTGTGTTTTAAAAATCTACCTAAAAGATTTTTGAAGAAATTATGCGTCTTCAGAAGGAGTGTTTTAAACACTATGCTTGCAGCCGAACAGCATCTTGATTACATTTTATGCATGAAACTGAGTTTTGAGGCATCATCTCACATAATGCCAAGTAATTGTTTTTGTAATAAAGCAAACAGATATGGATACACGTTATCTATCTGGTAGTTAGTTTTTATCATTAAATAATGAACAAAGCAGTTGCTTCATTCATTAAGTCTTTTGCTGTGAGTAATAGCTTCTTTCCTTTCGTTCCCCCAAGGTTTGAGATGAGGTGGCTAATAGTTGATTTAAAACACCTGGGAGAAAAAAATTACTTTAATTTACATATTTAAGACCACATTTTGCTTTCTAACCTCACTTCTTTAAAAAGAAATGTTGATCTTTGTGCCGAGTCATTGTCCATATTCACACTTTATTATGATCTGAAATTATGATTTGGTTTAACAGTTCAGCAGCATTCTTAACTACCGTAAAGCATCCCAGGATAATTCGTAATAAATCAAGCCTATTAATATTAAAATTGATTTAAAAAGTGGTGCTAAAGCCAGCTGAGATTAGGAAATTCTCCCAAAATGTCTCAATGTTCCAAACAAGGGAAGAAAACGGGTTTTTTCCTCCTCCGTGTCTAGTTTCTCTGTCGTTCATGTGTCAGAAGGGTTTTTGCTCTGGTGGGACACATTAGAAAAACTTAATCGTAAAGAATTAAAAACACAGACGTTTCCTTTCCTCGAGGTTGAGAATGTGAAATCAGGAATCTTTCTTGTTTTGCTGCCTGAGTTGCATCTTTCTTTCTCCACAGGGATCTTAGAGGTGCACATGATGAGTTCGGGCAGTATGTGAGAGCGTTTGTGTGCATAAATGAACATTTGGATGTCTGGTCTTGTGCTGTGTATGTATTATGTGTGGCTGTGTTTGCGTGGTTTGTGGTGTCCTCACTTGTCCTTTTCGCTGTCCTCTCTCGTATATGTGCACCCCCTCGCCCTCTCCCCACCTTACAGGAGATTTGGATGGCCATTGGTGGGACCATGCGTCATGGCATAGCAGCGAGGCCTCCCTAATGTCTTTGGTGAGACATGTGGAGCCCTGCCCTGACCCTCCCTCCCTACCTCTTGCCCGTTAACCCCATCTCTGTCTCTCTCCTCCCCCATCCCCCAGTCTCCCCGAGTTTTTTTTTGTCATTTCATGTTTCCTTTGTTTTATTTACACCTTTGCATGTTGTTTTTTCTGTTTTTCTTTCTTTTTTTATCCCACACCTGTAGGGGAGAGTCAAAGGGGAAAAAGAAAAACTATTGAGCAGGCATTTATGTCCGAGCCGACACACACCTTATCTGAGAGGCAAAAGAAAATGGTGCGCTTTGGGGGACACTCATTTGAAGAGGACTTGGCATGGTGTGAACCGCAGGTTAAAGACTCGGGAGTTGATACGTGCAGTAGCACTACCCTAAACGAGGAGCATAGCCATAGTGAGAAGGTACTGAGACAATTTAGCCTGCATTCTGTGATTATCATTATTTATGACCTTCCCATTCAGTCTTTGTTTGCTTTCTGTCACTAAGTGTAAACAGATGAGATGTTTGTTGTTTGGATTTTTTTTAAGTTGTATAAATTGATTTCTCTTGCGATTTGGTTTCTTTTTGTTCAGTTACTTTTGGCTCCACCTTGCTCGGTGTTGCCGAAACGGTCTTTTGGGATCACTCTTTGCTTGCTACCTGTACTTGCTGTTTTGCTCCTCCCCAATAGAAGCCACACATCTTACAGTAGTTGTTTTTAAAAAAGAGCATTAACAAACAACCTCTTTGTTTGTCATGGCACACAGGAATGTGGGTCTCTTCTAGTTGCATGCTCGTTTTCCTTCGTATATTGTGTTCTTGCTCTGCAGTGGTCCTGTCTAGCACAGTAAAATCACCTTTACTCAGGCCTGCCCCTCTCACTTTACTGCCTAACCCCCCAGCACCCAGTCAAGACAGAACCTGCCCCCTGCCCAACTTTCCACTCACTTCTATAGCAAAAACCCAAAAAGCACACAAAATAGGGAAGATTGGATTTGTTTTGCATAAGATTTGGAAACATTTGTTTTTCTTTTTCCCTTCCCTTCTTTTTGTCTGTGATTTCATCCTACATGTGTCTAATGACTGTATTTGGTATTTTTCTGTGTTTCATCCTTGTTGGTTTTCAGTCTAGCACCCAATGGTCAACTTTCATTTGGTCTTGTATCATTGGTTGCCTTTCAATCCTTTTTTTTTGCTGTCTGCTTTCCCCTCACTACTCCACTTGATGGTAGTTGTATATTTGTGTGCAGTGAAGCATCAGAGCAAAACTCTGGTCTTCCTGTTCCTGTTTGAGGTGCTGGTTTAAGGAGGAGTGTTGGGGCCGCTTGCTTTTCTTTGCATGAGATGCTGCATGAAGCTCACTCCACCCTCACACCATTTGGTTCGCACAAGCTCTGGAGGTGAAAACCTAAGACTACTGACAAATTGTAATTTGATTTTAAGAATTTCTATGTATAATTAATACATTAATCCACTAATTTCAGCAAAATATATAACAGTACTTACATTTAAAACCATGTAGTCTACCACCAAACCTTAAACCAGAGTTTGTGTGAACTTTTCTTTCCCAGTTGAATTATTACTGTACCTCCCCCTTTCCCCACAGACAGTTGTTTGCTTTGGTCTGAACTGATCAAGTTTAAGTGGATGAGTTGTTAAACAAAAGGTGTGTTGTTGCTCTGACCTTGTAGCACCCAGTGACATGGCAGCCATCCAAAGATGGGGATCGCCTAATAGGCCGCATATTACTCAACAAGCGCATGAAGGATGGAAGTGTGCCTCGAGACTCAGGAGCTCTACTTGGTTTGAAGGTAATCCTATGATCACATGACACTTTTGAACCTGCCTGTGATACACACACTGGTGGTAAATGGTAAATGGACTTGTACTTATAAGTACAAGTGTACATATAAGTTTTAATTTCTATGTCTATAATATTGTGGTTTATTCTACAATTGTCTGAATTTAACCTTTCTGTATAATTATTATACCACACTAATAATATTCATTATAGACTTGATTGTATTTCTAAGCTGTGCTTATGTCAGATTTTCTTAGTGAAGTCCATTCTGCTGGTCAGAGGAAACAAAGTCAGCCTATGGCATGATAGTGTTCTGCTTGGTTTTACAGCTACCTGCATTTATGCATTATGTCATCACATTCAATTAAATATTTACTTGATATACCTTTTTTATATACATCCCTTTTTTTGCTTTTAGTGCTCAACGCCAGTATATTGCCTATTTTCTATGTGTAAAAGTCATTTTTCTGTTTTGCTGTAGTCTCCACCCTTCTTAAAGCAGAACATTTTTCCTTCTCGCTGTGGATGTTCAGCTTTGCACTGTTGAATAAAGCCTGCCATGAAGAAAGAGAACCAAGAGCAGCAAGATGGGGAAAAATCATTACTGATTGAATGAGCCTCCTGAAATGGCATGTTTGTGTCTGCTCAATGTTTCTGTGCATTTCTGTCCGCTCAGCAGCTGCAGCCAACCAACTCGGCAATCCAGCCAGTCAGTCCATCAGTCAGGCTGCCAGCCTCGCCCTCGCTGTCCATCTTTCTCTCTCATCTCCTCTGCAAGCCTCCCTTTCTAGCTCCTGCCTGTTACATAAAGCCATTTCATTTAGCAGACTTCTCTAAGCTCTTTTGTATGTTGGCATTCAGCTGCCATTAAGGGGGATTTTTATTTGTATGATGCCAATGTAAGCTGAACGCGGTGGAGTACGTCAGCACAGGACTGTACAGTACAGCTCTAGCCCACGGCCGTGCACTGTTACAGAACCACAGAGCCACCAGAGTGTGTTCCTAGAGAAAGTAGAGCCATGGATATTTATTTTCCTTTTTTTTAAAAAAAAAAAAAAAAAGGCTTATGTTCACTTTTACCATTGACCCTCTCCTTGTAATGCTTTTATTAAGGACTCATACCTTTGGGGCTAGATCTAAAGCCATGACTTCAAGGACACTTTTAGGAAAAAAAGAAAAGATTTTTCTTTTTATGTGAGCTGCAGTGCTCATGCAACATTTTTATAGGTTATGCCATGTAGACTTAATATGGCATATTAATTCTGCTCTGGTTCAGTTTAACAAATATATTTCAGTGCTAATCTAGTGATAAATCTTTCTGCTTCTGCAGGTGGTAGGAGGCAAGATGACAGAATCTGGCAGACTTTGTGCTTTCATCACTAAAGTGAGGAAAGGAAGTCTAGCAGACACTGTTGGGCACCTCAGACCAGGTATGCAGTAGAGTCGGACATGCATGTCCCATATAAGTTCTGTATATTCTGAATAGGTTTATACGGTAATGGTGTGCATTTCTGACACTTTGGCAACACTGAGGCATGTGGTTTTTTTGCAGGTGACCAGGTGCTGGAGTGGAATGGGAAGCTTTTACAAGGAGCCACATTTAAAGAAGTTTACAACATTATACTAGATTCCAAGCCTGAACCACAGGTGGAGCTGGTGGTCTCACGGCCTATAGGGTGAGAGCTCAAATCAGCGTAACACATATAATATCTTCCTCTTCAGACATCATGTTCTGGTCACAATAAGAAACAAGAAACTGTTTTAGACAGTTAATGAAGTTTTAGACTTGAGACATAATTTGTTTGAATTGAAATTTATTTATTTATTTATTTTTTATATAACAAACCAAACACTCGCCATTTAACCTTGCCACCAGCTTTTGTTAACTCATTTGACTCAGTAACGAGTAAGACCAGAGTTAGGATCTGTTTATAGCCTTCATCTGTTCTTACTAAATGCATCCTGGGAAAAGTTACAGTGATCTTAAAAAAGGAATAATCACTGCAATCAATTTAGCAATTTGATGTAGCTTTATATATTGGTACTAATAACCCAATGATCAACAGTTCTATTTTTATTCTATTCTATTTTGTAATACTTTCTTTTTTCTTTTGCTTGCTGACAGTTTAGCTGATTATATCACATGCAGCATCGAGGGATGACACTGGTGTACTCTGAGTAGACAAAATGAGCAGAAACTCAGTCAACAGTTCAACATCCCGGATGCTTCCTCCATTACTCTTATTACTCTGTCTGCAGTCTTATTCCCATAGAGGCTGAAAGCTGCATAGAGTGTTGTTTGAGTCACCTTTGAAGCCACAACTCAGTGAAACAAATAATACTGCCTTCCTGATATTCCCACTGTGTTGTTGTCAGGGCTCCAAGCTTGTTTGTTTTATCTGCCAGTGATCTGACTCTGACACACCACATCCTAATCAATTTTTTACTCAAAGCATTTACTCTTTAAAAATATCTTGGTCAACTTTTATCATTCATAATTACTTTGTATTTAAATGTCTATGCTATCAAGAGTTTAAAAGGGAAATCTGAGCAGAAACAAAACTTCTGTTCTCTTAGACTGAGCTCATGAAGAGTTTGTTTCCCTCCTTTCGGGCTCTGCGTCAACTATCACAAGCTTTATATGGGACTAAGTGACAACACTTGGCAAAATGAAAGCCAACCACTCCACTGATAGTCTCTCTTCTTACTGTTATTGATGGAAAACCACTGGAAAAATGGTTACACATTCACATTGTCAATTCCTTTATCTTAACCTATTTTTTCCTGCTGAGGAGGCCATTGAAAGAATGAAGACTAATGTGATGCTTAAAGTCATTAAAAACAGAGCGCATTCAGCATTAGCTCAAACTGATTCACTCCACCCTTCTTCTCTTTGTCACCCTCTTCTCATTACTCTGTTTTTATTAAAATTTTTCAGAGATATTCCAAGGATACCCGACAGCACACATGCACAACTGGAATCAAGTGAGTGTTGTTGTGATCTTCAGCAGATTATGCCATTATCAGCCCAAGTAAAAGACACTTACCAGATTTGCCTCTGTCACTTTCTTTCTTCCACGTATAAAGTTTTCTCGCACTCATTGCGTCTCTCTTTTTGTCATTTTTCTTGTTCAATAACTTTTTCTTAAATAAAGTACCATTTAAAACATAAATGAGCACTTAATAATCTGACTGTGTAACTGTGGTCCGTCAGGTTCGAGTTCCTTTGAGTCTCAGAAGATGGATCGTCCGTCAATCTCTGTCACGTCCCCTATGAGTCCTAGCATGCTGAGGGACGCCCCCCAGTACCTGTCAGGACAGCTCTCAGTAAGTAACATCAACCTGACATACAGATAAAATCCTTTAGAAAGGCTGAATTGTTTAAAAAATTTGACCACTGTTGGGACTGTTAGTATGTAATTTAATGTAAGTATGACAGTCACATTAGGAATTTGCTATTCCACCAAAGATATCATTGAAATCTGAGTTCAGACGAGTCTACTTTGTTTCCCTTTACCTCTCAGTCTTTTCAGCTGGCATTTTGCCAGCACAGGACTGTATCAGGTTACATCATGTGTTGTCCATTATCAAGTATAAAAACCCTCCAGGGGTAAATGGGTAAAGGGCTGCATTAAAGCAAGAGATAATCAACTTTCAAATTTAGGATCCTCATGGGAAACAGCTTTAGCATCAAGGAAATTCTTCCAGGTTTCTCTCAGTGCTGGTTATTTTGAGAAATGTTTGATTTTGACTAATATTGACTCAGAATATAAATATTTTTATCAGTGTCCCAAATACCTGTTCAGCTCATATTGACAATTTTTGTAAATATCATGATACAAGTGTATCTGTTGGTCAATAAAATGGATCATAAATTTAAAAATGGATCAGTTAATCAAAGTTCAGTTTATTGTATGAACCATTCTAGACTTTAAGTACCTGATGAATAATTTCATTAATATCAGACTGTTATAGATTACTGTTCATTTAGTGTTTTTAGGTGAATAAATCTATTTAACGTAGCTGGGATGCAAGCTTTGAAGCAGAGGAGAAAGAGTCAGAGACAAATGGGAGATATAACTAAGCTGAGATGACTTACTGATCAGGTTTTTGCAGAAAAAGGGAAATTAAAAAAAAAATCTTTAATGAAAACCTCATACGTCTGTTGTTGTGTTTTGAGTGTACTGTAAGTTTTTGTCTTGTGGATTTTATTGCATTTTCTTTTCCTTTTTTGCTTTTGTTTTTGTTTTGTTTTTGTTTTTTTTTGCTGTTTGATTTTGCTTATCCAGAGCCAAAGCCTTAGTAGAAGAACAACGCCTTGTGCCCCCAGGGTCCAGGTAATGGGCCCTGTCTGAAGGGCACAAATTGTGGTTTTTGCTTATCAGTGGTTGACTGGCCTTAAGTTGTTTTTTTTGTTTGTTTGTTTGTTTTCTTTTGTTTTTTTTTTGTTTGTTTCTTTTGTTTCCATACTTTAAAAATGGCATTCTTGGGGAAATGGTAGCATTAAGTTTCCCTCTTAGTGCAGTGCATTGTGTCATTATCTTCCGTTTGATTTCTTGGTATTTCAACCAGTTCACATCATTATCCCCAAATACTGCAGCGCATGCTCAACTAAAGTGAGCACATTTTTAGAGACACTCTCCCATTGCCCATTTTTCTTTTTCTTTTTTCTTATTTATTTTTTAAATTAATATAGTTGTTATTTAATTTAAATTTTTACTTTTTTTTGCCAACCTCAGTGATTTATACTTTGCTATATAATTTGGATTTTCTCTTAGGCAATGTAGGAGTTTGTCTCCATACGTTTTAAGGACAAAGGACTTGGTATTTTTCTGCTTCATTGTGTTATGAACCCAGGCACCATGAACTCAAACCTTACACTCATAGACACAAGGATTCCTCCATGTGTGAGTGAAAGTAAAGCTAATTAGCAGATCACAGCTGGTGGCTGTGTGGTTTCATGTTGCAGGAAAAAACACACCAAGTTCACCGTCCTGTTTAGTAAACCAAAACACAATTGCATTTTCCCTTAAACATAAGAATTAATAAATAAGCAAATTGTACCTGCCAAATAACAGCTTCATAGAGATCATACCTTCAGAGTTTCCCCTTTACAAAAAGGGTCTCTATTATACGTTTTTTTTTTCACTTTAAGTAAATCAGTACTAATTTAATCAGCTTTTTAGTTATTGTTCTTGTTTGAAACACTGAATATTTATATTACATCCATCTTTTTCTAAAGAAACAGCTCTAATATTAAAAGCAAGGATCATGGATCATATGGGTGAAAGCACACAAATGTCTGCAAAATTATGCCCTGTGCTTCCAAGTTCTAGCAACATGTGGACTGAACAATTAGGTTTTAAATGTCAGAATGCATAATGTGTAACATCTCGTAGCTCAACATGTTTCACACGTAACACAGTTTCCCAAACATATACATTTTTCAAGGTGGGCACCAAGCTCAGATATATTTGGTACAATTTGTTTTGCTGTAAGCTCCTTGCTCTGTGTTTCTGCATATGTCAAATATATTGACTTGTCTGGCATTGCTGCATGTATAGCTTGTAGTTTTAAACATCTCTAATGAAGTATGGACAAGAACTTAGAAGTGTTACCTCTCATTTCATCTTGTTTCTTTAAGGCTTCAGTCAGATTATTTTGTCTTCTAAGTGTCTTTCACTGAAGTCCATACTTCTTTTTAGCTTGAACTGTCTTTTGATACCTCTTAATAGCATGATTGATTTCTCTATATCAATGCCCAGTTAGTGTCTGGCAATGTATTTCAGACAACATCTTCAGTGGTTGACAGAATCACGTTTAGCATGTCACTCTTAGCATTTATAACTTGACTCATTTCAGCTGAAATGACTTTAAGGACAATTGGATTCAATTCCATGAATAAAATGTTATACACTTCTGCAGGAGAAGAATTTATGAGTGAGTTATTAAATTTTAATAAAAACACTTGGCACCATCTGATTGATAAACAAAGGCAATTCAATCTTTCTTAAACTAAATCTAAAGTACAGGTCCTATGATCTGATGACAATAAAACTTATCAACTGTCCCAACAAGCATGACATTACATCCATTTTACAATGAGATACTCCTCTCTTTTCCTGAAGGATCAATGCAGGAAAAGACCAAAACTCAATGAGTTAAATATGAATAGATATTGAACTCAGTAACATTTTAAAACATCTGTACTACCTTTGGCTCTGGCTTGATAAAGTCATCTTCTCCTGCATTATTCCCTCTGTGTTTTAATCCTTGTTTTGGTCCTGAGCCACCGCTCAGCTTGCTGCCTCGCTCTGCCCCTGCAGGTCAAACTCTGGTATGACAAAGTGGGCCATCAGCTAATTGTCACCATTCTGGGTGCCAAAGACTTGCCACCCAGAGAAGATGGTCGTCCCAGAAACCCCTACGTCAAAATCTACTTCCTCCCTGATAGAAGGTAAGAGCAGAAATCAATTTGTTTATGTGCTTGAGATTTATGTACACACACACACACACACACACACACATATATATATCTATATAGTAGAATTCCTACTTTTTATGATGTTAATATTTCAAACATTTTAGGTATCATTGAAAACAAGATTGTGTACCATGTTTAAAAAAAATGGATGTGGGAATAATAAAGCTGCTATTTAGATTTGAATTAGTATTTTCCATATATTATTTTTACAGTATAATATTCATTTTTAAATTTTCCTTTTATTTTACTTATTGTCCTATATTTTTTTCTTCCTAATATTATTACAGTGGTAATAATAATAATAATTATTATCATTATTACCTTATTATTTGGTATATTGTAAAAAGGTGTTTTTTTTTAAAAGATATAGTCATATAGTCTACTAGCACACATTATTAGTCATCCCCACCTGGGATCAGCATGTTGTGGTGCTGTACACTGTGCTGTGACGTGTTATTGATCTGTTGTATTCGTGGCTCTTCCCTATCAAGGTTGTAAATAAAAACAGTTTGAATTATTGTTCCTCCAGCGACAAAAGCAAGAGGAGAACAAAAACAGTAAAGAAATCCTTAGAGCCCAAATGGAATCAGACCTTTATGTATTCACCCGTGCACCGGCGGGAGTTTCGAGAGCGCATGCTGGAGATCACACTGTGGGACCAAGCCAGGGTCAGGGAAGAGGAGAGCGAATTCCTGGGAGAGGTAAGAAAGTCTAACCCTGTCTCAACAGGGACACTATCCGAGAGTATATCAGCTTATCTTCTGGAATGGGGTCAAGCCTTAAAGCCTGAAGAGTAAAGCAGAATTAAATATATGTTCTGAGTTTTTTTTGTTTGTTTGTTTTTTGTTAATTTTATCAATCACAGAAAAACATAATGAATAAGCAACTGGCTAAACATCTGCAGCTGATGATGCAGCTGAGATGTCATGAAAAGCAGGTGTTGGCAGCAGTCATCATCTCTCTCTCTCACCTCATCTCTGTACTAAATAAGTTCACTGAGTGCCCACTAACCAGTTACAATGGCCTGAACAGGGACGGCAAATGATGAAAGACAGGATAAACTTTTAACTTGAGTCCACCGAGCATAAATCTGATTATCTGTGGTGACATAAATCAGCTGTTCAAATAGAACTGATGTTTTTTCACGCTACTCTTTAGCAATCTAACTACCAAGTCATGCAAATTTTAATATCAAGGGACAATGAATTTTCTGGATAAATGTGGCACAGAAAGCTGGCTCATGGTATTATCACAGTGCTCTGGTTTGAAAAGGTCTAGTTCTATGAATTTGGGGCATTTAGGGAAGGGTCAGCTTTTTCTTATCTTGAATATCTATTTGCTGTTTATGAATCATGGTTTTTTAACTAAAATTTTAACAAAATTAATGAGAAACTATTTACCAGTACAACTATTTATTTATTTATTTTATTATATTTGTTATATTTATATCCCAGTTTTCTGTACTTTAGATGTCTACCTTTTTGTTAATTAAATATTTTGTATTTTCTCTTTGCTAGAGGAGTTGTGCTTCTGGTTCCAAGTTCGTTCTGCTTTTTAGAGCCACACTGTGCAAGCAGCTCACATTTAATAATAACTTTAGGCTGATAGACATAACTACTAATACTATGGCTCTTTGAAAAACCCCTTGTTTTCTATTGCAGTGATGTTTCTTATATTTTATAGGCGGCCACTGCTTTAGACTTTAAATGTCTGACATTTTTCATTCCCTGTTTTTCATGTGGAGCCATGATGCAGAAATGCAGAGAAACATAGCCCTGACTTCCAAAAACTGAGAAAGTTCTAGTTGTACATGGCTATATGAAGCTTTCGTTGTGTATTTAGAGTTATTAAGATTTACAGAAATATTTAGTAGGTGTCAGTAATTACAGGTGTAACACTTTTATTTCTTTTTATTTCACTTTTGTTTCTATTCTAACACCTTCATGGTAAAAATGGTATTTTGAGAGTATTTATTTCTGATCTTTCAGAAGAAATGTTTTACTTCTTAACTTGCATATGCAGTGCAGTTGTTGCGGAGGGGCACAATTATGAATAAACTGAAATTTAACAATACTTTATATAAACATCATTTGAGGTTTTGTTTAGGATTTACATTCTCTGAGAGAGAGTATTGCATAGACCCTGCTTTAAAATCAGTGTTCTTAGCACATCTTTTTTTCTTCTTCTTCTTCTTTTTTGGCTTTTTTGTTCTGGAAAAATGACCTTACTGCTGCCATTTTCGTCTTGCAGATCCTTATCGAGCTAGAGACAGCTCTTCTGGATGATGAGCCTCACTGGTACAAGCTACAAACACACGATGTGTCCTCCATCCCACTTCCACGTGCCTCCCCAAATGCACAGCGCAGGCACCTCCATGGAGAAAGTCCAACGCGGCGGCTGCAGAGTAAGTAACACCTGCAGCTCTCTGTACATCCATGCGTTGTTTCTTTTGTTTTAAAAAGAGTAATGCCACTCAACGAATAGATAAATGTGTTCAGTCCCAAGTTGAACAGGTTGTTTGTGCAGATTAATGATAAACAAATCTTCAGTTTTCCAGTTGTGCAGATATTTGTGTTTACAAACTAAGAACCATATGCACTGTACCACATGCACTCTGGTCAGTTTGCTTTTCATTTTGCCCACTGGTGTTCTGTTCATGCTTTGGTATAAATGAAGCTTTAACAGATAATGCATCTTTTTCTTCTGTTGTTATCCATGTCACACCAACCTTATGGCTCCTGCTTTACAGACAAAGAATCATATTCTTACAACTCAGGTAAAGGCCCCTGCACTGCCAGGCTTTCCTGCTCTGTGAAGCGTCTGAGTGTTCTGTCCTCTACAAATGTCCCTGTGCTCTTACTCTCCACCTCCAGTGCATGCTTCTGCTACCTTATATGGATTTCAGTGTTGGGAGCTGGTGCACAGTAAATTTTATCCCACTGCTTTGGAATCCACTCAGGGTAGCAGACATATGCACACACCAGGGAAACAAAGATTTAGGGCACAGTCCTCTCTTCCCCTCTGTGTATTCACCAATAACATATCTTACAATCCCACCCTGCCACCCACAACCATATCTTCAGAAACTGCACTTGGCCCTCATCTTAGAGTGGAATTACAATAACCAAAGCTGTCTCCCAGTCTGAACTGGCATTACTTGACCACTTACTTCTCCCTGGTGATGTAAATGGTTTGGACCTGTATGATGATTTTCCCCTTTATGATGATATAAAAAAGCCTACTGTTTATACCATTTCTTGCTAATTCTGCTTTACCTCTGTTTGTCTTTCCTGAAATAATTTTTTTAAACTGTTGTAGAAGATTAAAATGACAAAAGAAAATAAAAAATATATATTTATTAAAAATGTTTATAATATAATATATATTATATAAGTAATATATGTAACATAAGTAGTGTTATTTATTGAGAAATTAAATAAATAATAAATAATGTGTACAAATAAAATAAATTAGACAAACTGTTGGGAAGTGGTAATTAGAGTTTAAAGAAATGTGGTTTGAGTCTTCTAAAGTGTCTGCCTATGTGTTGAAAAATTCTTCTGTAAGAAGACGTCGTATGCAGAGAAGATAGGTAACCACGTTCAAGAGACATCGTGGACAGAAACTCACAACCAACCAGCCAATGCTCATGATACAAAAATGCTCCTTCTTAGTTACGTGTCCAAGATTATAAAAATGTGTTGATAACAAGCACTTCTTACCCGCTTGCTTTATCTTTTCTGTTATTTATGCAAGCGGCTTGTATAGTCTGACAGTCATTGAAGATATCAGATAATAATAATAATAATAATAATAATAATAATAATAATAATAATAATAATAATAATAATTTGCTCTATATAAATATCTTATGACTCCCGTCTCTACTGTTACATTCTGTGACCAGGAGGTGGTTCACTTGCTTTAGATGACTTTTTCATAGTGTGTGATACACCAAACTGGAACTCTGCACAGCTTCTTCTAGACAATTAGGGCTTGCTCAGTCCCCACCAAGACCATTTTCTCAGCGTGTGTGTTAGTGAGGTGAAGACGCTGACAGCTGTAAAAAGTTCTCCACCAACTGAGATGAGAGATTGGGAGTGGCACTGCCAGATTGCAGCACTTGTTATTTTCTAAAAAAGCATGCGTGTCCATTTGATTTAGGCTGACTGAACGGTGAAGGTGGTGGATTAGGGTTGGGTGGGTGGTGCTGGTGGTGGTGGGGGGATAAGGCTATTGGGGGTGATGAAGAAAGAGCTATATAGCCATGTCACTGCTCCCATCCCCACCCTTACATATACACGGGATGATTGAAGGTGCCACAATTCAGATGCTGCGCAGTTCATTGCAATCGGGTCATTTACTTTAATCAGAACCGATAACAAGATTGGGGAGCAATATGCCAAACAGGATAAATGCATGCAGAGGACAAAAATAGTCCAGATTTCTCCATTTCTGTCTCTCATTATTTTCTGCCTCCCCATCTTCTTCTTTGTTTCTCTAACTCACAGGATCCCAGAGGATAAGTGACAGCGAGATATCAGACTATGACTGTGAAGATGGTGTCGGGGTTATAACAGGTAATAAACAAAACTGAGTTCAAATTAACCTGCATTCCACTTATTATGCATACGAATGAACTAATTTGAAATATATGTGAATCAAATTTGAAATCACTACAATAATGGAAGTCTGGAGGGGACAGTAAAATATCTAACGTTTAATGTTTCACCATGCTGAATTTGCATTTTTGATTATGAACACAGCTAATCTCATACATACAGCTTCATCATCAGTCACATCCACAGGCCTGAACAGCTTACAAACACAATTATATGCCTTATTTGAAGGATGAAATGCTGCAGCCCATCAGCAGAAGCAGAGTGAAGGAGCTGTGAGCATTTCCCCCCCCTTTTCTGCTAGTTGCTGCTCAGCCGAGGCTTCACCAGCACGCCCACGCTGCACATTAGAAACAGATACCAGCCAGAATAACAGAGCAAGGACTGAAAAGTACTTAGTTCAAATGTAAAAATAATAACTGTGAAGAAGATGATGCTGAAATAGGTTTTTAAAAATCTAATGTTTTTGTGCACTCTTTCCTTTTATCTGCAGTGAATTTTATCCATCTTTTTTTCACTCAACTGAAGACCACAGAAAATGTGCTGACCTTGTTTGCAGGGAAGCTTATGATAAATTGCCTGATGGAAGGGGCTGCCTGTTAGTTGAGCATGTGGTAATGTTTCATATCCCTGTAAGCAAATGTAGGCCACAGAGAGGAGGGGAAGGAAAGAGCACAAGGAACCCAGAGAAATACTTTGAAAAGGAGGATAAATGCAGTTACTGTAGCAAAGCACCAATCATACAGGCACACAGGCAGAGACAGGAGAAGTCAATGCCGGCTTGCTGGTGGTACTTTAGATGAGGGAAATCCTCATCCACCCTATTTAACATTCTCATCAGCACCTCACTGCCTCCTAATGCCAGTCTCCCCCTCACTTCATACACAGTGAAGGGAATACCCCTCTGCTCAGCCCTGGTTTCACTTTACTCAGGCTCTAGCACAACTTATCCTGCAGTGTTTCTATTAATCTGCCATCATACTTTAACTTTCACATGAAAGGAAAACAGTTTTTTTTTTTTCCAGAATACAAGCTGGAATTACATTTCATAACCAAGTTACTGTTTAGATTTACCAACTAACTTTTCAGTAGTTTAACATTCTGCCTAGTTAATATCACTTTAACCCTCAGTCCTGTTCTCAAATTCTGCACCGATGCAGACCATTCTTCTTGTTAGATCCTATTAATTGTCAGCAAAGGCTTTCCTCTGTATATGTGCTTAACAGGCAGGCTGTACTCATGCGTGAAGCAGCATGTCAGGAGGAAGAAAAGATTTAATTTGGCTCTGTGTGGTAGTTGATTGCTCCTACAGCAGGAGGCCCAGTACTGCTGTTACGAAATGGCAAATGTTTTCCCTCCTAAGTCCGCAGGAGTCATGAAGAAGCTGAGATATTCATAATTTGTTATTGTTTTAAGTTTTCGTTAAAATAGAAAAAAAATAGAAGAACTCTAGTTTTTACAATCTACATTTTAGAAATTTGCATCCATCAAAAATCAAGATAGATCATTTAGAAAATCTTATTACAGGAGTTTCAGTTTTCTTTTAAGTGAAGGTCAACAATTCTTCATTATTTCCTCCATTTTTTTTCTACCTTTCCGGCTTTTTAAACTTTTGATTCAGGTTTTTCTTGAACTTATTTTAATGTGCTGCACACTCTATTGAATATCAATCAATTTTAATAGTGCTAAGCATTGACCTTAACCATGGCTGCTAGCCACGTCTGATTACCGGTTAATGAACTCTTTCAAGTTGAATGAACTAATCAGTCTAGCAGAGAAATTCATTATAGTGTTTCAGATTTTTTTAAAGACTATTTTCATGTTTAATGCACAATGTTAACACAGCAGATGAATTGCAGTTTTATTAAAAGCTAGTTCTCTTTTTCTGGAGTGTACAGACTCAGCATATTGAATATAAAACTATCATCCCTGCAAAATGGCATTTATTTTAAGTTTTAGAAAAGTTTTGTGTCTTTTCTTTAACTTTATACAGCATTGGGTCAAAGTAAATCTCCATCATATGAAGTTGTTTGTTTGATTAAGAAAAATCAGAGACTTTTTAAATGACTCAAAAACCCTGAGAAAGGGGCGTTAGATACACTAGAGGCATAAACGTGTCGGTATGTTAGTAAGGAGACATTGAAATGATCTAACACGCTCTCCCTGCCACTCTTGTCTCTCCCTCCAATGCTTGTTTTCCCAGACTATCGTCCAAATGGAAGAGACTTCCAGAGCTCCACGTTGTCTGTCCCTGAACAGGTTATGTCCTCTAACCACTGCTCTCGGTCAGCTGATATAAACCGAGCACGATCGCGCTCTCCCAGCGTTCCACCACCCTCCAGGTAACCGTAGCTCAGTGAACAAATGGGCTGAACATCTGGATGCTCTTTTTTTGTTGTTGTTTTTATTTATTTATTTATTTTTGTGGGTGTTTGTTGCATTCATGTTCATGTAAGAGTCATGAATGTTGTCAAGGGATTAGGGGTGTGAAAGCAGGTTATTTAGGGTTACTTAGGTACTTATTCTTTGTAATGTGCAATCACAGCAGTATGTAGCTTGTCTGGGAGTTCCTTTTAAACAAGGCCACACTACTCCTGAACAATAGGGGCAATTTAAGTCCACTTCTACCACAAATTAGGCCCTCTCAGTACAGCTCCTCTACTTGAGTGGAACACCACAGTGTCTGAAGACAATTACTCACCTGACAGGTACACCCACTCCAGCTTATGCTTGTTTACAATAAATGCATCCTTCTACATGGCAACAGCTGCTGAACAGAAGTGGGTACTGAAGTGAAGCTATAAACGGATGAAGCCTTGAACTCTGTAAACTGACCTTGTTTAAGCGTTTTTCTCTTTCTTATGTTCCAACAGAGCATCTTTCTCCTCTTATTGAAATATCATACAGTAATGTGGATTCCTTTGTAGAAACCATTTCCTTATATTATAATAAAAATATTAGAAGTATGATTCTTAGAAATAGTTAAGTTCTCCCTTTAGTGATGTTTCTGGAAAGGAAGTGCTTGGTAAAACAGTTCTGCCTGACAAGAAATAATTCATTTTTCCCATCTTAAAATCAGGTGACTAAAATTATGCAGAAAGCATTGGGAGCCAGTGCTATTAATGCTGAGTAAAGCATATAGTATTGACTTGTATTTCGCTATCTTTATGGAAGAGGTGGTCAAGGGGAAGTGGTCAGTTATCCTCCATCAGCACTTATTTTCTGTGAGGGTTGGAAAATGTTGCTCTAAGAGTCCAATCATAGCCTTGGCACTGCCAGTCCGCAGCCACTTTCCCCCTGTCCAATTAACTTTATTTGATATTTCTGAGGCTCAGCTTAAATCAGTGTCAGATGCAGAAAATGCACTTATCTAAATTGTCTGGGACAGTTCTTACTTGAGTGTATTTCATCTGCTTTAATTAACAATATCTGGTTATTTATTGAAAACCGTTGAAAATGACAGGAAATGAGTTAGAGTGAAGTTGGCCGTGTCCCAGACCAACTCCCTTAATATAAAAATCCCTATTTGGAATGTTACAGGTTTTTGTGAGGCTTCATTTTGTTTACAGCATTTAACACTTTACTTTGTTTTCTTATCCTTTGAAGTTCTTGAGGTTTTTTTTAAAAGACAAAGTCATGAATGAAATATGTTGATCTAAAGTTGTGTAATCACCCAGAAGAGGAGACACCAGGTAAGTTTGGTAGTTCAGACGGCTCTTTTCTGCACACTACTTATATCTATGTGGCAAAGCTCCTTGTCATCTGGTTTCTCAACTTTCTCTTAGCTTTTATCTTTCTTGACTTGTATTCCTCTTTGAAAGTGTTACATGAACCTTCCCTTTGAGCTTTTTCAAACTTTTTTTATATCCTGTTTCTTTGAGAAATCTTCCGCTGACTTGGTTTCCTCACCTCTCCAGTCTCCATCTGTCTGCTTATGATTTTGTCTGTCTCCGATCTTCCCCCTCTCTCTATCTGCTTTCCTCTCCCTTTTCTTCTTCCATCTCAGAACCATCTCTGTCTTTTCTCCTCCCTCCATGTATTTGCAGCCATTTTCTCACCCTACCTCGAACTAGACACACTCAACCTATTGATGATCCTCTAAAGGACCCCAGGTAGACTTTTACCTGATTTTGCATGAAGCCTCATCTCTGCATTTCCACTCTCCAGCCCAACACCCCTGTGTCACAACCCACGTCTTTACTGCTGTGAAGGAAAGCTGACACATAGTGCTTTTACACACATTGCACTTACACTGTGACGTGCCTTCCTGTGATGGTGGTTGACTAAATTAAGACCTCAGAGACCTCAAATCTAAGAGAATTAAGAGTCAAATTGTCTTGAGAGTTTTTGCATGTAATGTAGACATAATTTCAGATTACCTATCCAGTGTCAGTGCTGTGAGTGTTGAGTTGATGTGTGACTGCATATATTTCTTCTGCAGAAGATTAAATATATTATTTCACAGCACATCACTTTTCAGGAGTGCAGTATGTTGAACTGATCATACACTTTACCCATTCAGGACTGCACTCTTTTACCACATCTTTTTCATATTTTTCTCTCTTCATTTGCTCCACTATTTACCATGTGTACAAATTTAAGCCTTATACAGATTGAATACAGAGGGAATAGCCTTTCTGTAAACTAATAAGTGCTTTACAGCTGGGAAGTTTTGTCCAGCAGAGGGTTTTTTGTTTACATCAATCATGGGGATACATTCAGCATATCAGGCTCATTTAAAGAACCTTTAGCTTATAGATGATAGAAATCCATAAATTTGTTCCAGCTTCATTTGCAGGTTGTTATTTTTTATTTTGCCTCCTCTTGTGGTGAAAAACAATTAAATGCTGACCAGCTGTGATATTTTTTTGCCAGCCGCAACCATCGTGTGTACCCAATCTGCAGAGAGGAAGCAGTCAGGTTACTGCGTTCCACTAGGATGACCCGTGCCCATTCAGAGGGTGCCTACTCCTCCGACTATGACTATGAGAGGTATTGAAATGCACTGCTGTAGCATATGTGCATCTGCCATCTTGTGGTCTTCTGACGGTGTCCCCCGTTTCGTCTTTATACGTGACCATGCTTGTGATGACAGAAAATGATATCTCTCTGATATCGGTTTTTGTCTAAAGGTCATCACAGCTCTGAAGTTGTGTAGATGTAACCTGCCATACACAACTGCCTCTGTATGTTGAGACTCAGAGCTATCTGTGTTGCTGATGTCAGCTGTATGCATACTGTTCATGGAGAAAAGTGCTTCCAAGCACTTGACTGTCCCTTTGTTGATGTTGTTTTTTACACAAGCACATTATTTCACTAATATGTCTGATTATTAGTGTCCATTTTTACATGCCACTGACGGCAGCTCTGTGCTCGTTTATTGTATGGAATCTTGATACATAATACTCTGTGGTGCATTTTAAGTGTTAATTCATGCCCTTTGGCTTCTTCTGTCTGGTCAGAATAAGCTGCTGTGCTATACAAATAAAGGCCTGCTGACAGCCTTCCATTTTCAAGGCGCATGTCAGCATCCTGGTGCACCAATGACAAGAAAGACTTCACATCACCTGCCCCTTGACAGAAATGCTGAAAATAACTTCAGTCTCTTTACTTCTGCCATCTGGCTTTGAGACAGAAAGTACTAGAAGTTTGAGTTATTTGTCTCTTCTCCAGGAGGGGAAAAGTGACGAATCTTCAGAACTTAGCTGACTGATGTTACTACAGTGTCACAAACTTTCGCTAAGGTCCACTTTGTCTGGACCTCAGGTTCAACCTGTGGCCTAGATCGCTGTTAAGAAGAGCTGTTCATCTGCTCTTCTTCTCACTTTCTTTTTGCCTCACTTTCAGAGCCATAAATGCATTGAATAAAGGTGTGTATTATCCCTTGTAATACATATCCACATACATGCAATTAAAAGGCGAGACTTTTTTATAAATAATGTAAGTAACATGCCTTGTGTGTTGCTGTGTTAGTTGTATTAGCATACAGAGAATCACCTTTACCTCTCAGATCTGTCATCCCACCACTTAGCTTAATTGATACCCTCCACTTTTGCCCAATATTAACCACCAAAAATTTCCAGATGAATTCCAGACATTAAATTTCATGACTGATTGTTAATCATGTCAGTTTTAGTTGTTCGAACTTAAGCTTTTTGTGTTCACCTCACAAGCAAACAGGTGGGCTGAAATGCTGCTTAGTTGCTTTACAGATGCCATCTGCCCCATGCAACACCAACACATACTTGGTGTGCTGACGCATAAATACTAATTTTGAGTTTGTGCAAGTCAGCTGATTATGAACTCTGGAAACAAACCCAGATATAATAAAGTATTTAACATTAAAATGAAGTTTGGAAAAGAATTCCCTTTGCACATTATATAGATCTTCTGTGTGCATCCAGCAAAAGAAAGAGCTGAAAAGAAAAGAGTGCATGGAAGAAAAAAAAGAGATGAGCAAGAGAGGTTTTAAAAGGAGTTTTGGCCTCTTGGCAAGTGCCTTTGTTTAGGTTAATTGCATTGCCCCACAGTCTACCATGAGTGGGACAAAGCATTCATGTTCGCATGAAATCGATATCTTCTGATTGCACAGAAAACTAATATTTTTAATTACTGTCATCTGGTGAAAATCAACATAAAAAGAGGTGCAGTTCCAAACAGCAGAATATGTATGACACAGCTGTTACCTATCAAATGACACCAAAAGTTATATTAAATTTTTAACAGACATCACCTTCATCCTTGTTTGCTACAACAACTTTATTAATGGAAATGTGCAAATTATTATGCTGACAACTATGGCATCAAAATGGTTGTGAGGCTTTTTTTTTTTTTTTTTTTTTTTTATTGATCAAGATGAACATCTCCTCTACTGGACAATTTTTCATACAAAAGGCAACAAAACTTAAATGGTTTTAACTTTTCCGAAGAATAGGAGTTATTTCTTTGGCGTTTTCAGCTAATGTAAACTAATTTATGATTTCATTTAGATAAAAGTTCACGTTCATCATTAAGTTACAGAAAAAAAGAAGAAGCAGAGACCAACATATTTCCTGCATTTTTACAAAAACAGATGGGTGTAATGGTTCAGTTTGATGTTTGATTATGAAAAAAATAACAAAAAACTACAACTTGTGAGTTTGATGGATTTGAAACAGTGAATCACAAGCAAAGCATCAAACCATGTGCATGCCTTAATCCCTTCACTTGCCAACTCCCCGTCTCTGAAAAGAGTTAACTTTGTGC
Organism: Melanotaenia boesemani; assembly: GCF_017639745.1. Taxonomy (NCBI): domain Eukaryota; kingdom Metazoa; phylum Chordata; class Actinopteri; order Atheriniformes; family Melanotaeniidae; genus Melanotaenia; species Melanotaenia boesemani. The sequence continues at coordinate 31,759,995 of NC_055687.1, forward strand.
AGTCTTAATCTGTGCTTTTTTTGGTGTGCCCCCTTATCTTTTTTTTTTTCTTTTTAATTTTTCGTTTGTTAATTATTAACCACATGCCTTTGCACTGTCAATGTTTTTCTTGTTCTAGAAACTTTACCTGCTTTTTTTCCTCCAGCTCTACAGGTCATCAAGATTTTGTCCGAATCTCCACAGTGCCAAAACCATAACTCAAGGGCATTTATCAGAAAACAATAAAAATGCACATCACCTTTTTCTCACATTTCACTCCACCTAAAACACACATGAATTTTCACCTAGCTGGAAAACAACAGGCAAAGTTTTAATGTTTCTACAGAAAAGCATGCAAGCTTAGGAAACCTAAGAGCCTTTAGATGCTGTTAATTGATGTTCCTGCAGTTCTGCACTTGATTAAAATTTAAATACAAGTGTTGTCTGCTATTTTCAAGAGACATATCTTCCTTTTTTTGGTTAAAGTTAATTTCCCACAAATCCATTAAAACGTGGCATATATTGTATTTGATGCCAGTGTAAAAGAAAAAGAAATACTCCAGTGATCCTTAAACACATACACCTTGGAGAGGGTGTGACTCTTCGCCCTCCATGCTTTCCATCCTGCAAGTCATAATGTCCCTGCCCTGCTGGAGTCCCACTGAGTGCCTACCTGTCTTTCAACAACCTCTGTAGGAACCACGGAGCCATGGATAGACACGAGTATCACAGCAGGTCCCGCTCTGCAGACCAGCGGCCCACTATAGAGCGCCTTTCATCCCGCTCACGCTCTACTGAACGCCCCCACGACTCTTCGCTCATGAGGTCGATGCCATCTCTGCCATCTGGGAGGTCTGCACCCCCCTCACCTGCCATGACGAGGTGTGACCCAGATTGGAGAGGCTAACCATCTAACAGGAGACTGGAGTTTTAGTTGCACAGTCATTTCTTTAAGTAATAGCTACACTAGAGGAAGAAATAATTCTAACATTAGCTTCAGAAACCAAAAGAATATGTAAAAAATTACAAGAAGAATAAGAATAAACCCCAGTTAATTCATTATAGTTGTTGTTGAGCTTCTAACAATGAATTTGCAACACACAGGCCTGTCTACCCTAGCTAATTCATATAGCCCTGAGAACAAGCTAAGGCCATGCCCACTGTCCATAAGTTTGTTCTTTTATATTGTGGTTTTCTGTTTACCTGATAGCTATGTAGCTATGTTTCTTTTACCACCACTCTGAGATTTAAATCAATCCAGAAAATTATTTCAGCCTCCAGAGTTGCTTTATTTCTATTAAATGATTGTGTAGCTAAAACCTTTATAGAGCTAATACAACCTAAACAAAACTCAGTCCCATGAGCTCCCACCCAGCCTGACTAACACACACACACACACACGCACACACACACACACACACACACACACACACACACACACACACACACACACACACACACACCAGAGACAAGAAAAAAAGAAATGCACTCAGCATCAACCAATACCCTGCTACCCCGCCTCACCTCACCTTCTCTCACCCCATTAACTGCTCCCTCACAAGAACCCCTTCCCGGCCACCTAGCCACTTTCTGTTTTGTCCCTAAAAGCACTGGTGGATGTGCTCCGTTTTCTCCACACGTATCCCAGGCACAACGATCCCTCCACGGTTTATAGCTTGCTGACTGGGTTTAATTATTTTTTATTTGGATCAAACCACACTGCTCATACATTTGTGTGAGTATAGCAGTGATGGTCCAACATTTTGCTTTGATTTCATCACTAACATCAACTGATGCTGTTTATCCTGTGATGACATTCTGTTTCGTTTTTCTATTTTATTTGTTTTATTTTGAGTTGAAGCCCTTCTGGGGACAGTCTGAATGCATGGTCACACTGGTCTGCTGTATCCGCATTGAACTCTTTTCTCCCTGCAGCTTGATGAGTCGACTGTACACACTATTCACACCTGGCATCTTTTATTGCAGCTCAGTTCCCTACAGTTGATGTAACCCTCCACCTCCATACCATGTGCCAAATGTCACTGATTTATACAGTGATTTTATATTTGGAGATATAAATCACTTTGCATAGTTTAGAAAGGTCTCACATTTCCACAGTTGGTTTCACTCATTATAGATAATCTATATATAGTAGGTGCTAAATTGATAACTTACTCTAAATAATTACTTTAAATCTTGTATTGGATTTGTTAGTGGATTAGATTTAGTACATTGTCTTTATTTTTTGATGATTACAAAGATTTGTATGATGAAACAAAATAGATCTTTTAGTTGAAAATCTCTGATAACACTGTGATGTGAGTGCAACATGGCCTGGCCCTGCATTTACCATCAGTGTTTGATTTTAGTATACGGCTCATAAAATATCTACTGCTTTCTGTTATGTAGGGCACATCCTCGAAGTGGATCAGTCCAGACCAGTCCCACTAGTACACCTATGTCCAGCAGACGAGGGCGACAACTCCCACAGCTTCCACCCACAGGAAAGGACAGAAGTAAGTCACCTGGACGTTTCCTATTCATATAACACGGATAAACATTATTGAACATATACTGGTTGGTATTTTAAGATGATGTTTAATTTGATGACTCAGCTGTTTGGGTCTCAGGAAGCGTGTTTGGTTTATAGCAGTTGCTATAGTTTTTGTTACGCACAAGTGAGAAGGAAAAGATTATTACCTGCTGATGGAGTTGTTTAGTACACTTTAGACGCTTTTATTTATTTTACTTTTATTTTTAAAGCTTCACAAGTTTCTACTTTTGCTGTTCATCCATAACATTTCTACTCGGTTCCTTTTGCATTTCTCTCTCAGAAGATGGAGACGAAGGAACAGAGCCTTGTGAAGGTCTGTACCTGAATGTGTGGGTTTAGTCTTTCAGATGTGGGAGTGCTGGTTGAGCTGCACCTCACTCTGAAGGCCAAAACCCTGTCTGCAATGGCAGGTGGCCGGGTTCAGCGGAGGCTAAACTTGATCATTGCACCCTGAACCTACCTTCTGTTGCAGTTGTGTTTAATGTACTGTTGAGGTGGTCTATGTCATCAGGTCATAAATCCCTGTAGATCTGTCTGGATCCTATTAATTGTACCATTGCTGTGTTCCAATTAGTCTTCCTGTGTCTTTGCTTTGAGTTTTTAACTCCAGAAATTATTTGTTTGCAAATGACTGATTTTTCAAAACTGTTTGGACTGCTGAGATACTTCACCCAAATAATTTAATGCCCTCCTCTCTGTGAGAGCTATTCAGAGGCTTAAATGATTACAAAGTGATGTAGAAGTTGTTGTTCCTCAGCACTCCTTGGGCAAATGTTTTGTGATGCTGTAAAAACTTGTGACATGCGTTGTGATGAGTTCAGTGATTATTTTACTTGTGTTTTTGGTTCAAAATATAGATGAAGCAGATGGTTGTAGCCTTGGAGTCAATGTGAGGAATGACTGTGAAAAAGCTGTAGAGAGAAATCAGGGGTGAGGGCTTGTTGAGTTTTGGAGAACTTGTCAAAGGGGTCACACAGCTGTTTCATCAAAGCTCACCCGTGTCCCTGCACAGTCTCCAGCCAGCCCCACACTGTCTCTCTCTTCATCCTTTTCACTTTTTCTTTTTGTTCTGTCTAAGTCCCACCCTTCGTCTGTGTGGGTGCCATCTTTCGATCACTCTGAAGCCTCCTGTTTAGATCTTGTTGCTACTTTGTGCCACCTTTCAATTATATCTTCCATTCTCACTTTTTCTTTCTTTCTTGTTAATGTCACTTTCTTAGTCTCTACCGTACCTTTCAGGACAATGGCAGCATGTGGGTGGGGATGGGGTGGGTGTATATTGATCTGAGCTTGTGTTGTAGTAGTTACCACTAAAACGTGTGGAACTCAGTTTACATAGTGCGAATGTGTGTGTGTGCGTGAAGCTGCATATGAACTGAATCTATGTTATTGTCCATTGCTGGTGACAAAGAGGTGATGAAATGTGGATAACCCCTGTAAACTTGTGCCTCAAAATTTAGCCACAATTCTCATTAAAAAAAAAAAAAAACTAACTATTTTAATTTATTTCTCTATATGTGGCAACCACTAAGAGGGGACAGAGGAGGAGTGTGGGGCACCTGAAACTCACACAGCTCATTCAGGTGTGTCTAAAGTACAGTGTCCTCCATTCAGCAGAAGACAAGTTTCTGCAGTTATTTACTATGAAAATAAGCACTGGAGTTGGGAAGCTCTTTTCTGTTTTGGACAAGGGTATTACACAGTATGTGTTGATCTACAGTACATTCTTCTTGAATGAACAGAGATACTGTTGGCAAAAAAAATGGAGTTCCCCACAGTTTCTACTTCCTACTGTCCCATCTGTTTATGTGGCACGCATGCGTCCTTTGACTCAGTGGGAGTATTACTCAACACTGTCATAACTGTAGTGTAAACTGAACCAGTAGATTCATGTATAGTAGCCTCATCCAGAAAATGACCTGCAAGCCAGTTTCAGTCCCCAGTTTTAAAAAGATCACAGCAACATTATAAACAGAATTGATAAAAGTATCAATCAAAATGCAGTTTCTTTTTTATCATATGGTTTTGATATGGAATAGAACTCTGTTGTCAGGTTTCCTTAAAACAACGTTATGTATCTATCATCAGTTCTCCTTTAGTGACATTATACTGAATAGCAGGCTGTTTGTTTTATTCTTACTATACTATGCATGCATGCATTCATACTGTGCAATACAGTAACTAGGGGTTCATAACATTTCTATGTAGCATATTATGCAAACAAGTGGTCAGTATTAGATAGTGTTGTGTTTGTATGCAGATCTGTGGTTGGATATTTGTGTACAAGAGCTTATCATACAGTTGTCACATTAAATTGACTTACAGTAACTTAAGTTTTCAGAGCCTCGAAATTTCACAAGCCTCCATTTTTCTCTATGCTAGCAGCAGACAGTGAAGAAAAACCCCAAGGTCCACCAGTAAATGGAAGGAAAGGCAAGTCTGAATGGAGTGATGGTGTGAATTTGCTGTGTAAGCCTCTGTGGTTCTGTTGTGACTTTAACTAGCAGCTATGGTTCTGCAGTGCTTAGCTGCACTGACTTATTTTAGTCTTATTTGGCATAGCACACATAAAAAGTTTTTCATTTTAATCTTACTTTTCCCCCCATTTAATCTCCTACGTGGCCTGAACAAGGTTCATTTTTTATCTAAATAATATTGACTGATCAAATTAAAGATCTGTATGTAGCTACAGCTGATGATAATGCATACAGACTGCTGTGGTTGAAATCTCTGTTGGTCTGTCTTTCCCTATACCTCCAACAAGGCCTCAAAGCTCTAATCTACCCTTTACTTTAAGACTAATTAATTCTGCCCAGCTCCACCTCACAAAGCCAGAGCTCTCCATTCTCTTTGTAAAATTGCCAATCATTTCAATTAGACATGGATTACTGAACACACATACACATAGTTCAAACACTCCTTTAAGCTTGGCAGTCATTTTTTGTACTTGTGTCATTTTTAGGGCATTTCAGAGCAAAATTCAACTAGCTGTAATATGACAGTGATATTGTATGGCATGAGTGAATAAATATATAAATTTAATACTGTTATATGAATTTTGGTCATTATTCTGTGCAGCAGATGTGCTGTAATGCACAATCTTAGGTTTTTACAGAGTCCGAGTGACTGTTACTTCTGTTGGCCAGCAGATGGAGCAAAGTTCATAATCTTTGATGAGGAGCCGTCCTTGTTTTCAGTGCCTAAAAGGAAAAAAGCTCATTCTCTTTCTTCTTCTTTATACTGTTTGTCTCTGTATTGTATACAGTTACTATGTAAGATACAGTTTACAATGATAGCAATTTTTCACTGAGAGAAGAAGAAATGTCCTTTTCGAAAAAAAAAGGCAGTAAAATTGAACTGGCATCATATTTGATCCTAGAAATCTAAATCAAAGTTCTCGTCAGTCTCAAAGTGTCCAAACCAGTGAGTTACTATATGTGTATCTACGTATATATATATGTGTGTGTGTGTTTTCTACTATAGAAGTGACTTGGGAAGACCAGCAACAAGGGCTAAATGGCTCTCTGTCTGATGGAGGGTCACAACCACACCCCTCCCTCACTGACACAGGTTGGTTGGTTGATTGGTTGGTTTGCTTTACTGTAAACAGCATATTCAACTTAGACAAATCATACGAGTCCATGACCAGTAATAAACCCGCCTGGCATGGTCAGACGAAGTATGGTGAGAACCGACAACAACCAGAGATGAAAGTGCATCAGTCTGTCATTTAGTTGTGAACCGAAACCAAGACATGACCTGATTTATAACAGTAAAATAAAATTGCTGTGCAGAAAACATGTAATAGATCATTACAGTAAAACTGTACGGTTTTCATTTTCAGTCAGTCTGTAGGAAATCTGTCATCTGCCAATTCAACGGCTACAGTATCTGTATAATGAACAGTTGTTTTTTTTGGTTTTTTTTTTCTGGGAGATCCAATGCTCTAATACCAGCCATAATAGATGTAAATCAAGACAATTGTGAGGCTTTATCTGCTTATGATCATTCATCTCTTCCTAACAACTTATTTCAGTCTTTAAAATATAGGTTTAGCATTTTCTTCTGAAAGTGAGAAAATCAAGATTTATTTTAAATCAAGAAAGAAGAATGAAACATTTGAGCTTGATTCAGTACTTCTTAGTCTGGTTTTATCCCCTCAAACCTATGCTACATTTAACATATTAGTTGGGATCAGACTGGTGTTGCCAAAAGGCCAGACTTTTAAACAGAGAATCTTCTAGTGCTGATGTGAAGGAGAAGATCTCATTGAGAGAAAGCTTTTCATAATGATGTTTCTCCTGAGAACAGTGCTAGCCATAGTTGTTTACTGTTCATGTATTCATATAAAAGTAAGCAAAACAAAGTACATAAGGATTTTTAATTTTATTTGATCATGGTTTGTGTGGACTCAAACTAGATTATTGAAACTACATGGTATAAGCCTTCAGACCCATTCAAACCTATAATAAGCATGTGTTTGGCCTGTTGGCTCTTTTTGTTTGTTTGATTATGTTTTTCGCTGAGATGGGGTGGTTTCCAGCTTGATGTGGATTTGTAGTGCAGCTAAGAGCTGGTGTTTCTGTAGGTTCTCACAAAGGCAAATTAGTTTGGATTTTGTAATATATACAGTTCTGTGCAGAGGTCTAGAGACACCCCTCATTTCCTCTCATAATGCAGGAAAAACGTTCTTTACTTAATTTTTGGTATTATGTCTAGACAAGTCTAAGAAATAAAATAATCAATGAAGGGTGGCTAAAGATTGTGCACAGTGTGTGTTTGTGTGATTTTTTTTTTTTTTTTACTTCTGCTTTCTCACAGTATTATACAGTTATACACTTAACAACTTTAATGAAGTGAAGTCTGTTTGGTTTGGAGGACTGAAACTGCCAAAATGAAAAATAAATCCAGAAATATAAAAATGATTTTATAAACAAATTGATGTGCAAATAAATTATACAGAAAACATTTAAAACATGACAGAAATTTATATTTATTTAGTCATTTTAAACTGTTTTAATTTAACTTTGTATTGATTTTCCTTTTTTTTGTTGTTTTTTTTTACTTTTTCATGTCATTGTCATTTCATTTCATTTATTTATTTGGTGTTTTTTTTAACCTCCTTTATTTTTATGTCTGTATTTATTTCTGGATTATTTTCCTTTTACATTTTCTTTTCCTCAAAATTATTTATTGCTATTTTTTATTTTCATCTAACATTTTATTTTTTTATTTATTGACACTTTTATTCAGTCATAATTATGTCCTTATTATTTCCAATCTTGCATTTTCTTCTTTAAGAACATGCCTTGAAAGGCAGTTTCTGTCCTCCATAATTGAGATGCTTTTCTACACCATCATGCCCGAGGTACCCTGTTTGCAGAATCAGCTAAATGTGTTTCTATGGAAATGCATCTTCACTTCCAGTCAGTTTAAGCCTCATTTATGTTTACTTGAAACAGTTTGAAGATTTGCTATGTGCATGTAATGGGATTTATGATTATACTTGATTTTAAACAAACGGCATCATTAAATATCACATTAAACAAAGCCAGAGAAAAAGCCAGATATGTTTCTGCAACTATTCCTTCTGATAAGCATATTTACTGTTTTTAAGGGACAATAATTTATCTATGCAAAACACCACCTCTGTTTTTGTTCCACCTGTGAACCTGTGTATGTTGATCTCTCTGTGTCTACACATTTGCTCAACAACTAACGAGGCACCCTGCAGTTTTTTAGCTATCTCACGGCTGGTTAAAGACTCCTCAGCAGTAATATGCCATTTACACAGCAGACATTTTGACTTGTCACAGCATGAAAAGCACATGTGTGATAAACGGTGGAGTGCCTTTCAGTGACCAGTAAACCCTGATAAGGAACCAGCATGCAGTAACAGCAGGATCACCCTTCCCTCTGAGTAGGGTGCAATCATCACGTGTATTTCCCACTATGACAGTTTGTAAACGATGTTTACCTTGCAGGGATTAGAACTTTTAAGCACATCCTTCACAACTGTCTAGAGTTCACTGTTTTCTCATACCAGTTATTTGCTCTGCACTGTTACAAGTACATTACATTCATTTGGTGGACACTTTGTTATCCGTAGGGATTTTATCCAACGTATGACAGTATTTTGTCCAGTGTTTGACATGTACTGTAGACTGGGCTAGCTGTGGACTGAACAAGGGACTTTATAGTTAAAGGACAAATAATCTACCTCCTAAACTACCTAAACTAACAGCCACCTTAAACACCAAATTCTCCCATCCACAGAAAAAACATAACTACATTTTTGGGGGTTTTTTTGCTTGTTTTTTTTTGTTTTTTTTAGCTCTGTGCTTTTGATGGATTTGTAGGCTGCAAAGTGAACATTTATTTTCTTTTTTATTTACATAGATGAAAACTATTTTATATTGTTATCTTGAGACTTGTGCCCCTTTTAAATGAGGAAAAAAATTAATAAATTTATTTATTTAACCACAAAGACTACTTTAATTCATATCTAAATTAACATTGAGATGGTGTTTAAGTAATGAGTTCTTTTTTAAATATTTCTGTGGTGTAGTAATTGGCATTATTTCCTCGTGATCCTGTCTAGGTTATGTGAGGCCTTGCTTCCCACCGAGCTGGTACAAACCCCAGCTCATCACAACACTCAGCTCAATGTGTAGTAAACAAATGGTAAAATGTTATTCGACAGCTCTTGAGGGTTCATCATATCACAACTGATGTCTGCTGCAGCTGGCCTGCATTTTGGGGCAGGGTGATACATTTTTAAACTGAGTTTAGACTTTAAAATTTTCCCAAACTTTGCTATTTAGGCAGTTGTGAATGTAGTTTTCATTATCATGCATTTTTCTTAAAATGAATGTAAACCTATCTTGGCATTTGTTGTTGTATGGAAGTACATCATATCTCTAGTGGAAGTGTTTAGATATGTCTTTTTTCTCTTTGTTTAAAACAACTATTATCCTCTCAGGTTTGCCAATTAATCACCAATTTAATGATTTGTCCGGAAAATCTGTAGCTGCTGCAATTCTTTCATTCAGTATTGTTGCTGTCTTCCATTCCCATTTTTAAATGCCACTCTTTTATCCGGGTGACCTTCTTGATGCAGTTGAAGTACGGGGCAGAAAATCGCTCTCTTGATTATCATTTGACTCTCAAATGAGATGATGTTCGTTACCACGGAAAGATGAAAGCCAGTGATTCTCTTGTCGCTCATTGTCTATTTATTCATGTGATACTTCATTAGACAACCTAATTCAGTATTAGCTGAGCTGAATGCAAATTTGGTAAAAAGTGGTATTGAAATGACGTCTGATGTGAGTTTTCTCCCATCTGATACTTTTGGTTTGTCATGTTCAGAGTGCAGGATGGAGATTAGACAGGAAGGTTGGAGGGCAAAATTGTTGCAAAGAAAGGGTAGCATGACCACTCCTATAAAAATAATGTCAAGTTCATGGGTGCTTGTCTGCACTGGCTCAAAACACATGAAAGAGTCTTGATCACTGCTGATGAAATGAAAGTTTATTTGTAGAGCTAAAGAGATATGAGGGCTCAGCAGGTGGTTCACAGATAATAAGAAGAAGTAAATATGTACACAAACACAATATAAACATACCAGAAGCAATAAAGATGCCTGGAATTAGTAAACAAACCTTTTTGTTGGTGAAATACACTGTAGTTGACTCCTGCAATTGTTTGTCCATGGATGTGTGTATGTTAACGCACAGTCTTGTTTTCTACTACTAGGTGTATTTTTTGCCACTTTCACCTAATGTGGTGAAACACTGTGAGGCAGTCGCCCCTCTCCTTTGTGTCCTCGCTGCTCTGTGCTTTCAGTTTGTGTTCTTTTTTTTTTTATGTTATTTTTCCAGGCTGTCTTTCCACAGTTGCCTCATGCAGAAGTGACATCCACTTCTTCCTTTACCCCTTCTCCTCTCTCCCTCTCTCCTCACCTACCTTCAGCAAGATCTCAAGTTTCTCTATGGTTCGGTGCATTAACATATCTTTCCTGTTTCAGCACTTTTTCCTTTAAAGCACAGAACCTCACCCTTCCAACCCCCCCTTCTCTTCAGTTTCTATTAACTAAACTCTTGACCCCTACCTTAGCTTCTCCCGGCCTCGCTTCCTCTCGCTCTACTTTGACTTTTCACTGTGCTCATGGTGGTTTGTGTGTTCTTGGTGTACTTGGTGTACTCTTTGATTTTGTTTGTGTGTTTTGTGCTTGTTGTTTTGTTGTTGTTGTGTCATATTGTTGTTGTGTTGTGTCCCCACTCCTCCCTCCCATCCACTTACTCCTCACTCTAACCCTTCCAAACCTGACATATACAATGATGGCGTCATCCTCCTTCTCCCACTTGGTAACCCCCCTCCTCCTTCCTGACCCTTTGTGCATCCTCTCACATCCATGTTCCTCTCCTTTGTCTGTGTCTGTCCATTTTGTGATGTGAACCCAGAAGACACGGACTCACCAAGTTGGACGAACTCAGGTCTGTCCCTTCTTCTTCTTCACCTTTTTCCTTTTCTGACTCAGCCTCCTTCCTTCTTCTGCTTTTATTTTCTCTGTACATCTTTCTGGCTTGCCGTCCCTCACCCGCCTCCCCTCATCCCAGCCTTATTCTCTCGCTTTGCTTACCTTCATTTTCTGGTGCTTTTTGCTCTGTTAATTGTTCTCTAGATAATGCTTCCAGCTTCTTTATCATGTCTACATTTTTATTTTGCTGTGGACAGACTGAGTGGGCTTACTGTTCACAACCATGATTATGGTCTTGTCAGTTTGGTTTCTTTGGAACAGTTGTTGTCATGAGACACTGTCCTAAGTCCTACCTAGACAAAAACCTTATGGGTTGACAACAGCAGATATCTCGCTGTGGATGTACATTTGCAAAATATTTCAAGATTAATTTTGTGCCTATTTAAAGGTATGTGTGTAGTACTAATGAATACACAGCATTTTATCTGCTCTGTTTAGAGAATCAGATCACCCAAAGAACAAAAATTTTCACCAACTAAACTCAAATGTAAAAACAAAATTGTGGATTTTTACACCACATCACTTCTGCATCAGGAAGTTGCTTACTTGGCCACAACTCCTTTTGGACTGCACAACATCTGTGTGGCAACACTTTTTGAGATCTGTTCCAAAATAGTTTGGCTTTCAGCTGTGTGTGGCAAAATTGCTGCAGTGTACAAATCTGCTGCATAGCATTCACTCAGGCTGCTCTGAAAATGTCGACATTAGAGCTGGTTGCAATGGAGAAAGATTTGCCTGAGTAGCATTTAACTTTATTTCATCTGTCATGGACCCATCTGATTCTCCAAGCTGAGAACACTGATTGTTCTCTGCTGCAGAAAGGATACTGGCTGCTTACACACATTACATACAACCCCACTTTATAATAAAGAAAATATCACATTTTAATTGGCCAAATGGTTAATGCTATTAAGTACAGCGGAAATAAAGAATAATTTTCTTGGTTTTTTCTCTACTTTAATAGCTGTGGAATGAAGCACGTTCAGGCAATGCAGAAATAATTATAAGTATAGCAGATGCTTCATTTATGACGATGGAACCAGTCAAAGTCATCATCTTTCATCTTTTATGTGCATTTGAACATCTATTGCAAACAAATGAGAATTCATCTTTTATCTAATTCAGAAAGAAGACTAATGTGTTTTACTCTTTGCTGTGACTATCCAGATCTCAAATTAGAACATTATGTATGAAAAGTCTAGCAACTCCTTTATTATTCCAGCTGGCGTTAGAGTAAATACGATTTAAATCACAGTAAAGCTAAAATGTGAAACTTCGACGTCACAGGAATTAAAGACAAAGTCAACACAACAAACACTGCACATGGCTAAATGAAAGATGTAGCATAAATAGAGAAGTTAAAATGATTTTCCTTTTAACTGCAATAAAATAAGCAATTTACTGATGTTCCTGTAAGAAACATTTACTTTAATAAAACAGACTCAACTGAACTCAGTTTTACCTCAAAAGTGAGCTAATTCACCCGTGCAGTTAATTTTCTCCAGCTTTTTTTACTCGTCCGTGTGTGTGTGTGTGTGTGTTTGTAAGTTAAAGTACAGGCATATTATATTTGTGCATGCTATGTGTTTGTGTGTTTTCACCTTTGCTTAATCATTGCAGTCATGACTCAAAAGTAGAGACATGGAGCGGTGTTTACATAAATAAAAAGAAGAAAAATGAGATGTTCAGCTAGAATGTATCTGTGTTACTGTAAAGAAGTATTATTATTTTATCCTGTATTTTATGCATAGCTCCCATGTCATGGTACTACCTGCACAGATCAATGGCTATACTTATTGACTGATTATGGGATCATGTAATGGTTGAAATAAGGTTTACAGGAATATGAACTCTAACAGATCTACAAAAGGATTTGATGGTGAAAAAATGGGTAGACAGGATAATGTAATATTTTTTTAAAGTATTTTAGCATCTGCTGAATTGTGTCTTTTGCAATAGTTTTGTCATTTCGGTGTTTTATTTGTTGTTTCATGGAGAATTTCAAAGTTTCTCTAAAACTATCTTTAGAGTTTGCGATGTGGAAGTACTTGAAAATTTGCCTTAGTACTTGAAGCTGTTTGAGTTATGGATCAGTAAGTTGTTTCATTTATTTAATATTAATAGCTGAATTAACAAAATAAGGAACAAGTTGAATGAGGTTGAATTGTGGATATTTGGACACAATGGAAGCAGGTTAATATGTCATGTAGCTTTCTTTTAACTGTGTGTCTTTTCTTTGTCAACACAGTCAGCCATTCAGCTTTTCCCCATTAGATCTGTCCTTGTCATAGCTCATGGTTCATAGCTGAGCTGAAGCTTGTCTCTCACCATAACAGAATACTCCTTTCATCAGTCTCTCCTCACAGTACTGGTTCCTATCTGACTGTGATCTGGCTCTGTGCTCAGGTATGGACATGGAGGAGAGGACCAGACAGATGAAATTAAAGATGAACAAGTACAAGCAGGGAGCCAGCTCTGACTCCAGACTGGAGCAGGACTACCACAAGGTAAATACTTCTCCAGATATGTTGCTTTAGTGTTCCAGAGAAAAAACATCTATCTTCAGTAAACTGTTTGCATACTTGTGCTGCAGTGAAGAGGCCATACAATACAGTATCTGTTGCATTCAAACGTTATACTAATGCATGTAGCACTGTTATACTATCAATGTGCATATTGTTAATTGCTATTCAAATAGGTGAATTTAAATATCCAGTAAAGTGAGTCCTATATAAAGGAGTGACTTATCCATCTTCATGTGTAAGATCAATTAAACTGCTTAGAGCTCATGTTTTTCTTTTTGATCGTAGGATTAAAATGTTGCACAGCGAAACTAAATCTGCACCATGAAGGCATTGTAATGGCGGCAATTCTGGAAAAAGCCTTTAGAAAAATCTGTTTAAAATATTAGTTTTTGTGCTATTTCTACTAATTTAGACTTGAACATGGAAAGGTATCTGGTTGTTGTCTGATCCTATTTTACAGTTAATGGCTCACAGCTGTCGTCATCTGAAGACATGTTTACAAAAAACAGGAGCCTGTATTTCTCGGCATTCAGGGAAGATGTCAGTAAAACTGTGGATGATGTTCCCACAGAATTTATGGTGGGAACAAAATAAGCAAATATATATAGTAATAAACAGGAACAAAGCATGATGAGCTGCGAATGGTTTTGGTGCAGCATGACAGGAGTCATGACTCGCTGCTTGAGATTCCAGGGTGTCTTTGACATCATTTAGTCTAGAATAACATGATTTGGTAATCAATAGTATGTTCTCTTCCTTCTCACACGCTATCCTCCTACTGGTGCTGCACAGCAACTACAGTCAGCTGTAAAAAGACAGTTTTCTTTATTTTTGGGTTAATAATAATAATAATAATAAAAATAATAATAATAATAATTGTAATTGTAAATCAGTTGGCAGTGATATGTGCTAACAATCCCCTTCCTAATTTTACAGTTTGAAAGGAAAACTCAGATGAATAATTATGAAACAGTCATGCGTCCATAAGTGATGATAAACGGGGCCTAACCAGGCTACGTTTAACCAATAAAAACCCAGTTAAATTCAGTCTAGTTCAATGTTTCAAATCAAATCACCCAAACATGCAAAATATGCACAATATACAGTATATCTGCACACACTATTTCGAGTTATGCAAATAACTTTGCTCACATCTTAGTATAAAATAACATTTAAAACCTTTAACAACAGAGTCATTGTTCTGTAGGATAAAATGCTGATTTTATTTCCTGTTTTGACTGAAAAAAAAAACAAAAAAAAAAAACACACCAGTCATGGTATGACATCCTGCTCTTGAGTTTTCTGAATATCATTCTTCATGACTTTACACCATACAAGCAAAATTCAGTTTATATAACATGTATTGGGAAAGAAGGCAGATGTTTGAGTGGTTTAAAAATATGAGAGAAATAAAATATACTACGAGTAAAAGAAGGTAAATTTTCTGTATTAAAGAAAAAAAAAAAACATTTTGTCTTTTCATTTAGGTGAGCTGAGCCCTAAAACTACTCATTTAAATTTTAAGGAATGTGACACTTGAGTTTTTCCAGGACCAAGTATTTACTACTGTGCTCTGGCGAGGTCCTGAACACGTTTAGAGAACTGAGCCCGAGCCTGCCCTCTCATTGCAGTCTGAGCCAAGACGTTACCAGACAAAAAGCTCCCTGTCTGCTTTCCTTTTAAGTCAGTGCTATGCAAACTATTGCAACAGGAGAAGCCAACGTGCCTCAACAAGTCTATAAAAAGCAGATTAGATTGTGACTTGTCCTTGTCTGTTGAACATTATCCTTTCTTCAAGTCCAATTGACAAAACAAATGTTCTCATTATTATTAAACTAGTGATGAGTGAATACTTGTGAACTATATAATCCACTGTGGTTACTGTAATGCTCAGCCCAGGTTCTCTTACAATAAACATTTCTCTGAAAAATACACACATGATGTTTTAAACACAACCAGGTTTAGCCAGCCAATATTGTCCTTACACGTAAATTTCTAAGGAAATTTGGAATGAAAGTTCATGTCATGTGAATCCTTTAATGTCAGCTCACTACTTTTTACTGCTCTTGATACTGAATGGCACCGTTTCCCTTCCTGTGTAGCAAGGATATCAGAAATACTCTATTAGAAATATATTTATCATCTCTTTTGCTGGTTTTATTTGTTTTCATTTATTATTATTTTTATTTTTCTGTGTAAGAGTGTCCATGTGTCTGTTTCCCTTTTATAATTTTTTTTTTTGTTTTGGTCTACGGTTTAATGTTTTTATTGTTCTATTTTCCTATACTGAAATGCTCTGACATACCATAATGAAATGCTCTCACATACTATAATGAAATGCTCTCATATTCTATACTGAAATCATTCACACACAATAGTGAAATTTCAGAAATTGCATTTCACTAGGATGTATGAAAGGAAGTCTACTAGTGTGTGTGAGAGCGGATTTCACTTGGAAAAGAAGTCATTTCAGTTGAAACGGAAGTCACGTAGTAGAAAAATACAGGAGCGCATTTTCAAAACAAACTGAAGAAGAAGAAGGAGTTGGAGAACACCGTGACAGATGTTTTGCGAAGACTTATGCTGTATTAACATTTGTTGATTCGCCTGGAAGTAATCTCAGTGAAGCAACTGGCATCTTCAATACTATTCTGGCCTCAGCGGAGACTATTAAGGGTTAACACGAAATCAGCCAGAAACCGACAGCAGTAAGTCTGATGGAGGACATTCTAACTGGCCACCTACAGTAGCATAACTCAGCCATTGGGATATACAGAACTATAAAACGAAGACCTGGACAGCACTGTGAGTCATATTCTGGAGAATACTCCAAATGCAGGTGAAGAGTATGTTGTCCAGTGCTGTCCAGGTCTTCCTTTGAGAGTACTGCATATCTTAAGGGCACTAGGTGGCTAGTTAGCGTGTCCTCATTCAGACTTGCTACTGTCAGTTATCCAGTTGCTGTCCTAACATAGACCTAACCCTTCTAATAGTATCGGCTGAAGCCAGCATAGTATTGAGGAAGCCAGCTGCTTCACTTAATTATCATAAACTTATGACCACATCAATAGAATTAAACAGTCCCACTGCCATTGAACAGAAGCTACATCTGCTGTGCTTTCTGCAAACAAGATGACAAGTTGAAAATGTCCGTGTCCCAGCCACAAATTTTAATATAATGTTATAAATACAACAACACAGTTACTATCTCAGTTACATAAGCATGATGCTTCAACACTAACTTAAACACTGACAAATGAAAACAATAGCACAGGGTTGAGAACTTCCTTTATCAAACACTGAGTCAAGGATGAGACAGGCACCTGCATTTCAGTATAGTATATGAAAGCATTTCAGTATAGTGTATGAGAGCATTTCAGTAGAGCATATGAGAGGAAATTTCAGTATAGTATATAAGAGGCAGTTTCAGTATAGTATATGAGAGGTTTTACTATAATGTGTGAATGATTTCAGTATAATATATGAGAGGTTTCCAGTATAATTTGTGAATGACGTAAATTTCACATGTGTCTGTGAGAGGGTAATTCTGAATAATGTCTCAAACGGCCCCTCATAATCGCTACCACTGAGTCACATTTTTGTTACAAGTTTAATGTATCTCACCATTAGAATAGTGAATTGTAGAAAGTTTCAAATGAACAGCAATAGATTTGAAGTACAAATGTAAATGCATTTAAAAAACTTTCAAATGGCAAACCTGGCATGTTGCAGAAACATCATGCCTATTTTTCTGCTCCTCTCTTAGACCACACTTATAACCCTTCATCATTTACAAGCATTTACTGCAGCAGTACTTTAAATTAAGTCAAATCAGTCTTTATTTATAAAGCATTTTTCATATGAAAGCAGCGCCAAGTGCTTTAAATGATTACACAAGTACAAAACACTTAAGTTCAAGAATGTACTGTATACCTGATCATACTTTCTTTTACACACAGTCACTTTTTTTTTTTTTTTTATCATATTCACATTTAGCCTTTTTATTTTTTAAACATGGATACTCTCTGCAGCTCTGAGGTTCTCTGGCAGGCTTTTCCAAAGTCAAGGGCCATAGTGACGGACGGAATGAGGCCTTGCCATAAGTTTTAGTCCTAACTATTGGAACAACTATAAGATCAGTACAAGGTGACCTCTGGGTCCACGAGGTTCATAATTTAAAACCAGGTCAACTAAATAAGACCCAAGACTATGAAGACATTTATAAATAACTAAAAGAACCCTAAAATCAATCCTGAAACACACAGGAAGCCAATGCGGCAGCAGAGCAGGTCATCAAATGATTGGAAGAGTTGCAGTTCAAATGCTGTTTTTATTCAAAAAACTAATTTGATTGGGCAAAAAAAAAAAAAACAAAAAAAAAACAAAACGGTGGCTCTGTGATGAACAAGACTGTTTGGGTCTAAATTACTCTTCTTTAGAAGGGCTTCAGTACTGCCATTTGACAGGCAGATGGGAAAACACCCATGGAGAGAGTCTAGAGTGTGTAACTCACTATGTTTAAAAGCTCAAAGTCAAAGTAACCATAAAAAGTTTTTAAAAGGAATTTGGAAATGGGATCTAAAAGGCAAGTTGTTTGGTTTAATTGGGAGAAAACCCAACCAAGCATCTTTGCATCAACCAGGACTAAACTCTCCAGATGTTTCCTCAGATAAAAACATTAGCATTTTGTTGAGAAAAAATACTGGAAATGATTTTATTTCTGAAGTGATCTGCAAAGTCCTTACATGCAGCATCTGATGCTCTCACGGAAGACTTGTTAAAATCAATGTTTATTAAAAAATATATATTTTAAAAAAGAATTTCATATTTTTTTTGTTTTGTGATGAGATTTGAAAAATGGAGAGGTTCTTGCCTGCATTGTTGTATATGTTTTATTATTCCTAAAAAATCTCTAAGTGAAGTATTTATTTTTAATGATTTAGTTTTAAGTGAAACAGCAACAACAATACAATAAAATCACATGATGCAGGTAAAAACTGAGCAGGTGTACAGTGAAAAATATCAATAAAATTTGCAGCCACCTCAGAATTTATATACTGTTTCCTCACAGTTCGAACTGAGACATCCTTTTGGATAAAACTGGTGACGTTAAAAAATACACAGTAGTGGTCAGACGCAGCCAGGTCATCAACAGAAGACACACCAGTGGACAGGCCATAGGTTATGACCAAGTCCAGGGTGTGTCATCTGTTGTGAGTAATATCACATGCTTTTTAAAATCCATACACTTTAAAAGATTTAAAGACTGGCTTAAAGACTCACATATTGATAACAGTGTGTTTAAAGACACACTGTTATCAATATACAAGTTAAAATCACTAGTTTTTAAAAACTTGTTGTGTTTGGCGTATATCAGTGTTAAAATGTCAGAAAATTCTTAGTTGATCTGTAGACTATGACAGTGTTGTGACTTGTGTTGATATTAGGACTGTTAAATTATTAAAATTTTTTATCAGATTAATCACAGTTTAAAAATTAATCAATCGTGATCAATCACCATTTCAATCAATCACATTTGTGCAAAATGAAAAGGAATTTTTTTTGTTTGTTTGTTTTTAAATGCGGGTAAAGTGCGAGTTCGGCACGCTCTAAACACGAAAAGTATTGGCATTAAAACATTGTCATTCTCCACAGGGGCAACACCCCTGTGTGGTTTTTCACATCATTCATTTTTATGTTTATTCTGAAATCCATCCACAGAGCCAGACAGCTCACCTTTTTCATCTTGCCTCTTCATGTCCCTTCATTATAACGGAGAAATGACGGATGTATGGGGCTTGTTATGCCATGCATGTGTTAATTGCATAAAATATAAATTTTTAAAGCAATTAATTACATAAATTAGTTACAAATGTTAATGGTTTTTTTTTGACAGTTTTAGTTGATAATGAACATTAGTCTATAAAAAATTAGAGGCATAGGGGATTGCCCACTCTCAGGACTTTAACAGTTTGAATTATTCTCTCATTTGGTATGAATAACCATTAACATGTGAAAAGAGCATAAACTAAGAGGTTTTGTTCTCATTGAATTTGTATTTGCCCAAAGGACTTCACAAGCTTTTTTTTTAAATGTGATGAGGTATCACTATCATAATAACTGTTAAATCTTATGGGTTTTTTTTTTTTTTTTTTTTCTTTCCTCTCTGCAGCGATCAGGCAGAGATCCCCGGGGCTCTGACAACTTGTCAGCCAAGTCATCGGACAGTGATGTAAGCGACGTGTCCGCTGTATCGAGAACCAGTAGTGCCTCTCGGTTCAGCAGCACGAGCTACATGTCTGTCCAATCAGAACGGCCGCAAGGAAACCGCAAGATCCGGTAGGCCGATGACCACACCAGTGGGCGTTGTTCTTTTTCTTGCTTGTTGAACTTCATCAAGCTGTTATCAGGAATGGACAATTCCCCCTCAGCTGTGAGCTTGTTTCACATCACCACGTCCAGACGTTTTCATTTGTGAAATAGTTTGCACCTGGTTAAACCATTTTCTCTCTGCAGTGAGTTCAGGTTTGGCTCTGTTTTATAAAATCTGGAACCAAATGGTTGAACTCTGCTTTTTCACACTGTGGGGAAGTGTGTCCATTTCTGACAATACATGACATTGGACATCTCTTAGGCATCTCTTTGGGTGTCAAACTGCATGATGCTTTGCTGTTAATTTTTATGTCTTCTGTTAATTTAAATCACTCTGCTTTCTTGGCTGCAGTGTGTCTCTGTGTCTGTCTCTTTTTTCTGTTGTTGTTGACATTGTTCATGCTTTGCTTGGTTTTTCTTTCTGCTTTGCATGTGCATCTCTCTTTGCTTCTGTTTCCGTCTTCAGCCAATTGCAAACAAGAAACCAGTCTCGGGAGAGAGATGAGCAGTTAGGAGAGGTGCAGGAGAGGGAGGAGGTGGGAGAGAGGGGGAGAAGGGCGAGTAAAGAGGAGAGATTGCAGGGAGAAAGCAAGGAATCAGGGGGAAAGACAGACAGAGACCAAGAGCATCAGGAAGATTTGATGGAGAAAGAAGAGGACTTGCACCAAAGGAGTATCTCAGAGACTGACCTCAGGTAACACCTGTGCTGCTAACTTTAATCACAGCCTAACAACAAAAAGAAAACTACTAACAAGATTAAGCTCCCAGTGGTTCTTTGCTCTTTGCTTTTCCACTTTCCTACAACCACCTGCAGTAACTTCCTCTACCCTTCGACCTTGATGATGTCTTAACTGTGGCCACGTTCTACTGTTACTGGTGCTACAGTGGCATTTATGACCTTCAGTAACCCATGCAGCCGTTTCACACATTAGTTGTTCATAATGTGGATGTAGAAACACTGCAGTGATGATTTTCAGAGTAGAGTACCCGCTCACCTTATACCTCAGTACTGTTGGATCCTGTGACATCAACACTGGATGTGGTTAGTATCAATAAAGTCTTAGTGATTCTGCATTTAGTCAGAGATAAAACTATGTAGGATGTAGGATGAAAAAAAGTGTGATATTAGTTTTATGATTGATTTCTGACAATAACTGTATTTCAGTGTAAAATGTCACACATACATGTCTGAATGCATGTATGGACATCTTTACTTTTTAAATTCATGCATGCAGATTTAAGTTGTAGCATGTTAAGCCTATATATATATATATATATATATATATATATATATATATATATGTATATGACTATATATGTAACATGGCACCATTTCATTGTGCCCACAAGAGATTATAGTTTCCTTTCTGAGATGGTTGGAATAGCTGATCTAAAAAGTATGTCAGGAAGAAATTGATTTGGAATCCCAGAGCAGGATAAAAGCTTAGCTTGCACCCCTAATAAGATGCCGTCACTATCAAATCACATTCACAGCAGGATTCCAGTTAGTACCTCTTACCAACATTAGAATTTATCCTTGGTCTTAAGAAAAACCACTTTAAGATAAAAGCAATATGCTCTTACATGCAATTAACACTTCACTTGTGTGTACCGTCAGCATGATTGAGAAAACACATTACGCTTGTGTGAGAGCCTAAAAACACGTGAAAATACAGTGCTTACATACTGCATTCAGTTCAAAAGAAGATTAGGGAATTCTGGGACGATGTCCTGTTGTCCGTTGGGATTGCTCTGAGGCTGCAAGCTGTGTTGCATTACTGTGCTGCTCAATGTTGGAACGTTGCATCAATATTTTGTCTTTCAGCCTGTGTTGTTCACTTGTTGTTCGAGTCCTGCTTTGTTCTTCTGCACCTTGTCAAACCAAACCTCTTCCATTCCCTCCAGTTTTTCCTCAACATGCTATGCACACTTCACTTTCTTTCTGTGTCGCAACACAACCCTCATTTCTACACTGTCACTTGCAATTAATTCACTTTCAGTAAAAAGTCCACTTGAGTAAAGATATCTTAAAAATATTTCATCTTACTGTTGTATCTTATAACAAACAACGTATTTATTTACTGAAAGTGAGCTGAACTGGTCACGCTTTTAACCTGCAGACACCTTTTGTCTGTGCAATCGATGACAGCTTCATGACAGCTACAGTATAAACCGAAGACACACATCCCCTTTTTGACCAGGTGCTAGTGCTGGATTGGTGCTAGAGCCTTTTCAAAGATGATGTGTGTTTCCACAACAGAGTCAAAAAATGTTGGAAACTTCCTGAAATATTCTCAGATTTTCTGTATTTAACTTTGTTACAGTTGGGTTTAAGACCCTTCATATCAAATCATGCATTGTTCCTGTTCCTCTAAGTATGCATTTTATTGTTTTTGTAGCGACTATAAAGAAATCCTGGTGAACGATGCAAAGCACAAGGTCATGTTACTTAGCTGAACACACATTGTTATGAACTTCTTGCTTAGCTTGTCAAGTAAAACACGAGAGCAGCTACAGCTTGTATCGTCCCATGAACTTTAATTTACCCACTGAATAGCAAAAGATAATAGAGAAGGACCTTAATAACAAAATCAAGTGATTTACAAACGTTTAACAAAGTGATCACTGAAAATTCTGCTCATTTTGATCCCAACTGAAAGTTTTCAAGGCATTCTTCTTCTTCCTATTTTTGTGAAATCATTGACTTACTCAGCCTTTTTGTATGACTCTACAATCCTGAGGCAACCTTGATTTATTTAGCCATAAACACAAACATAAGGAAATTTCCAGTGATCATTAACACTTTCACCATGTACAGTCTTGTCTACAATGAACTAAGTTGACTACCATTTTGTTTTAAAATGAGGTGGATGTGACCTCACATTAAAATGACATGGCAGCATTTGTCAGTTCATAAGGACCATTCCAGCTGAAAAGGGCAGCAATGGGCACAATTCTCAAGCGTCAGCTGGTAATACTAAAACATTAAGTCACAGCGAATTGTTACAACCCATATCAGGGGTATGACTGGGTGCAACACAAAAGTACGTCGGGACAGATGTAAAAGTTAAACACAACACATTTTATTGACACAAACATAAATCACAGAATAAAACCTGGAACAAAGGTAAACAAGTGTTGGGGTTAGTGAAACTGCAGAAAAGAAATACAAAAGGTTTAACCTAAAACCATACACAAAAACCCACCAAGTAAAATGAAGGAGTGTCCATAACCCGGGGTGATAACTAAACAAACAAAAGAGCAGCAGTTCCCATAAACTAAGTGACATCCGTCACAAACAATAAAGCCTAACCTAGTCCAACACAACGAAACCTATAATAAAAAGAATAACAAAATGGCAGAACACAAACTAAGGTGCAGCAAAGCTAGAACCAAAACTGGGTGGATAACGAAGGTGAGTCCAAACTATACAAGACTAGAACTAAGTCCCCTAAAGGAACATGAACAGCTAGGGGGTAACCCTGCTGTGAATACAAAAATAGTCTTGCACCCAAAAGGACCACCATATAGCACAGCGAACACACAGAAAAGCCATGCCACCATACATCTGCCAAACACAAACTAAACCCGAAGGTCATCAAAATGGCTGAACACAAACTAAGGCAAAGCGAAGCTTGAACCGAAACTGGGTGGTTAACAAACAAACAGACCATAACTAAATCCCCTAACGGAACCCGAACAGCCAGGAGAAACCCCAATGTAAATACAAAATGGTCTAATACCAAAAGGACTACCACTAAGCACAGCGAACACCCAGAAAAGCAACCCATCCATTCTTCAGCCAAACCGAGAGAAGAGGCCATCTGTGCTAATTAGCCTTTCTCATCTAAGGTGAGGGGATGCAGTCTGTGCTGTCCGCTTCTCCCTCTCTAAGGTGAGGGGAAGCAGCCTGTGCCGTCCGCTTCTCCCTCTCGACTAAACACTGCAGCAGCCCTTTATTTCGGCTTTCCACCAAGCTGCAGTTTGATTGGCCGAGCGTGGAGCCAATTACCGGGTAGGAGACCTGGGGTGCATTTGCTCCAGCAACTCCAAATGGACGTCAGGGCCAGGGATTTGCATATAGAACAAGCCCCAGCTGTCCGCAATGAGTGGCACTCATAAGAAAATAGAGGAGCAAGGAAGAGTTGTCTTTTCATGGCTGCACCCCTTCACAACCATGTTGATCTCGGTTTTTTATCATCCAGTTTCGGGCTAGATACACTCAGCCTGATCTTATTGCAGAACTGATACTAGAGTATCTGTGGTGATTCAACATAGTGCAAAAATCCATCCATCCATTTTCCGCCGCTTATCCAGAATCGGGTCGTGGGGGCAAACCCAGACTTCCCTCTCCCCGGCCACATTCGCCAGCTCATCTGGGGGGATCCCGAGGCGTCCACAGGCCAGCCGAAAGATGTAGTCCATCCAGCATGCCATGGGTCTTCCCTGGGGCCTCTTTCTGGTGGGACATTCCCAAAACACCTCACCAGGGAGGCGTCCAGGAGGCATCCTAACCAAATGCCTGAGCCACCTCATCTGGCTCCTCTCGATGTGGAGGAGCAGTGACTCTACTCTGAGCCCCTCCTAGATCACCAAGCTTCTAACCCTATCCCTAAGGGAGAAAACCACACTGCTCCTTCTTAATCTGAGGTTTGACTATCCGACGGACCCTCCTCTCCAGCACTCCTGAATAGACCTTACCAGGGAGGCTGAGGGATGTGATCCCCCTGTAGTTGGAGCACACCCTCCGGTTCCCCTTTTTGAAGAGGGGGACCACCACCCCAATCTGCCAGTCCAGGGGAACTGTCCTCGATGTCCATGCGATGCTGCAGAGGTGTGTCAGCCAAGACAGCCCCACAGCATACAGAGCCTTAAGGAACTCTGGGCGGACCTCATCCACCCCTGGGGTCCTGCCACTGAGGAGTTTTTTAACCACTTCAGTGACCTCAGCCCCAGAGATGAGAAAGCCAACACCAATGTCCCCAGACTCTGCTTCCTCATCAGAAGATGTGTTGGTGGGATTGAGAAGGTCTTCAAAGTATTCCCTCCACTGCCTCACAACATCCCGAGTCGAGGTCAGCAGCCCCCCTACCCCCCTATCCTCACTGTACACAGTGTTGACGGAGCACTGCTTTCCCTTCCTGAACCGCCGGATGGTGGACCATAATCTCCTCAAAGTCATTCTCCCGAGTTTTTGCCTTAGTGACCGCCAAAGCTGCGTTCCTCTTAGCCCACCGATAACCATCAGCTGCCTCTGGAGTCCCATAGGCAAAAAAGACCCGACATGACTCCTTCTTCAGCTCTATGGCAACCCTTACTGTTGGTGTCCATCAATGAGTTCACGGTTTACTGCCACGACAGGCACCGACGACCATACAGCCACAGCTGCGGCTGGCCGCCTCGACAATAGAGGCACAGAACACAGCCCATTCGGACTCAATGTGCCCCGCCTCGCCCAGGACATGGTTTAAGCTCTGCAGGAGATGGGAGTTGAAACTCTTTCTGACAGGGGACTCTGCCAGATGTTCCCAACAGACCCTTACAACATGCTTGGGTCTGCCAGGCCTGACCAGCATCCTCCCCCACCATCTGAGCCAACTCACCACCAGGTAGTGATCAGTTGAAAGCTCTGCCCCTCTCTTCACCTGAGTGTCCACGACATGCGGCCAATGATACGACTACAAAGTCAATCATTGAGCTGCGGCCTAGAGTGTCCTGGTGCCAAGTGCACATGTGGACACTCTTATGCCTGAACAAGGTGTTCGTTATGGACAATCCATGAAGAGCACAGAAGTCCAACAACAAAACACTACTTGGATTTATATCAGGTGGGGCATTCCTCCCAATCACGCCCCTCCAGGTCTCGCTGTCATTGCTCACTTGAGCATTGAAGTCCTCCAGCAGAACAAGGGCATCCCCGGAAGGAGTGCGCTCCAACACTCCCTCCAAGGACTCCAAAAACAGTAAGTACTCTGAAGTGCCATTTGGTGCATAAGCACAAACAACAGTCAGGACCCGTCCCCCCACCTGAATGCGGAGGGAGGCTGCGCCTCTCACCAGGAGCAACTCCAGAATGAAAGAGGGTCCAGCACCTCTCAAGGACAGTGGTTCCAGAGCCCAAGCTGTGTGTCAAGATGAGTCCAAATATATCTAGCCAGAACTGCTCATCCTCGCGCACCAGCTCAAGCTCTTTCCCCGCCAGAGAGGTGACTTGTCCCCTAGGGCAAGCTTCTGCAGCCGAGGATCAGACCGCCAGGTTCCCCGCCTCTGGCAGCCGCCCAGCTCACATTGCACCCGAACCCTATGGCCCCTCCTGCAGGTGGTGAGCCTACAGGAGTGCGGGCCCATGTCACCCTTTCGGGCTGAGCCCAACCACGGCCCATGGGCAAAGGCCCGGCCACCAAGCGCTCACCTCTGTGCCCCACCTCCTGGCCTGGCTCCAGAGGGGGGGGTTGACCCACGTCCGGGCAAGGGAAACCTGTGTCCATGTTTTGTTATCATCATAGGGGTGATTTGAGCCGTGCTTCGTCTGGTCCCTCCCCTAGACACCTGTTTGATATGGGTGGCCTTACCAGGGGCATGAAGCCCCCGACAACATGGCCACTAGGATAGTCAGGATAGTCTGGTACCTAAAGGGTTAAACACATTAATCTAAAAATATTAAATGTTATATAGAAGTTAATAGTAATTTCCTTCATTTTTTTTTTTTTTTTTTTTTTGGTTTGTTTTATTTTTGTAATAAATCCCACAAGTAAAACATGCAGTTGCTAAGCAGCACTAACTGGTGATGAGTAATTACTGTTTGGATATTACAGCGGTTTATAGCATCTAATCAGGACAAAGGACACACATTAATTAGCCTTAGGAGCTATTTTCTTTGCTCCGGCTTTACAGTTTGTTTGTCACATGCTTATTATAAACTGATAAGTAGTGTTGTTAAAATTGTTAAAGGACTATAATTTTTCAGTGACGATCTAAAATCATTATTTATTGAACAGTTTTCTTAAATTTATTAGAAAAGTTGAGATTTGTACAGCTTTATCTCTACTAATGAAAGTGCGAGAAAAAAGTCAGAAAGGACAGCACATGTGGTGTAGTGCCAGGCTTTGATAGTTTTATTATTTAAGCACTACAACTGGTGGGAAAAACACAATGAAATAACTAACAATTAAACAAAAAAAATTAATAATAGTTGAAGATCAGACGTTTATCAGGTTCATTTTTAAACATCTCCGGTTCTAAATGATCAAATTTGGTTTGACATAATCAAAGACGGATTAACCACGTTTCTGGGAAATTTGGTTGGTCATTTTTACCATTGTTATAATTTTGGCTTTTAGCCACTGTTCAATGAAATGCTTAACTTTAATGAGTCATGCTTTTAAATAAAAGCTAGGAAAATGCAACTGGATATCAAAGCTACAAATCTATTGTGTGACTTTTTATTGGGATAAGAAAAGGGACATTCATTACTCATTGTTACTGAAGTTGTGTCAGTGACACCTCAGCCTGTACAATAAAATCAAGACATCAGGTGAACATTTGGCAAGATGCTATGTGAGGAAGCGGATCTTTCCTGCTTCATAAAGAAGGTACTTCATAAAGGTTTTTAACTGCTCTACTTATCATGGTAGTTTGAGAACAGCCTGATTTGACAGAAACCTGGTTTCTAGTTGCATTTACTTATGACTCATCTCCTATGTATTGAGGTCACAGTGTAAATATGCATCTGCTACACATTAAACACAGTGTTCACAGTGGCCTGTCATGCAAACGCCGTGATAGTCATATGTTTTTAGCTAAACAGTGCTGCAGCTGCAGAGAAAAGCTAACATACACACGTGACTTTAAGCTGCTGTTGTGTCCACTTCTCTCCAAGACAAAAGGAGCTTTCCGTCAGCTCTTTTAAATCCCAGACCACCTCTTCTCCTCTCTGTTTCTTTATCCAATATTGTTGCCTGGGTAACAGCTCTTTCATATGGAGAAGAGGAAATGCTATTTTAACTGTTTTGAATGACAATGTGTGATCATAACCAAAAATAATGAAAAGATAATAAAAAAATGTTACCCCCAGCCCACTCAAAAAAATCCAACAACAGATTGGGAAGTCCTACATCCTGCTTACAGCCGAGGATAAATATGATCTCCAGGCTTTAATTAGCCACTTCAAATCTGCTCACTTTAGTCTCATTCTTGGAGCTGTGTTGACAGGCATGTTCACATGCATATACTCTGGATGGGACAGCTCAGTTACCATGGAAACCTCATTTACTCACCCAATAAAGACACAGTGATTTTTCCTGTAAAAGGTGATAAAGATTCCTCTTAAAAGTTCAGGATGCATCCTCTTATGATGGACCTTTAAAATCCACATATGTGAATAACTAATGTGAATTAGTGAATAAAGGTAAACTATTATTATGAGTTAATAAAAACATTTAACTGAATGCTTAGTGATGCCCTTCAGTTGATAATCACAGGAGTTCTGCAGAGTTTGTTGAATTGAATTGGAATAATTTTCCATTGTGATATTCTCAAAGACTTCCTACCAGATTCAAAAAGTGTAGGTGAGCACAGCAAATATATTTACCCATTAAAGACAGTGTTGTAATGAAATGTATTTTGATATTTGATATTTTTTGCAACAAAATATCTCACCATCCTTTGTTTTGGATTGGGAACATCTTGGCCTAGATGAAAATGCATGGTGAGCAATCTGCATGATGAGGAACACTGTGTTCTTTGGGCTGAGCTTGTACAAGAGAAATCCCTGGAGAGTCCCGGTTTTCCAAGCAGGGCGGCACATTTACACAGTGAAGCCGGACTCTGTTGCCAGGACCTGTTCAATGAGTGATGATACTGTAGAGAGGTAGAGAGGGGGTTCTGCAAAATGATTATGTGCAGTTCTGTTTATTAAAGTCAAAGTTAGACTGTAGATCTGTATCTGTGGACACATTTTTAATTGTATCTAAACCAATTTTTTCCACATTTGTATGGAAATAATATTTGTTAGAAGCTAAATATTTGCTGTTATTTATGTTTATTTAGTCCAATGGATGTTTTCCTTTAGAGAAACTGACTGTTACGTTTGACTTGGTCAGTTTGATCAGGAGCAGGCATCCACTTAGGCTGCTTCCTGGACAGAGATTAAGGTTTGTCCCAGATATAATTGTGTTGACTGGTACAGTGTGAGCATTCTGACTGGAGGAACATTTGTTCCAATACATGAATAAATTGCATCTAATTTTAGTCATTGTTTTTTCAACGTGTGATAGAAGATGGATTTTCAGTCTCAGTTTATAACAGATTACCACAGTCATCCATCCTCTCTACAATACTGGTTTAAAATTTGGTAGAAAATGCAGCTTTATCACCCTGAGGTGATCAGTTTAAATGCAGCCTCGATGTCATGACTGTAAAAGAGCATATTTTAGCATATCACCTGTGGCACGCTGGCCTGCAGTGTTGTCAGGTGTTGAGATGCTTGAAGTTTGCTTCAAAGCTTTAGGGTTGCATTAACCGATCAAAGGCACTAATCCCCCGCAGTAAGCATCCAATATTTATGTCTTAAATCACTGGCTGATCCATAACAGAACAAAATGGCACTGCACCTGACATAAACATAAGGCTTTATAGTACAGGGTGAGGTAAGAGGTGTGCTTTGTTTGAGTCCAAGTGCTATGAATTTAATCACCAGTTTACAAAATGAAATAAACACTCATGAAAGATGACAGCAGCTAATACTGCCGCCCTCTGTTTCTCTCTGGGGCTCGAAAGCTAAAAATACAAAAACAGGGACCACATTATGAATGTCTGGTAGATTTGAATATGCACAAATCAACCAAACATTATAACAAGATTTATAATTCATGCTAAAGCATCACTCATGCCCACTGACATACTAATGCAATAATGTTGCCATCATGTATAATGCACCAAGCTCAGATTTTAAGTGATCTTTACTTTAAACTTAAACAAGTAAGCAAAGTTTATTTATTTGGAATTTTTTTCAGATAAAAAGCACAAGATTCCAATAAAAGACAAAAAAAAAGAAGAATGAAACGGACAATA
Source organism: Melanotaenia boesemani (assembly GCF_017639745.1). NCBI lineage: Eukaryota > Metazoa > Chordata > Actinopteri > Atheriniformes > Melanotaeniidae > Melanotaenia > Melanotaenia boesemani. The sequence continues at coordinate 31,790,038 of NC_055687.1, forward strand.
GCCAGTAAAATGAATAAAACCTTAAAGCATTAAGAATAACACTTTCAGCCACTTTTTAAAGGAAACAACAAAATTTATAACATAATATGAGAAGTGCATTCCATAGTTAAAGTCTGTGTCTTAAATCCGGCATGGTGAACAACTGGTAAGATCATTAGACAAATCTGAAAAACTGTAGAGCTGGGATCACTGTCCTCGAGGGCGTGCATTCTGCAGGTTTTGGATGTTTTCCTGATTCAAACAAAATGGGTTGCCAGCAGCTTGTTGTCAAGTTCAGCACAAGTCTGTTAATGACCCAATTATCGGAATCAGGTGTGTTGCTGCAGGGACACATCCAATACTGACAGGACACTGGCCCTCGACAACTGATGCCTGCTGTAGAGTTTAATGTGCACAGCACTAAAAATCAACATCAGGATTTGAAAATAGTTTCTGAAATCAACAATAAATTATTATTTATGCAAGGTATTTTTGTAATTCTAATCCAGTGGATTTGACACATAAAAATTAATATATAAAAAAACAGAATTTAAAGTTTAATTGAAGCAGCTGATGAAATCCAGTCTCATTGTCATGTCTCTCCATAAGTTGTCTTTATAATCCAGTTATGTTATGAAGGTCAGTAATTAATTAATGAACAGTAGCCTGAGGGTGCTACATGGAACTCATCCCATTAAGAGTCTATGATACAGAATGTAATTAGTCTTTTAAAGATAATTTTACTGGCAGAGCTAAAATAAGACCTTAATTTGGACACTGGCCTATTTCGTTGGAAATGAGAAGCGCTGGAGAATAATGCTGATGACAGGCAACTTTCCTTTTTGTGTGCAGTATTGAGCACATTGTCATGACTCCGGTGCAGGTTATTTTCTATTAACTGTACGTTATGCAGAAAAAAAGCCTTTAATATTTCATAGCATAAGTTTCCATTTCTATTTTAAGTCCTCTGTATGAATGTTAAAAAATGTCGTTAATCTAGTTAATCAGAATTAAAATCATGCAAAACTTATCAGTGTAAAAACTGTTATAAAATCAATATATGCAGCACAACATAAAGATTTTTATGTGCACATTAAAACCGTTGAATAAAATCTTAAAATTAACTATACTGTAAGTCATGAACTTCTATACCTGAACTCTGTCCTTCTCTCCTTCTCATCCCACACCTTGTCATTTCCTGTCTCTCTCCTGTGCCCTTTTTCTTTTTTCATCCTCTCCTCCTGTTTCTTCCTCCCTCACTTCTCCTTCCATGTCCTCTCTGTTGGCCTCATCTCTCCTCTATCCTGTCCTTCCTTCTATTTCCTGGTCTGCCCCCTTTCAATGGTGGTGGCTGACAGTGACTTTGCATCCAAAATGAAAAACAGGCAGATGGGCTCATCCGGTGGGATGAACATGACCAAGAGCACAAGCATCAGCGGCGACATGTGTAACCTGGAGAAGACGGATGGCAGTCAGTCAGACACAGCGGTTGGCACGGTAGGCACTGACGACAAGAAGAGGCGCTCCAGCATTGGTGCCAAAATGCAGGCCATGGTTGGCATGTCGCGCAAGAGCCGGAGCACCTCTCAACTCAGCCAAACAGGTAGGGCATCCAACTGCACAGCAAGTGTACTTGACAGTGTGTGCTGTGTGTTTGTTTGTCCTTGACTTGCTGTTTCTGTGTAGTTGTGTGGATATTAAGAACTAATTATACTATTTTCTAGTCCACCCTCCTCATTTTTAAACTCTTTTCTATTTTATTCACAAGGACTTTGGGCTTTTCCGGACCTTAAGACATAATAACATTGTTTTCTCACACTTTCCATTCCATTCTCTCTAGGTGGTCTTCAATTCTCTCTTCCTTTCTTTAAATATAGCTCCACAGCTTTTTATCTTTTTAATTTAAAAGTGATGATTTATTGTAATGTGTGGGAATAATGTTTCTTTCTCTGGAAGATCTCCTGCTCCTTCCTAACACCGCTGCTTGTTGCAGGTCACATTCCCTAAGCTTCTGCGTGTTGAAATGCTTTCCTGATATCCGATGTAAAATGCTACCTCAGAATGTGGCCACGTGCTGTTGTCTATTTTTCAGTGCATTTAAGAATGTGTGCAGGCAGGATGGTGTGTATTATGTTTGTGTTTTCTTCAGTTCCATGCAGGTGTGTGTTTTTTCCTGCAGTGGAAAATTACTGCACTTACCTTTACAGAGATTTTTTTTCTATCCATTTTGTTGTCAAAAGTGCTCAGTAACGATTTGAAAAGGAGTGAGTTTTACCACCTGATGTCAAACAATGTGAAAAAAATGACAGGTGGTGTGCAGTGATGTCTCTGGCTGATAGATTGGGGTCTAGTCTGTTCATTTGAAGGTCAGTAATTTTGTCCAGCCCCCTTTGTGGCTGCACCCACATCTGAAAGCATTCAGCAGCTATTCATCTTGCCTATTCAAGCTTAAAGTTGTCAATAATCACTTCTACACATTAGCACTTCCTGCTCAGATCTACACAGATAACATGACAGAGGGATGGCAAGATAAATGCATGTGTATGCGTGTGGACTCTGGACAGCGGCGAGCGAGAGAGTAGAACGGGTTGGTTCACTCACGTGGCATGGTTCTCCCCCCCTGCTCATGAACTCAGTGGCTTATTTCTGTAGGTAAAGAACAGTCACCTTTTTGGCATTTAACTACAATCTATTATTTCAGATATATCTGGTAGATTTTACTGTAACTGATGGTTTTATTGGTAAAACGATAACTTTTCTAGAAATGAATTTTGAAAACAGCCAAATACCTGGCATTTGTGCAGTACTTTATTTTCATGAGACTTAAAAAAAAGTATCTGTTCATACAAACATGCACGTTCTCTTTGACCAAGAGTCATCAATATTTCACCCGGTTCCTTCTAAGAGCATCAGATGGAGTTTTTAGGACTGTGCATCTCTGCATTTCTGTATCTGAAATATGTTTTTGGTGGCGTAGCAACATATTCGCTTCATAGTAGTTTTCTGCTCTGCTTTGTCATGCACTATTTTGCGAGGCTCGTCTTCTACTTTAAAAGTGTGTTCAGAGGATAGTCGGTTATTCATAGCCGTGTGTGCACTGCCAAGTGCTGGTGGGGGTTGGGGAAAGCAGCCAAGCATCACAACTTTGGCTTTGACAAACACAGGTTAGTCTAATGGATGTGCTCCCAGGTGATCATCACGAGTTGTGTGTACAGTTTGCAGCTTTGAGTCTGAACTGCTGTTTTTGTTACTTTCAGGTGCCAGTTTAAAGAACTTGACTTCACCAGAAATCCAATTTATTATGTCAATCAATGCTAGTATTGTTCCCTTAAATGTACTTGCAATCCGAATAATTATTTATGCATGCATGAGCAGCTGGCCGGTTAAACTGATGTTGATTAAGATTCAGTTAGGCATGCAGCAGGTAGCAGATGCTGGGGAACATTCAGTAGTGACCAGAGGTCTTTACTGTGACTGATGAAGTATCCATTTTCTATACCCGCTTAATTCAGTTCAGGGTTGAACTATGACGCTGAAGTCTATCCCAGCTGCTATCAGGTGAGAGGCCAGATACACCCTGGACAGGTTGCCACTTTATTACAGGGGCTAGCTTTTAATTATCACACAAAAAGCAAGAGGCAATGTAACCCAATGAAAAGCACAGAAACTCCCCTGTGATAAAGTGACCTCATGTCACAGCAATGCTTTTTAATCACCACCTGAGTACATGTTTGGAAGAAATTACCAGTTTGTAGTTTCTTAGCAACAGAAAACCTTTTCTATTTATGTTCCATCTGCGAGCTTGAATTAATCTTTTAGTTGAATATTGAAATCATTTTAAAATATAATCATATGCACTCAATCATTCAGGACACCATGAGCGAGCTGAATCTTAGGCAGATTTATGATCTTCACTTGTTCCATTGACCACTCAGCCGTCCTCTGGTTCCTGGGTTATTTTATTTAAAGTGTAATAGATGGCCTGTTCATTTCCTAAACAGCCCAAATGAAATTCTTCCACACAGTTTGAACCTGCCAAAGATGGACTGTAATAATCAAAAGCAGCAAACTTGTTGAAAAATCCATCTTCTTACATTAATCTGTGCATTCCTCTGCTGCGTATGCTTTCTCTACCTGTTTATTCCAGTGTAGTTACTCTTCATGCCATTAAGTGCATTTGCTCTTACATAAAATATATGGATTGAGATATTACTATCAACAAGTTTTTGTGTGTGTGTGTGTGTGTGTGTGTTGTTTTTTTTTACTGTGCTCAGTTCAGTCCATGTGTTTTATACTAAAAGTAATTTTAAATATCAGTTATTTCTAACTAAAATTATAATGAAAAACTGAATGATACCGTACCTTCAATTGTGTGTTTCTGCAAAAATGCTTCAGAATTTCTTTAGCAGTTATTTATTAAATCTTTAATTTTGTTGCAGTCTGTGCATGATGTGTGTGTGGAGGGAATGAGGTGGAGGTTTTTTAGCTTCTTCTTCAACCATTTGTTATTTTGATGAAGAGAAAACACTCTGCTCTACCATTGCTACTCGATGTGAGTTCCGTGAAGTAATGATTCTCTTTCCATAATTCCAACATATTCTTAGATTTCTTCTCTATTCTTTTGGTTTCCATTAGCAGGATGACAACTGACACATCAGCTGTATAGTATACAACTGTACCCTTCTCTTGTTTGACTGTAGAGTTTCTACACCTGGCTTAAATCTGGTGACAGCTAGCGTTAACATGATCTGTTTGTGGCGATGAGGGAAAGGCGTGGTGGTGTCACTCCAACATGTCTGTTGTTGCTGCTGCTCAAAGAAATACACACGACCCAATGTTTTTCTTGATTCTGGGTCAATGAAACTACAAATTTCTAATTTTATTGTCAATTTTAACATACATGCTTTTTGCAAAATGTTAAACTATAATGAAAAGGGACATGGCACAATGATAAAATCTTTTTTTAGGTTAAACGTAGCTTCATTCAGTGAACTGATCTAGAGAATTGGGTTTGGCTTTGCTCTTCTTTTTTTTTTACTTTGCTGTCATTTGCAGTTGGTTCAGTCCTAAAAATACATATTTAAATGAATTTTATATGAATAACATGGTTACAGATTGGCAAGGAAATGGCCCTTAATAGGTATAAAAGGATGTGCTGTCTGCTGTAAAACAGAAAAAATAAAAAGCTGGAATTGTTGAGGAAGCTTACAAGAATTTTACACTGTTAGAAACATGGAGTTTTCTTTGAGTATTCCAGTGCAGTTCTTCTCATGTCCCACTTTTTCTCTTTTTCCCTGAAAATAACACCTCATAGATTTGAAACATTAAAATTTAGCAACGGGTTTCAAAACGATCTTTATTTTTCTCAGTCCCTTTATTCTACATGCAGTATTTCATTCCCAAAGCAGGTTTTTTATGCTGCAGTGCACATTTTGGCTTGAAAAGTGATCTCTAGGCAACCTTTTACACCACATTACCTCTTATGGTTTAAAGAAGAAAAAGAGTTTGACACCACTTTCAGATCTGTTTAGTGTCTGATCCAGTCACAGCGGTAGGTAAGCAGAGGTACAGTCTATATATTAGAAGTTGAAAAATTCAGCAGGCAACAATCTTTCTGTGATCATTCATGAATTTAAAGCTCTGCTCAGGGTGATTGCTTGGAAAAAGAGAGAATATGTATACTTTTTTCAACAGGCCCACAAGAGTCGAAGACATACACCAGTGAAAACAACGCTGCTGTCCCTTCCTTTTCCCAGTTTTCCATTAACTTCATCACTGATATAGTATAGTTTTAAACCTGTGAAGCTCCTTTGACAGGGTGTTGTATATGTGGTAAAAACTTTGAGCTCCCAGCTGAGGTAATTTATCTTCGGTGTTGAGTTCAGTGCCTATCTCAGCAGCTCTTTGGCTAGCTGAGGCACCTTATTAATCTCATACGGAGGTGGGGGAGACACAGCAGCCCGGGGCACTTGAGGCAGAGAGACACCAGCACACTGCGGCAGCCTCCCTTTTTATAAAATTTTGGAACTCTATGAAAATGTTAATAAACGCTATACAATAATGAGACCACCATTAGAGCAAAGACAATGTTTTTCTACCACATTTTGATATAAAGCATATCACGTAACATCACGCAACATGTTTGAGAAAGAATTTCTGCTTTAAAACAATTTGAAGCCCTTTTTTTCCCATTTTGTTTTAAAATGGGCCAGATTCTTGTTTGGGTGACAGATCTGAACTGCTGGCTGGTCAGTGTAGCACTAGGACTTTTTGTTACTGATGTAATTCAAAGAGGATGTGGTTTGACTTTGTCTTGCTGAAATAACCAAGTTTTTCCATTATTATAACATTGTTTGGATGGCACCATATGTTTCTCACAAATTTAGTATATCATTCAGCGTGGATGACATCCTCGTACAGTATAAGTGTCAGCTATCCATATCACATGTACTGATACATCCTGAACTGTACACGATCACTGATATCAAACAGCATAGTCCCATTTCTAATGTGTCCAAAGAATGCAGCATCAGTTATCTCAAATAAATAAATAGATAAACAAATTATTTGATTAATAAGATCAGAATAAACTAATGGCACTGTGATGGACTGGCAAATTTCCCAGGGTACCCAATATACATGGTGTACACAGCTCAGGCAACTTTGAACACAATGAAGTGGGTTTTAAATGGATGGATGGATGGATGGATGGATGGATGGATGGATGGATGGATAATAATCTCTAGAGTTCTCTCTCAAACCTTCTGGAATATTGTATTCATGCTGACTCTCAGGATACTGGCCTGTTTCCTTTTGGCCTGATTAAATTGTGAGCTGTTCCAGCAACATTGCCAACTTTGCAGCCACTTTGTCCACATTTATTTATTTATTTATTTATTTTTGTTTCTGGCAGAAAATTGAAAATAAGCCTATACAATATAAAAAATGTCTTTTTGTGTGCATCAAATATTCATAGCAGGATTTTATATAAACATAGTATATAATATAATATAAACCATTTATAAATATAGTAATACATATCGTAATATATAAACCCATATGAACACACAATAAAGCACTGTCACACACACACACTCACACATATTAATAAATAAAGTACATAAAATAATAAAGCTGTGCTTTTCTTGTTTCCTCCATTCCTCTTTTCACATGGAGCAGGCTTTCTTATACGCCTTTCCCTCTTCTGTTCTCTGCTCGTGTCCTCTTTCCTTCATCATTAAAAATAATTTACAAGAGGTCAGATGGTTGTTAATCAGCCTGAACTCTCAGAACAATCTTCTCTGTGTTGACCTGAATACGTTTATGCTGATGTATTCTGGTCTTTACTTTCATGCTGTTAATGTTAAGATTTTCCTCATGAATCAACCACAACATCCGAAGAATGAGCGATTACTGTTAGTAACACCAGTAATCATCACATGCATTAATGGCTCCAAACCATTACCACCAGTGTATATATTTATAATCCTGTTTCACTATGTCTCCAACTGAAAGTTGCATGTTTTGGTCTTGTATCTTCCATTTGTTGTGTGGTCTTAAATGTTGCATTCAGCTCTGACGTGTTGAAACCTGGATGCTTCCACTGCAGCTTCTGACTTGTATACAGTCGTTTTCATACAAATAGGCTGCAACAATTTTTTTTTTTTTGGTTTTGCACTAATCACTGAAAATGTGATGTTTATTTATGAGCTGCGCTGTGCTAGTGCTAATGTTAGTGGACTCCATAAATTGTTTTGAGAAATACAGCAGCACACGATGTCTCAGGCAGAAACACATAAACTTCATGTTATCCAAGAGCTAACCAACGTTCTGTTTCTGAAAAGGGTTTGCCTCTGTTGCGTTGTGTTGTAGTTATTTTGCAGGGTTACAATTTAACTGCAATTCACCAAACATATAGCAATCTGCCAATCTTGCCAATTGAGCGCACATCAACAGTTGCAAAAAGCTTGCTTTGTAGATTAAATGGGCATGCAACCAGAGTGCACAGAGCTGTGATTTATGGGTCACAGCAAACTAAAACTAATCTTTACAATGACTCAGTTTCTGGCTGCTGTTAAATCTTATTGTTATGTTTTGTGGTTTCAGCAGACCACAGATATATTCCTCCAGCAAGAATGACACTGCAAACTTTTTGCTTCCTTTAAAATTCAAAGCACAGTTTTTCAAATAAAGAGAAACATTTGTGGTGGAACCCTCTCTGTTGTTGTTTAGCATTCGAATGTGTCCAGTCTAAATGTTCTAGCAGCTTGTGTTATAGATGGGATCTTTAAGACATTTCAGGATACATCAGAGTAAGTGCACTACTATCATCCCTTAGCTAAGCAAGACTAAAACTGGACATCCACTCTGCATTTTTAGATTTTAACTGCTGCTAAAAATGCTACAGACTTCCTCTTCTGATTGTTGTGTTTTTACATATTGACAGCACCAGTCTGGAGCTGTCAGTCAAAGAGGAAGTTGGATGAGACGTGCACAAAAAGAAGAATCCTGTGGAAAGGCTAGTCAGAGAGCATGAGCATGACGTTTCCGTGCCTCATAAACACAATAAAACCCGTTTCCTCTTTCATGATGAGAAGTAATCATGTTGTGATGACATTGTTACAGTTTTCAGACGTAAGATGACTTGTGGTTTGTTGTGACTGTAAGAAAAATCAGCTGGGATGATATCAGCCGTTTCTGTTGTGTGTCTTTTTTTTAAAGCTTGGCAGTGCTTAAATCCCCTTCCACTCCTTCACAGTCTCTCCATCTGCTGTAACTTCAGCACGTGCCACGGAGAATGGATGGAAGCAGCCAAGAGACAAATTGTTCCAACATTCACATTTTATCACATTCTAATATATCTGTTGTGCTTCACAACTTCCACTAAAGGTGTGACAATTTTCTCCAAAGGTATTAAACAAGTAGAGGAGCACACATATATTTCTAGCTTTGAGTGCAGCTTTTTTTGTTGTTGTCTTAAAGCTTTAATCTGAATTTTCTCTTCAGCTTCTGTGTCTTTAGCCTTAGAGCACAATTGCCTAAGTCATATTTTGGCTAAATTGTGATATCTGTCCAACTTTACTCTCTTAATATTGCTGAGTGACCACGAGGCTAATGATATGCAGCAATTCCCTTCAAAACAATGTGATTAAATTCTACTCTCACATCACCAGAATGTGTTCAAACACACGTTTTCTGCTCTTATAATTTTATCATTTTGTTCTTGGGAATTTTGTGAAAACCGGCTTAAAGCTAAAAGCATAAATTTTTGTTTCTTCAGATGACTTTATATACACCCAACAGCCACTTTATTAGGTACACCTTATACTATTACTGGGTTGGACCCCTTTTGCCTCCAGCACTTCCTCAAATCGTGGTGTCATAGATTTAGCAAGGTGTTGGAAACATTCCTCAGAGATTTTAGAGCATCACACCGTTGCTGCAGGTTTTTCAGCTTTAAGATCTGGTGACTGTGGAGGCCACTGGAGTCCAGTGAACTCATTGTCATGTTATAGAAAGCAGTAGAGATGATTTAGAGCTTAGTAAACTTGGTGATGTCTACAGATCTGAGTTGCTGCCATGTGACTGATTTGCTATCTGTGTTAACAAGCAGTTGAATGTGTTTACCTAATAAAGTGGGTGGTGAGTGCATTCGTCTTGCTCTAATTAATTTGACATTTTTGTTACTTCTAGCTGTATAAAGAGGCCTTTTTGTACTTATAAATTAGCCAAGATGTCTGTGTATTTCACATTGAATATCTAATATCAGTGAATATGGCTTCAATGCTTTCTTAAGTGAAGCTGAAATAGTATAGTAGTTTCTCTTTTCTTTTAATCATAATAATCCATCCATCCTGTTCAGCATTGCGAGGGTAGAGATGGCGTAGGACCTGTCTCAGCTGTCCTTGAGCACGAGGTGGGGTACATCCTGAACAGGTTCCTGACATAATTCTCATCATGTTTGAATTAGACGCAGCAGGGGAAACTGCACATCCAGACTGGAGGACTGGCCTGCATCATGTAGACAGCAAAGAATGTAAACTGAGAGAAGGCAGTGTGTTTGACTGCCTTTGCACTTGTACTCATGGGTGTCCTAGTGTGTGTGTGCATTTATGTGTGCATTAGAGTCATGTGTGTCTGTTTGCCTTAATCTGTGCGTGCGACTCTTAGGGTTAGAGCCCTCCATCAAACTGTGTTTACAGTGTGTCGAGCCAGAGTGACTCTCTGACGCCTGGCCTGCCTCAGCCTCAGCCTCATCAGTCAGGAAAACTTCTTCCCGCTGTGATCCCCGCTCCCTGCCAGGCACATCTTTCAGGACTTCTGGGATATTGTGATTCTTTGTTGCTGTTGTTGAGATTTTTCACATTCCTGTCCTCTGAAGTGCTTGTAGTTTCCAGTTATATGTCCACTGTCATGCTGCTTTGTCATGTACTTTGGAGTGGGACCAGCTTTCTTGTTCAGTGTTAGCCTGCATTTGTCATGAAATCAGAACATACTTTTAAAGTCTCAGGAGATTCTTCATAGCTTTTATCAGATCTTCTGACTAACTGACTTGGCCTATATGCATGCAAAATCCAGCCTGTTAAGACATATTTCTAACCACGGAGTCATTGTCACTAAAGAGAAATATTTTCTTAATGAGGTGTCAGAGCTAAAGCTATTAACACAACCAGACTCTTTCTTCTTTATAAGCAAAATCTCATAACTGTTTGAGATTATCAGTAATTAACAGTCTAGTGTTTACTTAATAATGTTCTATATTATGTGATTTCCTTGTAGCTCCTTAACTGGTGTGGGAGATCTATGTTGGCTGTCTTTTAACACATCCGTGTGCTATATTTAACAGACTTTTGTAAATTGTAATTAGGTTTAATTACATCTGCAGTGCGTTAAGTAGTGACAATGAAAATGTGCCGCTTTGTTGTGGTTGGATATGCAAGAATAAACTGTGTCAAAGGAGCAAAAGTTGAAACTGACAACACGTGGAAAATGCACTGCAGGAATGAAAAGGCACGTGTGACTTGGCACACGAGTCTTTCAGACTGAGGAGAGATGGACTGCAGTGTTCTGCTACACTATGGTTACGGTTGCTTACTGTTCAAGCTGTCATATAAACCTTTAATGGTAGAAGATAGGACTGCATTGTCTTTTGCTGTAATGATTTTGTGTTGTGATGTGGCTCTGCTTTCTCATTGCATCAAGAAGTTTAATTCTGTCATTCCTGGTTTAACCACAGATTTAATTACCTGAGAAGAACAACCACACTGCAAGGTGATCTTAATCTTTGAAGTTCTGATTTGGATGTTTTTAACGTGAATAATTTAATTAGAGTGAATGAGATTTGGGTGTCATTTTGTTGTGTGAGTTACTGTAATATCTGTAACCGATATATCATGAATGTATCTGTCCGTGTGCCATCAAATTGATTGATCATTTCCACAGAGATGATTTTCAGCTTTCAACTTTTACTGATTCACTGAGGAGCCGACATAACAAAGAATTGAATTTACCTAAAACTTACTGATGTAAATTCGCATATACAGGAGTGCTCGAAACTTTATCTCTTTAAAATGTTCTATATTTCTGTATGAATATGGCATAAAACGTCATTGCATTCTCAGACAACTGGTAGGAGTAGATAAATAAAACATATAACCATGTTTCATCCCATCTTAAGCAATTCTAGTAACTTCTGGTTTGTCTTTGTAACCGTTAATCAGACTACAGATGGAAAGCACTTTTTGTTGTTGTTTACAGCTTTTGCCTTTCACGTTTGTAATGCTGACTATTGTTGTTTAGAGTTCTCCTGTTGGTGACCAACAGGAGATATATTGACCAATATGTTAGAGGTCTTTAGCTTTTCAGAAGTTACCATATTTTTGCGAAGAGTGATGGACCTCTCCTTAGAGAGGGTAACCAAGTTACCCTGGCTTTGCAAGCATTGGCTTAAAAGCATGCAGAACAGATGATGTCCTCAGTTTTGCAGATATTTGGTCAAACTCCAAAGTTTTGTAAGTTAAGGACCTGAAGAGTTTCAATTCATGTTCTGTTTAAACTTTTAGCTCAGCTAAAGAGCCTTTATAACAGATTCTTAGATGAGTCTTGAATGACACTTAATAAAAGACCCACCTGCTTATATTGTAACTTCAGCTGTTTGTTTTCCCTGCAGCTGTAAACTTAAAGAGTAGTTTTTGTTTGCGCTGACCTAGATGGACTCTGCAAATGGACGGCATGCAGTAAGTGGCTCCATCAGGGAAGTAGGTTGCGATGTCTCATAGTGGAGAACTTTTGCTTCAACAGTAACACTGCAGGGAGCTTTCTATATTTATGCTAGTAAAGAGAACACTGTGATTGTCTTGTCCTGTGCCTATTCTGCCACAGACATATCTTGTACAAAAGCAGTTGGCTCTCTGGCGATGTGTCCAAGCAGCTTAGTTTCATTGGATTTTTTTTAAGTGAAAGTGTAGTGCTAACAGTTACCAGAAAAGTTTGGTTTACAGCCATACATTCGCTCTTTGTGTTTACCCTCCGAACAGAAGAGGATTTATCAGTAATTCAGGGACCACCTGCGAAGTGTAGTTTTACTTTATACCGCTGTTGTGTTAAAATATTCTGACCTAGAGTGTCTGCAAATGGTTGTAACAGTGAAAAATATTTAGGCATGTTTGACACTTTCCTTTTAAACTGTTTTAAAATGAGGATCACAATTCATCAAAGTAAATTGAATTTCCTCAACATAGTGTGTCAGAGCCACAAAGGGTTGATGGATAAAGTTTTTAGGAGAAGCATGTAAACTTTATCAAGCACTTGATTTGTCTTTCTTGGTAATAAAATAACCAGCAAAGCAGATTGGATTCCCCCCAAACACAACACAGCTGGGATGTTTTTGAAGTGCAGAGCAGAGTTTGGCACGTGAACTCTAAGTGATTGCCATGTGGCTCCAGCCCTCTCAGAGAGGAGCAGGACCATTGTTGGACCTAATAACAGCTCGTTTTCACCGTCCTTTGTGGGTAACATAGGGACAGAGAGGGATGGTGGCTCAGAGGATGGAGAGAGGAGGCAAAAAATAGTCATGAGCAGCTCAGAAGAAGCAAAACAGCCAGCTGAAGAAGAAAAGAGAGATAGCAGATAAGAATAAAGGAGATTAAAAAAATAGTGAGAAGCAGAGTGGGGAGGGGGCTCAGTATCTCTGGGTAGAGCTTGTTCACCCGCAGAGCCAGCAGAGGTGCGCCTGAGCAGCCCAGCCCTCTGATTGGTGAAGCGCGACACAGCTCTCTCCCCTCCCCCTGCAGAAGAAAGAGGTGCAGCAAGAGCGTCAGACCCAGACAGCACAAGACTCGACTACTGAAGCAATGTTTTTCTGAAGCTCTGCCTAAGATGCAACCTAGAGAACATCTGGAGACAGACTAGATTTTACAGCCCTGATTGCCAACAGCAGCACAGCATCTTCTACTGTGGAGCGCCGGTTACATTCAAATTCATTTAAGTTCAATTAGAATCATTTATGAGCTAAAAATTAAAAAGAAAGCTTAACATCTTCCTGATTCGATTAAGTGCATTGAGAAGGACAGCTCCTGGTCACCATGGGCAGGCAGGGGCATGATACCTCGACGGCGGCTCCTGGGATGCGGATCCAGTGCTCCCAGAGCAAGATGAGCCTGTCTGCATCCTTTGAAGCGCTGGCTGTCTATTTTCCCTGCATGAACTCCTTTGATGAAGAGGATGGAGGTAAGATGACAACTGAGGAAGATCTGCTGACTTGGTGGAGGGTTGGGGGGGTAAAGTGCTGCTCAATCTGAAGACTATCAGTGAATGAGAGGAGCTGGATTTAGGAATAATGGGTCTACGTCAGGTTGACGGATGAGAGTAGCTTTATTAAAACATTTAATTTGCATAACTTGATGCTTAAGCTGTGTGTACTCTGGTGTCACAAACTTAACATTTATGATCAGTTTGTAATATAGGCCATCAGTTTGTTGGGAAATGCGCATGCTGCGTTTGTTGGTTTTACTGCCACCTGTGTCGTTAACATGAATGCTTAGAGGAGCCAGTCTGTGTCCTGATAAACTCCACTGATGCGCTTTGATTCTGTGACTGCAAACCAACAATTTAGTAAGTTGTAAGTGGAATGAGTGATTGTTATACTGGTGTGGGTGGTAGTGCTTATTTTAGGACTATGACTGTCAGTTCAAATTTCCTTAACAATACTGATAACGCCTACAATATGTTTATTTCTGTGCTTCCCAAGTTGCATACATCTTTTTTTTTATTTTATTTAAGCTTTTATTTACGCGTTCAAATTAAAGTCTATGCCTTTTTGTTCACTTGGTTGCAATTTTTTCTGTCTTTGAGCATCAAGTTTGGTTTTTGATAGCATTTAGTTTGACATTGAAGTAACAGAGCAACATGCTTAGAAAAAATAGCATGTGTTGGAAATGAGGCGAATTTATCCTCTTGCGTTGAAATAGAATATTTTTAGAGTTCATTGATAAGATCTGACCGGCCGCTGCTTGGTAGAAGCAGTCTGCTGCAGAAGTCAGAGACGACCTCTGTGGCTGCCTCTCCTATTGTAGCAACAGAAGAGCAGGAAGAGGAGGTGGAGGCCAGCTGAATAACTGAGATTTCAAGGCTGAAAAAGTGTCATGGCTGTTTACAACATGCTCCTATGAGACATGACCACAGAACCATGTTTCTTATTTTCAGCCCCTCTTCTGATACTATGAAGGCTAAAGACAGCAGAGCTTTTCTTGTAGTTTCGACATGAATCAGTCATGAAAATAGGCAAATTATTAGAAGAAAATGACAAGATCGATAGAAACCATTTGTGTGTCAACAGTTTGGACCTTTCAGTGCTCAACAGCGTACTTAAGAAAACTGTTATCAAACTGTTGGACCACAGGGAAATAAAATGATCTTGTCCTACTTTTTCAGTCATTTGATTACAGATAGGAGAAGGAGCCCTGCACCTAAAAAAGAACAGCAGCAACATTTCCAGTTTCTTGTATGAGAAGCCTTTAATCGCAGCTCTGCCATTTACAGACATGTTTAGAGATTAGACACATTTTTTCAAAGTTGGTTTATTGTGCCTGATTTCATCTTATTCCCCAAAGTGCCTTCTCTTCTCTTTCTAAATTGAACATTAAAGGACATGTATAGTAGAAGTGACTCCTTTCTTTATGCGTATGTGTGTGTGTGTGCTCATGTTGATTGGGAGGCGTGCCTCAAGTGGTGAACCATTCATACTGTTTTTTGAGTAGGTATATGTGTATCTGCCACAGGGGAAACCATGTGGTCCCACATGCGTGCTGGCTGTAGATGAACAGCAGCAGGCCTAATGGGGGGTGTCAGCTGTCTCCATAGATCAGTTACGATGGCAGTAGTTAAAGAGTGGTAGGGTTGGGGGTTGTAGGTGGGGTATGGACCTACAGTGCTTCCTAGAAGACCCCTGGAGGAAGGTAGAAGTTTAGACAACAGGGGGCTGTTGTTCTTAGCAAATACACAAGCAGCCATGATGCACGTAAAGGCTTATTCGATTTGAGGCTTTGCAGTGAAATTTATCTGATCATGTTTACCTCATTGTGGTAAAGAGACGAATTTTGTTAACAGAGGAATTTTTCTTTTCCCTGTGGAAAGCACGGGGAGATCAGTGTTTGTCCATGTGAATGCAGCCCGCTGTGTCACAAAATGATTCAGTGTTGTGGATTCATAGTCTATATCCCTCTTTCTCCCTTGCTTCTTTTGTTCCGTATGTCTCTCTGTACAGAAGCAGGAGGTAAGAAGTTGCGCAGCACTATCCAGAGGAGTACAGAGACAGGCCTGGCGGTGGAGATGAGGAGTAGGATGACTCGACAGGCCAGTCGGGAGTCCACAGACGGCAGCATGAACAGCTACAGCTCCGAGGGAAAGTAAGGAGACGTGGACAGTCAAGAGGCTGCTGCTCACATATTTATGATGAACAGTTTGCGCAAACACAGCAACCAGTTTAAACTTGATGCTGTAACTTTTATTAGTCGTCACTCTTCCTGATTTATAATCAGTGTTTCTCTCCTTTTCAGTCTCATCTTCCCCGGTGTGAGGCTCTCCTCAGATGCTCAGTTCAGTGACTTCTTGGATGGCCTCGGCCCCGCCCAACTAGTTGGACGCCAGACTTTAGCAACTCCACCTATGGGTGAGAACTAGTTTAATCTAATTCTGTCTAAAAGGAAAATTTGTTGCACTTCATCTTTTAGACTTTGTCATGCTTTTTATAGGAAGAATAATTGTTTTGTTTGTTATTTAGGGGACATCCAGATTGGCATGGTGGAGAAGAAGGGAGCCCTGGAGGTGGAGATCATCAGAGCCCGTGGCCTTGTGGGAAAACCAGGTTCCAAGGCACTGCCAGGTAATTTAAACCCTCAGTCAGACAGATTCTCAGAAGTTAATGGAATGTGATGAAATGTGAGGAAATAACATAAAATGTAAGGTTGACTTTGTGGATGACTGCAGGAGGTCAGGCAAATTATAACTACTGTGCTTCTCTTTCCTCGTGTTTAGCACCATATGTAAAGGTCTACCTTTTGGAAAACGGAGCCTGCATAGCCAAAAAGAAAACTAAAGTAGCAAGAAAAACCTTGGATCCTCTTTACCAGCAGCAACTGCCGTTTGAGGAGAGTCCGGGAGGAAAGGTTTTACAGGTAAGAATATGCTTCCTTTAGATACTTAAAACACATCACAGTACTTATAATCTCATTAATTTTTCTTTCTGCCTTTTGTTTTGCAGGTCATTGTGTGGGGTGACTACGGACGTATGGACCATAAATCTTTCATGGGAGCAGTTCAGATACTGTTAGACGAGCTGGACCTGTCCAACATGGTGATTGGCTGGTACAAGCTCTTTCCTCCGTCTTCACTGGTGGACCCAACTCTGGCCCCACTGACAAGAAGAGCTTCCCAATCCTCACTGGACAGTTTCTCTCGATCATAGCAGCGTGTGGACTGATAGCGTTGTTGTAGCAGCCAGTGTTGCGACTACAGGTCACAAGCCCCAGTTACACTGCATGCTTGATGTTGTGTCTTCTGAGCCTGTTTCTAGGGGTGCAAATGTGGTCCTGTGTTTTGAGCAAAAACGTTGCGCACATTGTGCACGTGGCAAAGAGTGTCGCAAGCGCCCGGCGGCAGGGTTTGCCTGGTGTTCTTATTTGGAGGAGGCTGGAATGAACTCCTTAGCACGAGGAATCCAATAGTTCCAGGTTTTCTTCCATTTCGAAGCCATGGGGGTCAACACTGGGAACCAATAAACAAGTTCTCCAGAGACCCTTTTCGAATGAAAAAATCAATGTATTGCTTTGATTTTTTTTCTTTTGTATCGTTCTTTTGTTTTTTCTTTACATGTCGATGTACCTGTATCTGCAGGGGGTGACAGTGTTTCTAGCCGGATGCCTGGTCACGCCACGCCAACAGACCTAGCTTGTAAATGTAGTTTTGGAAACCACTACTTTGGGTTGAGTGTTTCTACACTTCCCCAAAACTCAAAAGAAACGCTTTGCATACTCTAGGTCCATGTGCTGATCAACCTGTGCTGGTAAATCACCAGTTCAGCAGGGGCAATATTGAAGTGGCCACCATCAACACTCCAGAATATACAGTAGCAATCCCAACCCCACAGGAAGATGTACAATCTTCATCATTCTTCCTTTGTTGATATAGTGTATGAAAATTAAATGAGAAAAAAACTTTTTCTTTTTGTTCATTTGCATGGGCACAAATTTAGCTGGATTTAAAAAAAAAGAAGAAATTTATTTTCTTGAGGCTGCAACTTGCAAAAAAATAAAAAAATAAAACAGATCAGCCATTTTCAACGATTTATATTATTTTTAAAAATAAATTTCACTAGTGCATGGTTTTCAAGGGGAGTGAATGCAACATTGTGATTAAAAAAAAAAACTAAACTAAACATTGTTTATCATTCTTTAGACCATTCATAAGTCTGTATTTTGCAGACATGCTGATAAGGGAAACTTAAAGGAAACTTAAAAGAAAAAAGTTTATGTGACAAAAATGAAAATAAATGTAAATGATTAATTTTACTGTAAAAGGCTCCTGCCTTATAAAGAAAAACATTATGTGCAAATTGTACGTTTCTCTTTCTTCCTCGTCCCAGGGTACTTCTCATCGTAGTATTCATTGCTACCATCGATCAGTCCCCTGATATTGTCCAGATTTTAGGACTGTTGGTTACTTAACACTACTGGATTGTTTTATCATCTATTTTTCTTTTGAATTTGATTTGTTTTAACAAGCATGTTGAAGAGGATTTTCAGCAACATGTCTTGGGCACACCTTACAGTAATGTCTCAGCATGTTTTGATAAAGATGATATTTGGAATTTTTGCAGTTTCTTGTACAGTGCATGTCAACTTTATTACTTTTATCCCTCACATTAAATTGAGCTGCAAATTAGTTGTTGGTCTTCCACGGCCAGTTATTGAGGTTTTAAAAAAATATATAAAATAAAAAAATAAAAACAAAACAAAACAAAACAAAAAAAAAAACAACATTCCACCCCCAAAGTCATATTTTCTTTCAGGTTTTTGAGGAAACAAACTAGAAAAATATTTTGTATCTAATGAAGGCTGGCGACATAGTTGTGATTGCAAGTGTATTTTATTTCAGTATTGTTGACAAACATGCAAAAATAATCTGTACTGGTACAGCAAAGAGGTCTTTACCTAATCAAGAAGCAGCAAACATGCAAGAGATGTGTGTGTGGGTGTGTGGGTGTGTGTGTGGGTAAGGTGTGTGTATGCATGTGTGTTGCTATGGTTGGATTTTACAGGCACTGTTAGTGAAGAAAAGCAAAATCACGAGTTTAAATAATAAGGGATATTGCCACAGAAAAAGTTTTTTCTCTTGTTTTATTGAAAATGAAATTAATTTACTATATTTTTGTTAGTTTCATTTAAAAAGCCAAGACCAGTTTATTTTTTATTTTATATTTTTAGTAATTATAAGTACTTCTCATGTTGGGGAAGTATGTAAGTCTTACAGTTGCAGTATGTCTGAATGAAACTGAGCTGAGGCATTATTCCTTTTCCACGTGTGGACGATGCATTTTAATGTCTAAGAAAAACCTGTTGCTGTAACAGAATACAGTCTATATTTTCATTTTCATTCTCACTGTACATACCTTTAGATGTCAGAATTTGAATAAATAATCTACCATGAACAGATTCATAGACTATTTTGGAACAGGAAAAATGCCTCGTGATGACAAAGACATATGTTATTTATCCTTTTGAATGCCTTTTCATTTTCTCTTTTTGGTGCAATGTGTTAATGCCAAGGCTATGTCTTGGTTAAGTATGGTTGAGTACAGAGATTTATGTAAGTTATTTTTCAAATTAAAAATAAAAAAAAATTGATATTACATTGATGCCAAGAGTTGGGTGGTGATTATATCTACATATACACACAGACGTATGCACACAAAGACGTAACATGCTGCGTATGTTAAACTGCAGGAATGGAAAGTTGGCACAAGGAAGTACAGTTTAACAGTACAATTATACTATGTATTAATCATTATAGGAAAGGTTGGTCATCTTTACAAGGTGTAACTTGTAAGTCTATAACAGGGTCACCAACTCTGGACCTCTTGAGCCAGTGTACAGAGGTTTTCAATATGCCTATGCTGCGGCACACCTGACTTGAATAATGTGTCTCTAAGAGTCTGGTGCAGACCTTGACAACAAGCTGCTGGAGAACTTTTGAACCAGGTGTGTTGCAGCAGGGACACATTGAAACCCTGCAGGACAATGGCTCAAGAGGTCCAGAGTTGGTGATCCCGCCTGGTCTATAACATGTTGCCTTTGCAACTAGGTGTATTATTAAGTCAATATAGTCCACTTGTCTGAGAACTACTTTCCTTACACAATCAGCGTCAGAGGTAGATCTCATCAAGGGTGGTGTGAGATTAATTTTTTGCATTTCATTTTTTCAAATAACTAAACTGTATTTATTAAAATATAACAGTGAAAGACAAGGAAAAAAAACTAAACAAGAGATACTTGACATTTCAATTTCTATAATTGGAAAGTAACACCCACACCCCCACTCATTTAAAAATGTGCAGTATTGATTAATTACAAAAAAAAAGACATTCCAAAAGTACTTGATCATTTAAACTATAATAAGGTACTAAGCTTCATTATTAAGTGGTAGACAATGAGCTCTAATTTGGGATCTGAGTGATTGATGAAGCCTCTAACGTTACAGATCTCTAGAAGGGATGATGTATTTAGGTTCTAGTAAGATTTCATTGTTATTTAATAGCATCACTGTGCTCATTCCAACACAACATTGACATACTCAGTTTCTGCTTTTAAAAAATAGGAATGACTGATACATGACTCAGGACTGTGGTTTAAAGGGGAGGATTAGTTCCTGTTTATATTTCCTTTAAGAAGACTGCACATCACATTCATTTCACATGTTCAGAACACACACAGGATTTTTAAAGTCAAAATGTGGCTCTTCTGGATTACATTTTATTTGAATGATTGTTTGATGCATTCTTAAGCTTTCAATTTTTTTCTTGAAACCTCTCACTGGTGTTTTTCTAATAATCTTCACCATCCAGGATGCTACTGTTATGGACTAGAATAAAGCAGAGTTTGGAGGACGTCATTTCCTTAGCTGTAGATGTTTTCACCGCTGGCAGAAGAGACGGCTTGCAGACAACTGTCATCCTCCTTTCTGTCTGCAGCTTCCTCAGCCTTCTGCTCAGCTCCCTACTCTTCCTGTACCTCCTCTTCACCCTGGACTATGAGCTAGCAGTGGCTGGAGGGATCGCAGGCTGCTTTGGGACTCTGCTGGCCATTGCCTCTTTCCTATCAAAGAGAGTGAGGTGTATGGGAACTTTATTTGTGATATCTATTTTTATGAAGAAGAGTCGTAACTTGTTACTGACTGCTGGCACTAGTTTAGTTATTCTTAAAAATATCCGCAACACTCTGGAGAACCTCACACGCCTGGTCAGGAGTATGATCTGCAACCTGAAAGCAAAGAAAGAATCCATCACTGCTCCGTTCAGTAACTACATAATGATGCTGAAGTGGATAGGAAACATGCTCAAAGGGGTCACAGATCTGGGAGTGGTGAACCTTGACCCTGAGCTCAAGGTTTCTCTCAGACTGGAATCGGAAAAATTCCGGCTGAAGCTGAGCGAAGCAGAGCAGAAGCTGAATGAGACGGTGAGATATGTTCAGGCTCTCACGGAGACGGTCTCCTCTGTGTCTAACAGGATGTTTCCTGCCATCAGCTTCCTGGTGCTCATCATGTTTATCGTCTTGCACATAAGAAAATACTGCAAAGACATGAAATATGAAAACAGGTTTATCAGCAGGAAGTTTGTTCTTTTTGATGAGAAGCAGAAAGCGGAAGGAAAGCCCCATGTCCTCCCTCTAACACCAAAAGAAGAGAAGCTGTACACCTCCATTTCCTCCCCACGTCCCACCTCCAGAGAGAGGAAAGCTGTGCTGAAATTCGGAACTCCAGTGGTGTCCCACTTTGTAGCATGGGTTTTATTCATAACTGTGGATGCTCTATTGTACTATTTTGTTGACATTATTACAACGAGATTATCAGAGCTAGAACCGTTCCATGTCCCCTTGATAATAAGCTTTAAAGTAAGTATGTTATTTATTTAGTATATTTTATACAGTATATCGCCTACTAAAGACTAATTCATGAATGTTTTTCAGGAGATCGCCACCTTAATTGGAATATCATTCAGTGAGGAAAAAGATGAAAGAGACTTTTCTTACTCTGTAACCTTGTTTGAGAAGAAGTGCCTCCCTGAGCCCAAGCTGCTGTTGTATACCTCCGTATTACCGCTGAGTGCCATCCTGCTCACCCTGCTCATCATGGCTCTGCTGGCAGCCAAAGTCTCCCGGCTCAGACTGATGGTCTGTGAAAGATTCTTTATCAGTGCTGCTGAAGTGAGAGTGGAGTATCTACATGGCAAAATCCTGAGGAAGAGATTAAAAACAAGGAGAGGAGAAAATGACTACAGCATTATGTCATTCATCTTTAAGGTTTGAATATGATGATATTGTGTGTGAATATTAAGAATTCTTAAGAATTAAGAATGTCTTAATAGATGAAATGTGTCTAATTTATGGTTTTTCTCTCCTTCTCTTTTCAGCTTCATTTCTGGTGTCCACTGCTCTTCCAGCCTAAAGAGGAGCCACATAGTATTGTGTGAGAAAAATCTTCTGTTTGTTACATAACGTCAGGAGACACACTATGGATCTGATGATGATAGTGACAGTTTTTGTTGGACAGTCCACGTTTATGCTTCAGATGTTTGGATAAAGTTGATGAATTTCATGGATGAGGATGAGTTCTGCTAGTAATAGTATTTTCCTGTTGTACAATGTGCCTCATCTGTGTATTTCTTGGTAAAATATCTGGAGGAGCGTAGGAGTAATTGCCTTTAACTTGGTAGTGATATTTATGGTTCCCAGAGGATGACATATTATGACCTTCATGATCACTTTACTATTTATTTAAAGCCACTCACAGACATTTAATTATATGATTATATGCTTGTATGGACTTCTGTAATTTCTACTCACCCTGTGTGATAAATTGAACTGATTGAGCTCATAGTTTTACATGTGGAACGTGTGTTTGAGGGGAAACCAGATAAAAAAAAAAAGGTTAAAACCCAGAACCAGCTCGTCTTTGAGTACATAGACTGATACAGTCCTGAGATCAAGATGATGACATACAAAGATGTTGATAATCTGAGTTTTCCTCAATATATATATATATATATATATATATATATATATATAGATATGTGTGTGTGTGGGTGTGTGTGTGTGAGACAGAAAACCAATTGTTGAATATTACTGAATAGAACTTTCTCTAGTGTGTCTACTTTGACTGAACTTATTATATTCATTCATTCATTTTCTATACAGCTTAGTCCAATTAAGGGTCGTGGGAGCACAGAAAGGTCACTGTTCAAACCTCCCCCTAGCTGAGGCTCAAACCAGCAACCTTCTTGCTGTGAGGCTGCGGTGTTGACCACCACACCAGCGTAGGGCAATATAAGGCCAATTTGGAGAAAGTTGCTTTGAAAATCAAATTAATGTTTTAAAAATCTTCACTTCAGTTTAATACTCATTTATATTTTTGGTCAGACCAACCAGAAATAAGTAAATAAATATTATATCAACTTTTAGTGGTGTGATAGTGTGTAAATAAGCTGGCTGATGAAAACAGATCCAGACACAGAAAGAGACATGACTGTTAAGTTGTGGCCCTTTTTTATTTTCTACCATATTTACTTTTTATTATTGAACATTTTGATGGCGCATACTTTATGTTTAGTTTAGTTTCATTTATCATGGATTCCCGTTCACCAAAGTGAAGTTTACTCTTCCTGGGGTCCAGATCTTATGTTAAAACACGATTACTCAATACTCAGCTGTAATCCTCTACCTTTATACTCACAGAACTACAACAACCTGCTTCTTTAAGTTATATCACATTAGATAACATTACAGAGCATTAATTATATGAAGGCTTAGCTTCGGTGAGCACTGGACTAGAAATGTTATTTAACTTACATATTACGTCATTTTCCTTATATAAGGAAGCAGAAGCCATCATTTTAATTTTAGATTTTTGCTTGTCGAATTGAATCCTTGACACAATATACACAGTTTTTGTGTTTTATCATAGAAAACTGAACAATATCCAATAACCGTAAATAGAAGCAGATTTCTGCATTTTACTTCCATGTCTGAATCAGAAAGTAGAGCAGCAAAATCAGCTTACATAATCTACAACAGATGTCCCCTTCATGTGCAGTGGATGGTGCAGTCATCTTCCCACTTATACGTCGTCACTGCTCATTAATATCTTGCAGGTGTGTCTTTCCTTACCTTGTAAATGGAGAGGTAACAGCAAGGTGACTTATTATATGACAGGTGAGTTATGTCCAAAACTCAATTTGAATAGTATATCTTTCATTGTGCCACTCTCTATTAATAAAAGAAGTACAACCTGTTGCAAAAAAGTTGCAATCATCTCTAAAAAGTAAATAAAAACAGAATTCAATTATTTGCATTAACTAATACTATATTCATAATAGATCATAGGAAACAATTTCATGATGATATTTACTGATTTTGATGTCTACATATTTGTCTACCTACTTATTTTGATGTCTAAACACATCTAAAAAAAAGTTGGGATTGGAGCAACAAAAGGCTGAAAAAATAAGTGATAAAACAGGAACATGGAAATGAATCAACCTAACTGAGTATTTAAAGAGCTCCTTAAACAGGAAGGGTCTCTTAGACATAAAGATGAGCAGAGATTCAGCAATCCGCAAAAAAAAAACCTGCAACTGCAAATTGTGGAACAATTTCTGAACACTTTAAAGTTCTCATCATCTTCAGTACATGAAATGATCAAATCTCTGTAGATCAGTCAGATGCAACAGTTAATACTGGATATTCATGATCATCGGGCCCTCAGACAGCACTGTGTTAAAGCAGCTTTGATTCTCTCATTGCATAGGCTCAAAAATACAACCAGAAATCTCTGTCCCAGTTTGCAGGGCCATTCACAAACGCAGGTTTAAACCCTGTAATATAGAACAAAACACATGTGGACATCCAGAAATGCTACTGTCTTCTGTAGCAAAGTCATTCAAAAACAGACTGAGGCTAAATGAAAGCTGCAAAGAGGACAGGGATCATTTTATCAGGGCTCACTTCAAAAGTCTTCACCTTTGATGTTCTGAGGCTTAATTAATGCTTATGAAACTGGCATCTTGCACTTAATGAAAGCCCCATTAATGCAGAGAGGGCTGTACAGGTTTTAGAGCAACATATGCGCCGATCCAGACTATGTCTTTTTAAGGAAAGCTGTGCATATTTCAGCAAATCAGTTTTAAATCACATTCTATGTCAATCACAACAGCATGATGTAGTAGCAACAGAGAGCAGGAGCTGGACTGGTCTGCCTGCAGGCCTTCAGACAAGATCAGACAAGAGGACAGAAATTGTGTATCAGTTCATTTTTGTCATTAAAAAGGAAAAATTGCTCACTTTCAGTATTTGATTTCTTATCTACATTCTGTTGTGATTAAAAGTTCATGAGATGTGCATGTGATTACTTTCTGTATTTGTTCATATTTGCACATATTCACAACGTTTTGGGATTTAGATCTTTAAATAGCTTAAAATAATTAACAGCTAATGAATGATATACAGTTGGCTGGACAGAAATATTATCTGAAAACAGATTAAATAAACCATAATAATGAAATTATTCACATCTGATCGAGACAGTAGTGTAAATATTCAGTCTCCACTATGAATCATTTCTTCTGTGATGAATCAGTTTAAGAAAAGTTGTATATTTCTTTTTATATTGATTTGAACCCCAGTTATAATCAATAGAAGACTGTTATAAATGCTGCACTGCCCACGTCTTCATCTTCAGATATAGTCAGTTTTAAATGCACACTTCCAATAACCACTGTTCCCTCCACCATCCATCGCACTGTCAGACACAGGAGGAAGGAAGTGGGCCAGCTCAAGGATGAGTAGGCCTTCTGTGACTCACACGCTGCCACTGACCCGTGTGGCAACCTGATAAGCTCACACTATGTCTCCAATGGCCCTGTGGCATAATACCACGCCAGCATGCCAGCCCAATGGGAAGCTGCCACATGATGCTTGGTGACAGCCGCAGACCTTTTTACCACGGGAAGGCATGAACACAGTCCATACATGGGCATAAAACAGAGCGTGTACAATAATGTGAGATCCTGCTGAATATGCACACATACAGTCAGTCTGGGTCAATCAAGTAAATCTTAATGCTTTCCTGTCAGCATATTTTCATGAATATTTTATCAAAGGAGGCATTTGGGTAAGAAACATCAGTCCTGTTACCACTGGCAACAAGGACTGAGGAGAATGGGGGTAAAGATAAGAAATGTGGCTGTAAAAAAAGAAGCATTCTCAGCTGAAGATGCAGATGTTATTTTATTGCACAAATAACACCATGTGCACAAACATGAAACAATTAATCTCCTTTTCTAACAGTACACTTTAGCCATGGAATAACACCATATTTTCAGTCTTGGAAATGACTTACTTGATTACATAAAGCATACAGTATGTTGGATCAGTTATAATTTTCAGCAGCTGAATGAGTTCTAATGACCTGAGTATTGAGCTGAGATGACCTGAAACCTCATACAACTGATATGCAAATGATAGCATCCTGTTATTTTTCAGCAGCATATTGACCTGATTGTTGATTGTTGACCTAAAGCACAACGTGCAGTTATTTAAGTGCCTCTCTTTACTGACACACACAAACTTGAAAACTTGAGGTTTATCTGTGAGAAAACTCTTTGGTAGCCTTTGGGTTGTGGTGCAAACACACAGCTGGACATTTAAAGACACAATTTTGTTCTGGGTCAGTAGTTCATATAGAAATGACTTTGCCTTCATAGGGCTTTCTCTTCACAGCTGTAGGTTTCCCCACCTGCAGGCAAAATGCAAAGCAGAAATAAAGTTACTTCTGTGTACAGTGCAGTTCAGTACTACATCAAAATACACTATGGTTAGTTCAAACTCAGCATGCTGAGATTTATAATTATGTTATTCATTTAATCATTGACAGTATAAGTTTAAAATGTTACTGTCATCAGATTAACACCATTCATACCTATAAATGCACATGCAGCGACTGGTTAGCTTGGCATTAGCACTAAAAACATGTAAGAACAGTTAGCCTGACTCAGTCCAAAGACTAAAAGAAAGGTCATTAGAGCTTGAATTAAAGATTTATGAAATATTTAGTATGTTATTTGCAGAAAGCGGTTGGTGGGCTCTCAGTTTTACAAGCAGAGAGGAATGCTAAGCTAAACGCCAAGTCAGCAGCAGAAAAGCTAATTTAGTAAAAGATGTTAAAAACAAAAGTAAGCTTTTGTGCTAGTCTAGGTTGTTTTCTCATTCTTACTGTGTTGTAGTTTATATTTTTCTATTAGACCTGCAAAATTGTCAGAAACAGCTGATCAACTGCAGTGAGCAGCAGGCGTTCACTGACATGTAACAACGTGACCATGTTGAAAAAGTGATGGGAAAAAATCCAAAATATAGCATTTATTTAAAGCACTATGAAACATTTAAGACCAAAATTTGTTCTTCTGGGGCCCTTTTTGAGTTCAACCCCATCAGAAATTCTGTCTTATTCTCCAGACTGAGAGCCTTTCCTTAAAAAAAAGAAAAAAATAATACTCCCTGACATAGAAGAAGTGTGATGTAAAAGTATAAAATCAATATTTTTTTTATTTATTTAAATCTTGAATAAAATGTGCTGTCTTATAAGTAGAACCTTGCAAGAAGAGCAAACAGAAGTGGGGCAAATTTGATTTTTCACAAAGCAGTCCACATAAATTAAGAACATTTGCAAAGTGGCAACACTTTAAAGCAGAAGTGCCCAACAGCTGCTATCCTGCACATTTTAGATGCATCCTTTCTACAACGACACCTGAATCAAATGAATGGCTCGATACCAGGCCTCCGCAGAGCTGAATGACATCTGGATTATGGAATTAAGGCATTTGATTCGGGTGTGATTTGGGCACCCCTGCTTTAAAGCACAAAAGGGTCATTTATTTCAAGATAATGTTGTGAGTATTTTGATAAACAGAGACAAGTTGAATCAGTGCAAGAAGGAGAGTTTCCACTGCAGGCTGAAAATGTAAATCACTTCATGGAATCTGTTAGCTTATAAAAGTGGTACGATGAGCTTGAAGATGCTAAATAACTCTCCAGAGCTGTATTTCTTTAATTAGAGAAACAGTGCAGAGAGTCTACAAATTATTTACTTTTTTTCATTTTTCTGTTAAAGTTTTTTTACTGCCAAGAAAATCAAATGTCAGGCAACATGTAGAAAATAGGGAGAGACTTTGAAAACAGATTTGGAGCTCTTAAAAGAGGCCAGTGTTGAGCAGCAACATCTAGTAACATGGGGTGTTATTTTGAGGTAACAAAACAAGGTGTGAAGATTGACTGACCTGCTCCCTTTGCTTGATTCTTTTATAAACATACTCAGAAAAAGGCTTTCTGTGGATGAATCTGCCATGTCCTGGTGACACCTGCAGCCTTCCATCCTCATACACCACTTTGCCTCTGGAGATGGTGATTACTGGGACACCGTGACACTCCATGCCCTCAAAGATGTTGTAGTCCACGGCCTGGTGATGGGTCTTGGCTGATATTTTCCTACAAAACCAGAAGTTTGTTTTAAAATTCTTGGTGTGATACAAAACATGTGAAGAAGTACGAAGGAAATTGGTTAAAATCAGCCATTGCCTTTTCTAAAAGGCAAAAAATCTCTGCTTCTTTGAGTCACAAAAAATTCACCTCAATATTTTTTATTGCTGCCTATTACATCATTGAGAAATCAATCCTAAGGTTACTGCATGAGCACTGCTGCAGAGCCAGAGTCCCGTTTGAGGGACTGACTGTGAATGTTGGAGGTGGTTAGCAAATGTAAATATGTTTTCATTAAAGCCTGGTACACACATAACCATTTTTTTGATCTTATGAGATTTTTTATGGGTTCGAGACCTTACACGTGAAGATAAAAAAGCAATTTTGATCATATTGTGTGTGGTGTGTGTCGATAATATAATCGTCCTGTAACTCATCTACAATCTAGTCCTCTGAGCCGGACAAACGTTGAAACGTAGAAGAACCATAGCAACAACAGGCAAAAAACGAAGAAGAAGAAACACAGTAACAACTGGAAAACACAACACACAGCAGGTTAGGGTATATATAGCACGAGGGAATGATGGTGGTCTTGGGACTATTGTTAACAGAAAAAGCCAAAACTGAAACAATAACAGACTGGAGACGGCGTGAACACAGACTTTATTTACGTCCTTGTTCCCCAGCCAGCTCGCTCTCTGATTGGCTACATTCCATACCAGGTCACCATCCACGTAGTCACAATGCACGAGTCATCGGCGTTCCTCAGAAATCATCTCTGAAATATAGAACATGTTCAATATTCCCAATTGTCGGCTACGACCCGTTTCGGAGCGGATTATCGGGGCAAATCGGCTCGTAATGATAATCCAAATGATAATTGGACTAGGAAATCTCACGTTAATCGTTTGCCATCCGAAGTCGGGAAGAGGCAAAATCGGGACAAAAACAACCACAACAACAGATACTCATGTCGCAAGTGCTGGAAAGTTACTACTTTATTTAGATTCTTCCACTAAACTATATTTTGCATGGACCTATTGTAGTTTTCCTCACTGCATTTAACATCAGCCACAGCATTAAAACCACAGATCATCTTCCTACAATGAAATGTTGGCTTTTCATTTGGGCATTCAGAACTTAAGGGGGAAAAAAACTTCTGGACATTTTTCCAACCTCATTTTAATTCTAATTATTTTGCATTGTCATGAAGGTCCAGGACACAGAAAAAAAATTACTTATTGAAAGTGCAAAACTCCCTCATTGCATGGCTGCTGTAGCTTCAGTGCTGGTCATAGCAGCCGCAAACAAGGAAGTGTGCCTCAGCAGTACCAACAAAAGATCTTATAAATTGTCAGTGTATTTATTTACACCACAGAGCACAACTGTCGGGATGAACCTTTTTTGGCTTTGATTCACTGCCGTCTTATCACTATTAGAGCTGTGGAGCTCGCTCTACAGCTGCAGCCTGCAACATACCTGTGTCTTTTCAGCTGCTATTTTTAAACAGAAACAACTCTTCCTGCAAATGAATGAACAGATTTTAACCACAAGGAAGGTAGAAATAAAATGCAGGGAATACTCAACTAGTCAGAGAGGGTCGGCTCTGTAAGGCCTCACCACAAGGTTTCAGGCCTGTTTGTGTGGAGAATTATCTCCACAAACTTCATCTGGTCTCTTGCTCCAGTGGGGGTGCCTAGCAAAGGAGCCCTAAAAAGACTCTAGATCTTGGGAAAGGTTTTTGCAATCAAAAAGTAGGTTGTTCTACTCTATCAAACATTTTAACAGACTGAGCACAACCCCTCCATGGCAACGGCAAGCAACTGAAGTAGCCTGCCTTAGCAGAGTAATGCATCTTGCTATGTGGAAAACACAGCAAAGGGAACTCACAAGAATCAGACTGAGCATCTCCTGTAACCCACATGACCCAAAATATTAGCTGCCAGCGTGGTCACTATAAATTAGGGCTGGGCGATATGAACTAAATCTTATATCTCAATATTTTTTACCTGAATCACGATATACGATAAATATATCTCGATATATTTATTTATTTATTTTTGTCAAGTAACCAAAGAGACAGTACTACTTTACAGCCTTCAGTGCTAAATACACTTTTATTAAGGATCAGCAGCACATGTGCATTAAAACAGCTGACTGAAATTAAAGTACCATTATATTAAATTAAATGCTCCTAAAACAAAATAAATACTTTTCAATGACCATAACAAAATTACAGCTGTGCAAAATGCAAAAGAAAAGATGCTTTTAACTCAGAACAAGTTATCTTGATATAAACGATATTCCCTCCTTCTATATTGTGTCTGATAAAGTCTCGATATATTTGAAAATCTCGATATATTGCCCAGCCCTACTATAAATACCACCAAACCGTGCGTATTTGTTCAAATTGCCTCCAACTTAAACTCCAACTAAACAACTTAAGTTTGCAGCAGCCACACACCTGCGTGTACAATCATTTTGACTTGGGTTAGACTGGCGACCTGTCCAGAGTGCACCTGCCCCCACCCCCCACCACCACCCTGCATTGGAATAAGTAGGTATAGACAATGTATGAATGGATATTTTCTTGCATTCTTTCTAAGTTGATAACAATAAAGATGTGAACACTACCGTGCATTACTACTCATTTTTAGCTGCATGCAAATATCAGATTAAAGTTACCATTAGGATTGATCTGGAATCTTGTTTCTGCCCTTGCTCTTCTGTTTTAGGGGCACCTGAAACTAACTAAGTGTTGTCCTTGGTCTTTAACTCTGTTGCTGGCCTGCCTGTCTGCTGTGTAGTGTTGGTAAGGTGGTACTGTAAGTTTTTAGAACTGAAAACAGCATTACACACAGACCGATAAAGACCATACAAGCAGAAAACGTATTGGATAAAAACACCAAAACAATGAAGTGGAAGACAACACCTCTTGTGTGATGCACTGAGTCTAAGCAAAGATCTTATGGATTTCTGCTGCAGTAGTTGTAACTTCAAGCATATCCTCTTCAAGTTCCAGAAAAAGTGGAAAATCTCTTCCTGCTGGTATTATGAAAGTCTTTGCACACAACAGACTGATGATGCCTAACAAATAAATCATATCTGAGTGAAAGGCTGGATCAGTGCAAATAGGTCTGACTCAGCCTCTGAAATGCACTGAATGCATCTTTTTGTCTGAAGCCCTATTTCCTCCATTCACGCACCACATTTCCTGTGGATTTAAAAGCCAAACATCATGCCTAGTGTGCACTGATGAAAATATGATGTGTCCTCAATCTCCAAGCAGGCTAATTATGAGAAACAAGGCAGCTGAGTGAGCTTCCTCAGCGTTCCTGGTTATGCAACCGTTTGTGGCCCCTGGTCCCGGATGTTATGAGGCGACACATGTGCTGAGGGGAATTAATTACACAGTTTCACAGATGAATTCACAGCTGCAGCAGTCAAACACGAGCCACTGTCAATGTATTATGAAATGCATGCATATATAGTAAAAAAAAAGAGAACATCAGAGGTGAAAACAAATAAGTGAGGTCTATTGATGACAGACCAAAGAGAAACAAATTTTTTTTACACTGCTCCACTTTAATAATGGTGACGCTCTCAGTGTCTCTCATACGAGCTCATTTTAATGTCACCAGTGAATTCATTTACAGCAAATTAATCTTGGGTGTAATGTGTTCTTCAGTTCACATCAGCTGTTAGTAACTTCCCAGGGGGAGTAAAGTATGGCCATTCTGGGTTATATAAGCCTGACTGTGCTACTTTACATTGTGTATGTATGTATATATATATATATATATATATGTATACTGTATACATTACTGGAATGCAAAAACTGTGTCTGCATCTGTTCACATGCTCCCCAGAAGAGTTAATTTTCTCTGCTTCATATCTAAGAATTGGTTAGAATACTAAGAAAGAATATTAAGTAAAATCAGAAACTGCACATCACATGATCATTTCTTCTTTACAGTGCCGTAGTATTCATAGTCTATTCCTCAAATAAAGCTGTAATACGGTGTGTTCTGAACTGTGACAATTGGTTTAGCTCCCACGTGAAATATTTGTCACTTTTAAGATCCAAACAATGACCCATCAGCATCATCCCTCTGATGCAGTTTGCATTGAGCTTATATAAGTGCATTAAAATCCTTTCCTGGAAAAATAACGGAAACATAGATATGAGTTAATCATCTCAAATTTCTGTTTCTGAGTGTTGTATAATGTGTAAATTGTGCTATGTGTTAATTTGTAGTTGTGGATAAGTGATGACATCCAGACTTTTGGATGGAGCACAGACGTAATCAGCTTACGTGGTGGGTTAAGCGTGTATGTGTTGAGGTGGCACAACATCAAAGATGCATCACTTCTTTTTTTACTTGCCTGCATCTATAGACTACACACTTGCTGCTGCTAAATTTTAAAACCTTATCTTTCTTAACCAAGTGCTTGACACCCTTAAGACATACTTTGCTCAGTTTACAGCTGTGACCTGGCGTCAATAGAAATGTTGAAAGGTATGATGTCTTAAAAATATATGACACTATTTTGTGTTTATATCAAAATTTAGCAGTGAAATGACATAAAACAACCCACGAGTGCCTCCCTTCAGCGCTTCCTTCCATAGTGCTGCAGGACTGGAGTCGGGTTCCTCACCTTGTTATTTTGGGGTCCCATACAACCACATCAGCATCCGAATTTTTGGCAATACGACCCTTCTGTGGGTAGAAATTGAAGATTTTTGCAGCGTTGCTACTGGTGACAGCCACAAATCGGTTCTCGTCCATTTTGCCGCTGTGCTATGGTAAAGAAAATGTACAAACAACTCTCTTTGAGTAAAGGCTGCTGTGGTGGATGACAACAATATGGAGAATTAGCAGACAAAAGAGTCAATGCTTAACTGTGCAGCATTCCTGCCAAAATACCATCTAATGTGTGATTTGTAAGCACTGTTGCACATGGTAAATCTTTCCCGTGGCCTTGGAGCAGTCGGGCTGTTACCCACTCCGCACAGCGACTGCAAGAAAATGCAGCGTCGGCGCTCTGCAGCAATCTGCAGCTTTGAGACTTTATTGCTTTTTCTGATTGCATTGCAGAAAAACAGAAACATGTAGTTCACTTAAATGTAAATGAGAAAAGCAGAATTGCTCGTCAGTATGTTTAGAAGTAAATACATTTATAGCCAGATATTAAAATCCATAATGAGCTTATGTGTGATGCATTAAAGAGCTTGAAAAAGTGTAATAGGTTCCTAAGTCAGGAATAATAATGAACAGTAACCACTCGAAATCAGCCCACTTTAGTAATAATTAATCCTCTAAAAATTCATATTCAATATAAAGTATATGATTTTAAGAACCCTTAGAATGTCTTTATCTTTTATTGAACAGGTATTAAGTAATATGTTAATAATGCCCCGCCCACATCTTTGTCTCATAGTAGCAACCAATGACTACTCGCTTATAGCCCTTACAAACCAAAGACAGTTATCACACTGCTGTGCTCCCATTCATTTCTATGGTTTAGACCACTCAGTGGTTTCATGGTTTATGTGTGACGAATACTCTTGCAGCCAATAGACTCAATGCATTCATTTAGACACAGGTAATGTTGTGTGTGTCTGAATTCTCCAAAATATGATACAAGTTAGCAGATGTGTTGAGATATTAGGAGATAATCTCTATCAAGGTCAGGGGTAGGTAAAGACCTCGAGAGCGGCAGCCTTTATTTTACCACTGGTAGCCCTACCGCTTGTCTAGACTGTCAAATGACTCCACACTGAGCTGAAAGACCTGGAACTGGAGGACCATGGAAGCATAGGTCCTTCACAAGCGTGAATCTCCAGGACGGCTCTCCGGGTCTCATGATCCTACAACATCCTTTTCCTTACTTGGTTTCTAGCATGAGACAGCTGCACCTTTGCTGCTGCAGAAACAGCAACCTGGGAGCTTCGTCCCTATCAGCACTAGTGCCTGCACTGTTTTCAAAACTCCACCAGCTGTCTGGGGCCCACTTGTTTCTTTTAGTTTTCCTTTAATTAATACCTCTGCATTGGATTTGATCAACATACACCTACTGACAAGCATTTGAAGCTTTACTTAAAAAAAAAAA
The DNA here is from genome assembly GCF_017639745.1 of Melanotaenia boesemani. NCBI lineage: Eukaryota > Metazoa > Chordata > Actinopteri > Atheriniformes > Melanotaeniidae > Melanotaenia > Melanotaenia boesemani. The sequence continues at coordinate 31,824,429 of NC_055687.1, forward strand.
AAAACTACTGTTGACCGAGGACCCCTGTATTTCTTTAACTCAACTATGTGCCCATGTGCACAGAAACAGCTCTGGTGAAAGTTACCAATGATCTCGTCATGGCCCCAGATAACAGGCTTCTGTCTGCACTGGACATGTTGGATCTCATTCAGTAGCATCAATCACAACATTCTGCTACAGAGACTTAAACATGTTATCAAGATTAAAATAACCACATTAGGCTGGTTAAAGTCAGATTTATCTAACAGATTCCAGTTTGTTCATGCAAAGGCTGAGTCTTCTTCACACACAAGAGTAAGTCGTGCAGTTTCTCTGGGTACACATGTTCACATTGTACATGCTTCCATTAGATAATATTTTTAGGCAGCATGGTATAAACATAAACATAATCCATAAAGCTAGATCAGTTGGTCAGATTACAACGATGTCTTCAAGATATAAAAGTGTGGATGACACTGAATTTTCTATCTAAATTTAGACAAGACTGAAGTTTTTGTCTTTGGACCCGAATGCCTCAGAAATATAGAAATTCACTGTTTAGCTATGTGATTACTTTAAATGGCTTCCAGTACTACAATGAAGAAATCTGTCCTTTGACTCAGACATAAAGTTTCTAGGATCACCTTCTTTTACCTACATAATATTACCAATTTGGGGAGCACTCTGTCTCAGAGAACTCTATCCATTTGTTACTTCAAGATTTGACTTCTGCATTTCCTCATTATTGGGATGTCCAAAAAATGCTCTGAAAAGCCTCCAGTTGATCCAAAATGCTGCAGAGATGGTTCTGATGAGGAGAGATCATGTTTCACTAGTTTTAGCTTCTCCACTGGTAGCTTTGTAGCCAGAAAAATTCTAATTATTCTTTTCCTCATCATTGCTGTCCATCCTGATAAAATCAAAGAGAAATTATCAGAACAAAGAAAGACAAGTCCACCTATAAGAGCAGATTTTAAACTAAATGATTTTCATTATAAGTATTAATAAGGACATATTACCGACCTGAAATCTTCAGGCTAACTGACAGAACGGCACACTTTGATTAATTGTCTTTGTACTTGGAAAATGGCAGCTTTAAATATCTACACGACACCCTGCTTAAAATGGTCCTTTGTCTAACATAAAACAGGCCTGGAACCACTGTCCTTGATATTATATAATGTAGCGTTGTCACTACCGGATGGTGTCATACCCAGACAACCACCCGGCACTACGGCTCAGATAGTTGTGACTAACTCACCCAGTGGCAGTGTGAGAGAAAATGGCTTCCATTTAGTGAAAAAAAACATGTTAAAGAAATACAAGACTCACAATACACAATACAAAGCAGACAGGTAAAGTTGGTTTAAAGTGGAAATTTGCTGTCAAAACAAAACACACCATCAGAGTGTGGATAGAGGCTCTGATGGACACCATGACGGGCTTTAAATGAGTTTTCCCCCTGTGATGTGAAATCTGCCATGATTTGGTAACATGGCGAAAAGGATCAAGCCAAGATGTAAATACTTACAAAAAAAGATTTGAAATGCATGATATAAACATATCAATTATTTTACTTATTTATAATAACTTTATATTCAGCCACATTACTGCAAACAGTGTACTACACTTGGATAATGCTATTATTTATTTTTACATACCACTCCTTTCTCCCAGATGACAGACATCCTGTCCTCCACACCATTCACTCCGTTAGGGATCTTGGTGAAATCATCTTTGCCCAGGGCCTTCTGGCACACGGAGAAGGTGCAGTGGTCCGTCCCCGTCACACTCAGATCATCACTAATACATTTAATAGTAAGAAAATAAAGGGATGGTGGATGTGATGCTGAAATAAAGTCAAAATACAGCAAAACGTATAGCATGACTCTTTTGTGTGATCTTTATGATTGCATCACTTTCAGTTCAACCTACTTGGCTAGCAGGTCCATGAGGTACCCAGGTGTGCTTGGGTCAGGTCTGAGGGGAGGACCCATGACAAAGCCAGCAGCATGGGCCCACTCTTTGTTCCAGTAATGGGTACCATCGGTGCCCAGTCCTGCTGCAATTGGTTCCCCAAACACCACACGACCTTAAAAATAGGCAAATAAAGCACTGAAAAAATAAAAATATTTTTTATATTGCCTTCCTGGAAGCTATCAGACTGTTAAATGCATGTCATGGCATTACTGACTAAACAACACCTCAAAAATTCTCCCTTAGCTGCTTTACTTGAATTATGCAGTTCAGTGATGCTGCTATCTTTTATGCATTTGTATGTTTATGTATGTCTGTGCATATATTCTACTTTTTCTTAACATGTTTTTATGTTATTTTCAGTTTCATGGCAGCTGGTCAGCACCGGGACCAGAGTTTGTGTTCTGTGAAAGACAATAAACGGAATCTTGATCTTGATCTTTATAACTTCACTGTAGAGCTTGCTCAGCTTGATAAGGATGCTTGCTGTGTGGGGAAAAACTACACATTAATAATAAAAGAGAGTGAATATTCAGGCCCTTAAAAGGCCCTTAACCTTTAAACCTCTCCCTGTTAAAACACTGGGTGGTAGCAGCCTGCACTCACCATCTCTGCGTGCATCAGACACCACCTTGGCAGCAGATTTACTCATGACATGTACCACATAGAGCGGGCAGTTGACAGCATGGGCAATGGTGATGGCGCGTTGGGTAGCCTCGGCCTCCACCTCCTCTGGCCGACACAGCTCATGACCCTCGGGCCCTGTGATGCCCATGGACAACATCTTCTTAGCCCCCTGTTGGGTCACAGTGGGGGGTGGATAAAACAAGGAAGGATAAAGCTTTAAGGTAATGAAATGTTTTTGCAGCAGAGAAGAAGAAGCACAGAGTGTGTGTAGGAAAAATAAAGCTAACCATACATTCACACATAATTAAAATATTGATGAAATGAACTAAAATATATTCAAGTGAAAGGTAATATAGACAAACTGAAGTAGCATTCATGTACTCTCTACCTGCTTTTCTGGTATTTGCTGCCCCCTAGTGGTTGTTTGTTGCTATGGCATTTGAAAAAGAGAATCGCAACCGTGACAATGGCGCCGTGGTTAACACAAAGTTCCTGTTTTAAACATGTCTGAGAAAACTGACACAGACAGTTGCAAAATATCAAATTCCCTCCTGTGGGGATTTTATTTATTGTTCTTGACATTTTGCTTTTAATTTGGTTAAAACAGCCGCTCATTCATTAAGTATTTCTATGTTTGTATGCAATATATTACTAGATAATATTCAATCTTTCTTTACTGTTGCTGCCACTCTGTGTGTTCTTCTGGGAACATAATGTCACATTTGTCTACCATCAAAGTGGAAGATTAACTCACATTTAGCTCTGGGTGGCAGTGAGTTAATGAAACACAGAAATTAACTGCAGGCCACAAAATAACCTTCTTTGATAATAAAAGAAAAAACAAAAGAAAAGAGAAACAGCCTGTAAGCTTGTATTGTTGCAGCACTGATTTAGTTCACATCTGCTTTGATGGCGCTGAGAAAAATGGAAACTAATGCCACTTAGTGGTGAATGTGAAAAGTGCTGATGTATTTGTTACACTGCTTAATGATGCCATCTGAAAACTGCTTGCACTGCACAAAAGCCAACCCCAGCAGGGAATAAAACAAAAGAAGGGGAAAAAGCTAATCTTATTAACAGGTTTGAACATTGGATCATACAAACCTCTGCAATCAAATCTCCATTCTCAGCATGCACCTGAGCTATAGCTCCTATCTTCTTACACTGGGTGAAGGCAGCATATAACTCAGAGTCCTGCAGCATGAACACATCTTTATAGGCCATGAACATCTTGAAGGAATTCACCCCTTTTTCTTTGGACAGAGTCTCCATCTCTTTCTTGACCTGAAAAAGTAAAATGTTTGAAGGAGTCTGTGACCTGCTTGCAACCTGGCCAAAAGTAATAATTAACAACAGCATTCACCTTGTCACTCCACCACGTGACGGCGACATGCAGTGAGTAGTCACAGCAAACTTTGGGATCAGCTGTCCTACGCCAACAGTCGTAGGCCTCCAGGAGAGACTTGCCCTTTTGGGGGATGACAAAGTCCAGGATCATTGTGGTTCCTCCGGCCACTGCAGCCTGGTGGAATGCACACATTGCCACAGGGACGGGAGTTAAAGATTAACATGCTAACACTGGAGCTGCACATGCACACATTAATCAGATGAAATGTAACTCATCGTTTTAACTGTTGCTGATTGGTGGACTATCTGTTGCTGAAGAAAAATGTGATTATCAGACGTGATGATATCAAAGGGTCAAATGACAGAGATGGATCAAAGGCACAGAGGAGTACAGATGTTTAACACATCTGTCGTCATGCTCAAACACAGTTCTGGTTACAGATCCTCAAAAGAAGGAAAACGAATGAATAAAAAAAATAGTAGTAGTTTTTGCAGAAACATTCCTCTGAGATGCAAATCTAATACAAATACCACCAGAACACCTTGATTTTGGGGTTTCTGTCAGGGCAGCTGTGTAGCTGACCATCACCAAGTATGAATGAGGAATGCATTAACTGCCGTTAGCAATAAAGCGCAACATAAATCTAATCCATTGTTATTATTATTGATCACAGATAATTGGATAAACTGCAGTTTTATTTACCAAAGTTCACTTTATTCATTTTATAAAATCAGGAATGTAGGGAGGCACCAATCTGATTTTAACAGTCCAAATTCTGATAGAGATATTTTGACTTATGGCAAATACCACATTACCTTGAATTTGTTATTCTCCTCTATCAAGAACAGATGTGACCATTAGTGTACTTTTGAGCTGAGTTAATGTCTACTACCCTTGAACAAAATGTATTAAATAAATACATACTGTGCATGTAAAATGGCTAAATTCTTATGTAATGCTGACACAATTATTTGGCTTCAGCAAATTGTCAAAAATCTGTTTAAGCTCCGTTTAAGTCAGTATAAAACCAATGTCTGACATCGGTACAGGACCTGTGTACTCCTAGTGGAAAGCCTGGACATGTATGCAGTGATGGCGAATACATTAATGACAGTGTGGTATTCTTTTGTACCTCACATCTAAATTTACCTTAAGATGTAGAATATTCTTATGAAGAGTGGGCCCAAAGGTATGGCCCTGGCGACACGGGCCACCCCTAAACTCTGACTGGCCAAGTCACAATACCTGCAGATGTGACAACTGTGTAACTGATTGAATAGGTATACTGAACACTGATAAAATTTTTGATTGGGCTCAGCGCTTTTTTTAATGCTGTTATCAATTAAGTATTTCAAGTCTCAAGTTAAAGATATAAAAACCTAAAAATCAGCACCTATTTGCTTGAACCAATTTTGCCTTATTCAGTTGTAATAAACAATTAATTATTTCCTTTCTTTTGAAAGGTTTCACATGTATTTACATGCACCTCCCTTAAATGACGTAATCTGAGCCTATACTGCACCTTAGTCCCGATATGGAAGTCGTCCACAGCCTTGGTGCCCATGAAGGCCAGCTCCATGTGTGTGTGGGTGTCGATGCCGCCAGGGATCACCAGTTTGTCGGTGGCATTAATGACTCGCACTCCCGCTGGGATCTGAAGATTCAGTCCAACTTCAACTATTTTCCCATTTTCAATGTACACGTCACTGATCACAGAGCAGTCCTCGTTTACAACTTTCCCCCCTTTAATCAGGATCCCGCTGGGCTCTGCCATCCCTGCTGAGAGCAGCTTCAGACAGTGTGCAGGATAAACAGTTTGAGCAAACTCAGCTGAACTCTGAGCTGATTCTCAGCTTTCTGAACAAAAATGTCCGCAGGTGCGTTGAAAGTACGTAGGTCAGCTCCAAAGTTCATACGAGATAGTCACTGAGGGGGCCAAAGGATTGTTGCATACTTTGTTCTACATCCTGAAACCAAGAAGAAGAAAAGAGTTCGTTTTGGTCCGGTTAATTCATACTCCACGAGAAAGTTCGCAGGGCGGGGTTATGCATGCAGCGGTGTCGTGTCTTTTCGTACTATATGTTCAACCGATCAACAGATATGCGGAAGCAGATTCCCGCGTCATGCTTTACCGCGTTAACCACGCCCACATCAAATATCCGACCAATCACACGATAGTTCTCGAAGCGCCAGTAGAAGAAAGTTCTGCACGAAGAAGCCGCAAAAGTATCCCCAAGATTTTTTTTTTTTTTGCCAAAATCATCTTCTCTCACAGAGATAGAGCCAAAATTCGGAGATTGTAACATGGTGCCATTAATAACTGTTTCTGGACACCCAATTGTAACAATGTAAATTTAATTTAATTGTAAAAAGTAAATGTAAACTGTCAGTATCTTCAGAGATGGTGATTTTGTGTATTTTTGGGCCACAATAAATTAATAAGGTGAGTGTAAAACCAGACAAGCTTGGACAGTTTTTGAGAGAATTCACCGAGCTTTCCAGGATGTTCAAGTGGACTGTGTGTCTTTTTGGAGTGCATCAAAGTAGAGGTCCAAACTTACTGATCTTCAAGCCAAACTGAGGTTCTCAATGTCGTCCTCCCTCTTCCCTTCCTCCTTAACATTTTTTCTACTGCTTGCCTCCCGCTTTAATTTACAAAGAAAAAAAAATCATTAAGAAAATTTTTATTTTTTCCTGTAAAAATGACTCCAAAAATAAACATATGTGAATTGTTCCTCATTTATCAACACATAATTTTAGTGGTAGAATGGTGGTTGTGTCAGGTTGTCTGGGGAAATACTGAAATTAGAAAGTACAATGGGTGTCATTAGGGGCCAAATCATTAACTTCTGCACTGAGGCAAATCCAGCCAATTCTCATCGTCAGCAAGTGCGCTTTACCTAGCAACCCATAAGAGCAATGTAAATTGAAATGATGAAGGTTCAAACTCCAGATATGCATGGGAGGCCCGCTGAAAGAAAGATTACAGCCATGTGGACCCTTACTGCAGGATTAAAGCTGCTGCAATGGTTTAAATAAAACATGGACCAAAATCACATCTGACTTTGCTTTTACTAATTTTCCTTTTTTTAAATTTATTTATTTATTTTTTTACATAAGATTACCACATTGGCTGTAATAGACAGTTATTTATAACATGTTTTTGGTTGAACCGAGACCCAGAAAGCACAATTTGAAAAGAAACAAAATGATAACATACCGCAGGGGAATACATCTACCATAGGAAACTTATACAAAAAAGGACTATTTAAGTCCTGTGAAGAATTAAGGGGTCAAAACAAATTAGAGGGAAACAACACTTTTGGAAATATTTACAAATCAGGAACTGTGTGAAATCCAAAATCCAAATTTGTTCAGAAAACCCTGTCTAAGACTACCTGCAAGTAGTAGGGGTGTTGGACACTAATGCTCCTCTGTATCCCCGACATGTAAGAGTCCAGCTGAATAGACACATTTTCCTCAATTTTTGACTAGAAGTCTGACATTTTATTTATTTATTTAAAAAAGCCACTCAGTAGTGAGTCTGTGAGATTCACCATCTGTACAACAATCACACCAAATTCACAAAGACTGAGAGAACTTGTGCTTTCACTGCAGGTTTTCATCATTTTTATGAGGATGGGCTCAGAAATGATTTTTACATTTCACACCAATGGTTTAATCATATAGATAACTTTAGATACTATTGAATTAATGCTGTTAATAAAAAGTTTAATTGTAATAAAATGAAGCAGTTGACTCATCACAGGTACCTTCAGAGTTCACCTTTATTGTGATATTTGAGAGATTTTTTTTAAAGATACAAGCTTTTCTTAAATTTCTTTGCTGTCTAATTGCTGGTGTAAATTTAACAGCAAACTTTTTAGATTTGCCCAGAAAAACACCAAACTTGTTTTAACATCAACATGATGATGATATTAGATCAAATCTGTATGTCAAAACTAAGATTTATTCACCAGTTTGAACTGTGAAAAACATTACACTTGAAGAGCAGCAACATCATTTACAATAAGACAAATAAATTAGATTCTGACTGCACTTTTTAACCTTTAATTTTTCATCTTCATCTGTTCATTAAAGCCTCTGTATATTCTGTGTACTATAGCAGCTTTCTTTAAGCAAAGGAAACAGTTTGCTTAGATGCATTAAAGATATTAATGCAAATTATTTGACCCTTACACACCATGCAGTCAAAGGAAATCCACTATGCTGCAGTTAAAAACCACAAAAACAGTGTGTGAGACATACAGATCTTACACTAGCTGACTGTTTCATTCATGGACCATTAACTTTGTTTATCCGGATTCTTTCTGTGAAGTTTCTCCCACTTGTTGGAAACTGACTGGCCTTTGATAGCAACAAATCTAACTAAGTGCATAGCAATAAGATATAGAGGACACTGTAAACAACGTCCACATTTAAAATTTATAAATGTTGTCACATTTCCAAAATAAAACTCATTCGCTTATAACAGACACAATCTTAAAAACCAGAATTGCTTAACTGTCTTTTATTACTTCCTCCTACACAAAAACAGTAACCTGAGGTAACTTTTAAAATCAGATGTGTACATATTCCTCTAAAGCGGTGCCTGGTTAGTGAGCATTTTGTCTGTGGGAATACGATTAAAAAGTCACAACTTTAAAGTATTCATTAAGTCAGGTTACAAAAACATCAGAAAGATGCTTCCTCCTCATTCATCTTGAGTGAATGCAGCCTTGACCAGGAGAAGTTGGTGTCATCAGGCGGTATCCATCGTTCGTTGAATGTTTTGACCCTGACCGCAACACCATCCTGATGGTGGGTCGGCAGTTGTGGCCAGATCACTGCCCATCTTCTCCTCCTGGTTTCCAGCTTATCTCCTCTGTCTGGTTCCATTATCATCAAGAGGCTCTTTCGGCTGCCTCCACCACCCTTCCAGCTGCTGCTTTCCTCTCTTTCCATGTTACAGGTTCTGTATCCCCTCCTGCATCAAGGCTCTTCTCTCTTTGGTTCCTGCTTTCCCCCATCACTGAAAATGGGAGTTACCAAGACCCTATCGTCCTGTGCACGGAGCCCCGATGATGTCGCATAGCTTCAACATGCTTTCTGCTTGTGCAACAGCTGCCCAATCAAAATTACAAATAAGAAGTGGAATTATACTCTCCTGGTTTTTTAGTATAATTATGACGACATGTGTCATTTTACTGTCGAAACATCCACATGCCCTAACGTCACAAGCATTCCACAAAGAATGCATAGGTCTGAAGTCAGTTCAACTCTATCCACCCATCCATCCATCCATCCGTCCATCCATCCATCCATCCGTCCATCCGTCCGTCCGTCCGTCCATCCATCCATCCATCCATCCATCCATCCATCCATCCATCCATCCATCCATCCATTAAACTTTGCTTAATGATGGATCATTTGCAGAAGAAAGAATGAAGGAGAGATGAACTTTATTAAGTATTTCGTAGTAATGTACTTCCTAGTAACGTACTGTGCCATACTTAGACAGCTGAAAAGGAAAAGAAGAAGACAGAGAGCACAATAACAGTTTTATTTAACAATTAATATATCTTTATACAAGTTTATTTAAATTATGCCCTCATCTACCTACAATGTTGGTTTTCAAAACCAAATCAAATAAAAGTAAACATTCAGACATGTTTGAAGTGCATTAGTTTAGTGGTAACTAGTGTTAACCTGATTGATCCACAGCACATCCTCTTAGTATTTCTCAATCTTTGCCCTGATGACCCACTGCTCCATATGTTTTATGTTTCTTTGCTTCGAAGCACCTTGTTAAAATTAATGGGTTATTAAAAGTTATCTGCAAAAGCTGATGACAAACATAAGGGGTTATCTTTCATTGAATCAGACACGTTGGAGCAGAGAATCATAAACCATGCAGGGCACACTGGTCTGGGTCACAGATATAACATAAAAATGCAATGCAATACAATTTTTGTCAATCCCTGAAACAAACCTTTGTAAAAAGATCAGAAATTCAACGTTTGATTCAATTTCATCCCATATCATTATCATTTGACTTTAGATGCAAGCGCAGCCTGTGGAATGGATCAATCTTCTACTTCATGGATAGTGTCAGTGACACGTTTGCTTGTACACATGTCTTAGGCCCTGCTTACATTACAACACTTTCAATCAAAACCAAAAATTTTCCCTTTGTGTATTAAAAACCAAGACACAAAAGCAGGATGAAACCAGTCAAATGTGCAGATATAAAACCCAGATAGGACTGGAAACAATGTTGTGTGCAAACCAAGCCTGTGGTACGTGGTGAAAACTTTGCAATGATACACCCTGTGTGTGCATTACATTACAAGATTTCTTCCATGTTCTATCCAGTAGCATCTATTGGTAACCCTCTGTTTGTATATGCCTGATTATATGGTGCATGTAATCTATGCGACTTCGCAGATGGCACAAGAAGCAGGTTTTGCTTTAAGAGATCAAATAAAAAGATTTAGCAGCACAAACAGAACACAGAAGTCCATCATTGCTGTTGTCATTCTGCTCATAGATGCAAACATGGCCTGAGTGCACATGTGTAAGACGACATGACAGACACCATTGTCACCAAAAGATCACCATTCACATTTAAACTGATAGGAATCGCCTTGTGCTCACTCTGGAGCCCACTTTCAAACCTTTGTCCACCCCAAAACTCTGTTTCCATGTAAACCTGGAGCCGAAACTCAACCAAACTTTTACATTTTACAGTCTCAACATAGTCATGTAAACAGAGCCTTATTTGACACTTACCCCATATCTGTAGCCTGCTCTTAATACAAGATCATAAACATAAACATGTCCATCATGCAATACCCATCATTCTGTTGCCCTCTGTCCTGGCAAAAACATTCAGTTGGAACAAACACAAATACTCATATTTGTGTGATTTTAAGACTAATGTTGTAATCAGATCCATTTAAAAACAAATTTTCTAGTCTTTGGCTGTTTCATTAGGAATTGTGGCTACTACAACAAAACCTGTGACCTGAACTTCCAAAAGAAAAAGAAACTACGTTGTTTATATTCGTTGTTTAAAAAATGAAAATCCTGGCAAAACAGCATGCCTCTGATAATGCTGTGATATCCCTGGAGCATGCAACTGCCTCTCTTTCATGAAGAGTTGTTAGCCACTGGGAGAGATTAATATTTTACTGCAGTGGATTGGTTGTCTGCTCCGCATCAGTCCAGACAACTTTTCTCATCCATTAGTGTATTACGAAAACAAGACACATTGGAGAGACAAAGATGCATGCGCTGGTGAGATAAGCACACGCACAGGGCTTAGGAACACCTAACCTTCACAGTTGCAATAAACAATAACATGTGACTTAAGAGGATTTACATAAGATGAGAGGAGTAATCAGAGGGAGTGAAAAACCAATGAGGCAGCAATGGCATCTCCTCAAAAGTCTCTGTGTTGCTGAATGAGGAAAGTTGCCTTTCTGCTGGATTTAGAGAAAGGTTGCTGTTATCACTTTATTTGCTCTCCCAGCAGTACAAACCACACAGATGTCACTTCATTTTATTTTATTTTAGTCCTTTTTTATTGAACTGAAATATGTGTGTAGATGTAGTAAAACTTTGGCATTATAAGGGCACAGCGTGCTGCGAAAAGTGACATTAGATAATTCTCTGGAAGATTATCAGTGTTCCCCGCTCAGGCAGAGGCTTGTTTACTCAAATTCTCACATCACACTGCAGCTGCAACACATGTGTGTTTAAGTTTCTGCAAATTTAGAAAAAAGATGAGGCTAAGATCATAGAAAAAGAGATAATGGAGCTTCCTTCTCAGTTCCCCCATATCACCTAACGTGCTTGCAGTTTAATATTGCCAGGTTTGTATTTCATATTGTTTTCCTGAATGTGTGCATTTTTAACTCATTATATCTAGCTGAATTAAAGAAAGCATGTCTTTATCTCTCTTGCAGCCAACAGATACACTGCAAAAAGGTTAAAGCATCTAAGTAACCTGATACTTAAGGTATTGCTGTAGAGGTCAGTAACCATTTCGCTGATCTGCCAATGATGACCTGACTCAAAATGAGTTCAGCTGTTAATCAGGAAAAATCCTGCTTTCCCTCATCTGTGATTCACAAGACTTAACTTTAAAGATGAACATACAGATTTACAGCAGAAAATGCAGAGCAGAAGTTCTGTGCATGTAACCAAGAAAACCATTTGAGACGTCCCACCTCCAACTAAGGCTAAATTTAAACTCTCCCATTACAATTTTTCATCATAACCCATTAAAATGACTTTTTTTGTTTTTGTTTTCAAACCAGTTATATGTGAGCTCAATTCAAGTCAGTTTAATTCAGTTTAATTTTGAAATACTTTCCCCAGAGGGGATTTATGTCATTGCAGTATAAATAATACATGAATAATAATGAGAATAAATAGTCATAACGAAGGATTTGTGAACGCTAACCTTTTAAAAGGCGCTCTATTGTTTAATCATTATGCTGTGTGTTGTCCAGCGTTCCCAGAAGGTCAGTGAAAATCTGACCATCTTTATCATTTCATTTAGTTTCTGTGAGTCACTTGCTCTGATGATGCTGCCCCAACAGATAACTACAAATAAAACAGCTCTCTTTAAAGTTTATATCTCCAGAAAATATACAACATCCTCCTGAAGACACAGCTTTCCTGATTTCCAGCTGAAAATCCAGGTATTTATCCACCTCCACCTTTTCTCTCAGGATAAAAAGTAGTTTGGCTTTTTTCTGGTCCTCAGATGATTGTTTATGTAAGTAAAGGGTGCAAAATTCTAAATGTAAGCAATTATTCAACTGTAATGCTCAATGTGTCACAGAGTCTCAGTCACTGTATATGCAGTAACAACAAATAGTCATGCCTGCCTACACACACACACACACAAACACACACACACACACACACACACACACACACACACACACACACACACACACACACACACACACACACACACACACACACACACACAGATACATATTTATTTATTATGTTTTTATTCCACTAATAACGAGTGGGAAATTCGGCTCTGCATTTGACCCGTCTCTAGACATGATAGTATAATACCAATTAGATTGATTCTGACTCCAAACATTCATGCACAGAAAAGAAAAAAAAAAAAGAAAGAAAGAAAAAAAAAAAAAAGCCTAGGACTGCATTACCACTAATTGCTGCCCAGATGGCAGTGTTCTCCTCGGGTTGAACTGGAAATGTAACTGGCTGTGCTGACTGCTAAAATGACTGCTGTTTATCATACAATGAAAAATACATTTTCAACAAAATTGTTTGATGTTGGTGCAGAAAAATCATGCTCATAAAAGGAAGATTATATATCTATATATATATATATAATTTTAGTTATTTTAGATTGTCAGCATCTTTCTTTTATTTGTTTGTTTGTTTGGTGAACAATTCCAGTTTATTTGGAAACAATTTTGGAGTTAATTTGTCATTTTAAAAGAACCACTTTATTTAATACAAATAGTTTTGAAGAAAACCTGATGAAATTATGCTACAAAAACAGGTCTGAAATTACAAATATATTTCTACAGCAGCAATGCATATGCATGATACCAACTTATTACTTACTTATTGATGTATTTAGTGGTAATTTATTACATAATAATAAGAATTCAACTGTGACATGAAATAGTGTAAGATTCTCTGACATATTGCCTGCAAACACACTGGGAAGTCTGCAGCTACTTCAAAACATTTGTCAGTCACATTGTTGCAGCTCAAGCATCACAAGGCAGCTGTTAAGCAGACTCTAAAAATGTTAAGCTTCCAACAATGGGAGGCAGAAAATGTGAAGGGAAACAATTAAATTACGCCTTGCATGAAGTTTGCTTTTCATTTTGGGAGGCAAATTTAGTGGCATAGTTAATCATTATGCTGTTGAACACGATTTGCAAAAATATTCAAGAGCTTTATGTGCCTCAGTGCCCCTTCTGTATTGAAAAATAATGGGCCTCTATCCAATTAAAAACTGCATTAAATCTCTAAAGTATTACATGCACTTTACTGGTATCTCTCTGATTAGGCTTTTCTGCATGTGCAGATGCTGACAGCACACTGAGAAAGGGAGCTTTAACTTAGTGCTCCCTTATAAATCTAGTTCAGGAGTCCTGAATTTTTATTGATAATGAAGGTGCATGCATGCATGTATGCTAAAAATGAAGCATTTGTATGTATAAAGATCAATCTGGAAGAGTTTTCAGATTTTTTTTAATTGCATTAGTAAAAACTGCAAATATCTTTATTTTAGTTATATCAGATAGTCAGCATTTAATTTAGTTATTTTATAAACTAGGACAATCTGTGTCTATCGTGTTGTGTGCTGATTAAAAAAAAAAAAGTGAAACTTGTGTATTTATCCCAGCCCTTATGCTTCCCTTTTACTCTGAAAGGCAGTGATTCATTGTTCCGCAGAGGCATCACTCCAACATGTGAATAGATGATTTATGTGACCATCTGCTTTGTTTTGATCATAATTTGATCACTTCTCTTTTGCAGGATGACTTTCCATGTCAAAACCCATTTTACTACACATGTTCACACCCTACACATGTGCACACCCCTGCACATGCGCAGCAAACTTTGGAATAATTAAGCTCCCTTTTCACCAGATATTCTTTCCTCTTAAAATACTGACCAAATTATGATTACAAGTAACAAGTAGGAATAGTTGTACAACTGACTCACTCCCGCTATCTATTTGTGTTAATTAAAAGATTTGCAACTACATGTGTCTGCAGATAATCAAAATGTCTTCGGCAGCAGCTCTCCCAGATGCATCAGCACTCCAGAGCTCATTTGCTTGCTGCGATCTCATGTTTGTTTAGAATTAATCAATCTACCCACAATTGAGTTAATTAATTAGTGTTTTAATGCTACTCTTTATAATTGCAGTCAGATGAGTCTGCAGACAAAGCAATCACATTAATGCAAATACAACAGATAATTGTTATCCAAACTTCCTCTGCTGAAGCAGGGGAGGCTCTTTCTGTACAGTCTCGCCGGTCCCAGTTCACCTCCAGGAAGCACTAGATGGCACCATTGAGCAGAGATTTTCCTCTGTCCCCTTCTCACTTCTTGGATGTTTGTTGAATTAGCTGTCCTATATTGCCATCACAGTGGGTGCACATATGCATTGAAGGATAGATGACACAAGGGCTACTTCTACTCTTCCTTGTAGATGAATGTCTGTTATTGTTGCAGCATCGAGATGAAAGTTCAGCAAGATCAAAAAGGGCAACTTGCAGTGTTAAAGTGTGTTTAAAAAGTGATATTTTGAATGCATATGGTTCAGATCAAGAGGAACATTTTCAATGTGCCATCTTGCCACCATGATAATGTTTAGATTTCCTTAAGAGCTGCAGGAGCAAAACTTCAGTTGCTTCTTTTACTAAATGTCAGTGTTCTTTTTAGGAACATTTCCAACACATTTCTCTGCTCTGTGGTTCACTGTATGAAAAAGTAAAATCTGATGATGCAGTGTTGCTATAGTAGCTGGACATAATAGAGTAAAAATACTGAGTAAATAAGGCAAACTCAAAGCGGAAGAGCTCTTCTTGAAGTAGCTGTTTCTGCATAACAGGAAAAGTTTGACTTTGTGTATTGTTGTTACTCCTTCAAATTTTCCATCATTCAAATTTTATTCACAGCATCTTCATCATCATTATCATCGCCACCATCACCATCATTAACAAGGCACTTTTTGGATCGCGTGGCTTTGTAGAGTACATTTTTGTTTACCCGGTTCCTGGTGTTTTTCAGGAACATGCTCTTCTCATCCGGCAGCCTCTCAGCAAGAGCCATTATTCCCTCATCTCTTTAGTTTATCTCCTCTGATGATCTGCTCAGATAGATATGACAGCTGAATAAATATGCAAACGTAGAACGCAGCTCCACACTTCAGCACAGAATTTCTATTCTGCCCTCAGATTTAGAGAGGAACAGTGTATTGTGATAACAATGGGATTCTTTGGGGGATTTGAATGAATGATTTCTTTTCTTCTTTACCATCTTCTGATAAAACACAAATATTGGCCAGGAAAAAAAATTGACACAAGTTTTTACTCATTCGCTAATTAAAAATCTCTTTCAGAAATCTGCTATTGATACTTTCTGAGGCAATCTTTGAATATCAGAGAATAAAATGAGATGCAGAAAATCATCTTTAATTTACTTCAGTCAGCAGTGTCATGTCTCTTTTACTCTTTTACCAGCTCTGCTGTGTCCTTCAAAATCTGATCCATTTGAAATGAGGATGAAGTGATCGCATCACAAACGTTTTCATTGCACTGAGTTAATTACCTGCGAGGGTTAACACCAGCTGAATGCAGAGACACAGGTTGTTAAATCAGATCATTAGCAAAATGTGGAAGTTTCATTCAAAGGAAAAAATAAATAAATATATACATATATATATATATATATATATATATATATATATATTCCTTTCAGTTTGACTGTTTGACTGTAAACGAACTAACATTATTTCATTCACTTTTTAACCTTATAATTTCTGCATTTCAAAGTGAAAAGTAACAAATATTATATGTAATCAGGAGAAAATAGACAAAATTTGGTCATAGATCTTTGCATTTAAAAGAATCCCTTATAATCGTAATCTGCATCATTGCTGCAATGTTGGGCATATGTTGCCTTTTTATAGCTAACTGGTGACTGTCTCAGCTTAATACTTTGGGCTTCCGCCTGGCCCCCAGCTCCCAGCATGCTTTGAAACATGTAAGTCTCTTTTCAATCAGTTTTTGAGCATGGCATCGATACTGGCTTCATTTGTGGCAGAGGAGGCGCTTTGGCAGCTCTGTTTGAAAAGAATTGCCTTGGGAGGGGTCGGCTTGACCCAGCTTTAATGCAAAACTGAAAAAGAAAAGAAACAGCTACAAAAAAAAAAAAAAAAAGAAAAGAAAAAAGGAAAAGAAAAGCCCCCACTATATTTAACCAAATCTGCAGCTTACTTAGAAAACACATGATAATGATATCCTTTTAACACTCCTTGGTGCAGAATTACAGCCCTCGCGGCAGCAAGGGCCAAGATTTGAGACCAGAGAGAAGGAGCAGTTATTACAGCACAATCATTATGTTGTGACTGTTTCTGGCCTCTTTCACCTTACGTGGTCAGAAGATCAGCACTACAAAATTAGCAATTAACAAAGCAGCATTGGCTCTTTTTTTTCAGAAAAAAATGTATTGCCATAAGATCCTAAGTAGGCACTTGCAATGTGATTATTATCCTGTTAGGTTGGTGTTTGGGGGGGGAGTATTGTCTCTGCACAGTTGTATTAATTGAATAACAAATGCAGCAGTTTGACAAGGTTTCTGCTAGTTTTTCTAAGGAAGGAGTACTCTTCCCTTCAGAGGAACTGCAGCTGCCCTTTGCTTATGAGTGAGTGTCCACATGCAGCTGTTCCATCTTTATAAAACACTAAAAATATATCTAATTTTACTGGCAGGTTTCTTGTTGTTTTTGCTAAATCTTAATTAGCGATTAGTTAGAATAATTCTCAAACTGCTTCTTTTTTTTCTCAGTGGAGGATGGTCTGTTATTTTAATTAAGCAGAGGTCAGATTTATTAACTCAGCAGGAGTGTGTTGAGTGAAACTGTGGAAATCAGCAACAACGTTACACACTTTGCCACTCAACACTGCTGATGTGCAGTTTATCTTTCCCATTGCTCTTTTTCTGTCTTTAATTCATATACAATAAAGAAGAGGGAGCATCAGAAGGAAAGAGGTGAGCTTTTGTTTATGTTGTTTTTTGCTGACTTTTATTTGATTAATTATTTCAATTTTGCTATACTCCCAACACCCCGTCTCTGCTCTTTTCCTGTGCTCAGATGATGTTACAGCTCATGCTGGACCCCTGATGGGAGCATCCACAAGGTTTAGCAGCAGGGCTGTCATACAGGATGGAAAGTTGGCGAAATGGGAAAGGGGAAAACAAATAAAGGTTGTGTAAAAAGAGAAAAGAAAGATGAATAAAAGGGATCTCTGAAAGAAAGTGGGGGAGGGAGAAGAGGTAATTAAGGAGAGTTAGTGAGAGTTTCATACAGCCCGGGTAGAAGAGAGCTCATCAGACCATAAATCCAAATGTCTCTGTCATGTCTCAGTTCAGATCTTTTGACAGTGTATTGCTTGTGCAACTTTGCAGCAGATCAATAAATAAATAAATATTTTTAGTTTTCTCTCAGACAGCAAAATCCCAAAACTTTAGCATTGCTGAGCCACCCAAATTCAGTCTTTTAAACACAAAACATCCAGGCAAATTGCTTCATTCTATCCTAATAATTTAGTAAATGCATGATACCAAAATTACTATATTAACTAAATTGTGATTTTAAATCCACAGAATAGATGCACGTTTCAGGGTTTCATTTTTCAACAATTCATTCGTTAGAAATCTCTGCAGGCAAAGATCACAAAGTGTGGAGCATTCTGTCTGTGGACCTGCAGCAATTACTGCCAGAAAGCTTTTGACTCCTCCTGATTATGTGATGCCTTTCAAAAAATTACACAGATTTCACATCACATGCTGAGCATACCTCGGCTGCTGTTGGGAGCCTCAGAAGAAAATCCTGACATCCATGCACACCACCCCCTAACCCCTGTATCTACAGTAGGCTTTATTTGTCTGTGGGGGCGATGAAAGACAAATAGAAAGGAAGCTGCTTCCACTCCCTGGTCAGCGCTGACAAAAAATAAATAAATAAAAATGCTTCTTAACGAGTCATCTAGTGTAGTCTTGGTTTGATGGCATAAAAGTGACAGGGTTGGCAGTCAGGATGGTGATGAGCTCACCAGTTTCTATACAAGCCATCTTCATGCTATTATATTACATTAGGGGGATGAAAACATTGCATGATGTCAGAATTGTATGATTACTTGTTAATTCATTAAAGAAAAAGAAAAATTTGTAGAACATGTTTTATTTTTCTTGAAGGCAATTTAACCAAGTGTAAAGAATTTACATTTGCCTGTCCTCTATCCTCATAAAGTCCATAATAGGATAAATAAGTAGTGTGATCAGTGCAGAATGGCGTGTGCAGACATTTTGGCGTGTATGAAACATGGAAAATTTATGTAATTCCAACTTTTGGTTCACTGCTAAAATCCTAAAGACACTGTGTTGGAGCACAGAGTGTTTTTAAAGCTACAGCTCATTCACTTTGGAGAGAGATGCTCAGCTGCTGTTGTGTGATCCACTCCACATGATTATTGTTTCCGCTGCAGTTCCACTTGTTCTTGCCCTGCAACAGACTTTATACCAGGTTAAAGTTTTGCAAATAAAACAGGCTTTTCTGACACTGGGCAAGTTTTATAATCCATCATGGATTAATAGAAAGGATGGATTTGAAAAATTAGCAAAGCACTGCAAAAGCTAAGTGATGTTTCTCTATCCAGCTCTCATCCAGCCTAGTGAGTGATAATGAGCGATGTCATTTCAGTATTAAAGTTGTTACAGTTGTTTTATTGCAAGTCACAATGCTTACCCTACATTAACCATGTACCTTATTTCTAAAACACTTAGAAAACAATAACATAACAGCTGACTAAAGCGCTGTACAATAGATGAAAAAATAGTTTCTTAATGTGCATAAACAGCAGTTTAAAGTACAATAAACTGAGTGAAACACATTTTTCTACTTTAAAATGTTATTTCTTTCAGCTGCAAAAATAGAAAATTATTTACACCTGATCCTGCTACTTGTTACAGTAGCAATAATTATTGCTGATTGGAAGCAACTCTGGTTGCTGTGGCGCAGAATTTGGTTTCCCATGTCAGCATTATGGTATCCGTCCAACATGGAGTAAGTATGAAGCCACCACAGGTTTCTGATAATACACAGATTAAATTAAATTGGCAAAAATGTACTGAACTGCCACAGCTGCTTTCATGGAGTAGGGAAGTGATTGACGCTGATTTAAAGTTCTGTGTCTCTGATTGGCATCTTCAACTTTAACATGGCATCTTAATCAAAAATAACAACCTGTCAAATGAAACAGATTCAGAAGCAATGAGGGAATCAAGCCATGAAAATAACCTGCCAAACATAAGATTCCTTCAACATGCAAGGTAAAGTAAGCTATCCATCATCTCATACACCCTCACACAGGTCATGCCTATAATTTGTGTACTTAAGATGACAACAATGACTACATTCAGAGTTCAGACACTAATCCTGATAATCTGAGACAAATGGCATCAAGTTATAATAAGCAGGGAGAAAAAGCAAGCAAAAACACTGTAAAAATGGTAAAAGATTCAGCCGGATACACATGTGGAGAGGGCTAACCTGTCCACCGTTTGAACAAAGTAATCACTCCTATCAAGGTTGTAAAATCATGGAGCCTGAAATCCTCTAAGATTGCAGACTTAAACTTAACCATATATGACATCAGATTAACAGGGCATACGACTGTAACTCTTGTAATTCTTGAAACTAATAAAAATCTTCTAATTGCTGCCATTTCTTTTCCTGCAGGAGGCTTGTTATCTGATGTTCTGCCGGTCTCAGTGCCGAACTAAGCTGGATATTTTCTTGCAGTGCGCCTTGAGAGGCGTTCAGGTTGCACTAGCCTCAGTCAGGGGCCTCAGCACTGACTGACACCCTGTGAATGATAGTGAAATCTAGCAGGTGCATTTGGCTTGCATACCTCTGATCAGTACACCACTGTGCTTGTCTTCTTAGCTTGCTCTGTAATAAGCTCCTTCAAAGATCAGTATGTACACCCCTCCCTACCTCTCCGCTACCTCCTTCCTGATAAGATCTGGAGTATGTAGTTCTCTCTTTCCCTTTATTCCCAACTCTTTTCGTTTTCTTAAGAAAATGTCAGTTTAATCATATCTTAATGCTTTGATAATGGGGTTCTTTTACATGGACGAAGAACAGTCACTTCAGTGTTTTAAAAGCCCAGGATGTGGAGGGAAGAAGAGAATGTCTCTAAATTAAATTTACTCGGGCCCTGCCTCAGCGCTGCGTATTTCTGTGTGTGTGTGTGTGTGTGTGTGAGTGTGAGTGTGTAACAGCAGGAACTGAGGCTCTTTTTCACCCCTCTTGACAATCACACAAAACATGTAATTGTTTCTTGTGCGTAAGTGAGAACTATTAATATTTAAATGTCAGCTCGCTTGATTTGAATAATTGTGGAAGTTTAAGTGGAGACTAAGCAGAAGTGTCAGCGCGGGTCAAAAACCTTCCTTTTTAAACGTATGTAGTGAGTTTTATCTTTGCTGCTTCACTGTGGTTCTTCACATAATAATGCACAGACACAAGTCCTATTAGACTTAGTTGGTGTTTTCTCAGCATGTTTCCATCTCTGCTAATTTTACAAAACAAAAAAAGGCCCAAAGGAAATAAAAAGAAAACAAACAGAAACAAAAAAATTATTTGTAAAGTGTCACTGCTTGCTAATAAAATGAGGGAATGGTCCCCAGTGGAAGGGAGTGTGCGATTGTGCAGGTGTGACGCCAGCTGCTGGGCTCCTGAAACCCTCCCCCCATCTCCACACACACACACACTTCTCCTGTCACTCACAATGACAGGCAGGTGAGGTGGCGCACACTCGCTCACACATTCCCTTACATCCACTACAAGAGCACCACTGTTAAGGTGTGTTTCTCCAACACCACACTGGAACTATGCACTGAACTTAAGGGAAAAGGGAAAAAGTTTTTCATGTTAGGTAAAGACTCCACAGCTCAAACAAGTCCTGAAATTGGTTTGCATTGTGGAGGAGGAAAACTTGTAGCAGATCCTTAGTGCCACCCACTTCCAGTCATTTAGACAGTGCAAGAAGGAAAGACCAGAGGGCATATTTAAACAGCCCTGTGGCTCTTCTGTGTTGCTGTCAGTCTCTGGGAGCGAGACACTGCTGGCTGCAGCCTTGTCTTGACCTACTTGTGACTGGTTATTGCACTGAATTAGAAGGATGGCTGACAAAAACAGCTCAACAAAGGGAGGAGGGGGAAAAACAGCTTAAGAACAAATAGCCATTTCTGGTGGTGTGTTCTAATCAGTGAAGCAGAAGCCAGTGCAGAGCAGGGGAGCCTGCGTGCAAAAACATTATCTGCGTCTCAAGATGGATCCTTGACTAATCCCGCTGTCTGAGCTCAATGCTCCCAAGATGCTCTGAGAGTTGGGAAGGAATACTGGTGGAAGGAGGTAGTGAGGGGGAGGAAAGGGGTTCTATAGATTTAATGGAGAAAAAAGAGCTCAGTTTAGTCTTCCCACAGGCCAGTGTCGGTTCAGGGACAACATCGTGGCCTTAACTGCACCCTTGCCAACAGCAGCAGATTGGCTACTCAAGATCCTTATTAGCATCATAGCTACTTTGGCCAAATATTCAAGACACCATTCTTCAAAAAAGAGAGAAAAAAGCACAATCAAACAGCAAGGAAGACATTCCCATTTCATCTTTTAATTAGTGAGTTTGCATTGGCTGCAACTGTAAGCGGCGGATTTGTTATTTATTTGCTGAAACACAGGCTGCTGCATTATTGTGCAGCTCCATGCAGGCCGCTATCCTCTTTGATTCAGGCTAATGGAGTCCCACCAAGCTACATAATATTTGCTGTATGAAAAGCCTCTAATTCCAAATCATCTTAAAGGAGCAAATGCATACAGCAAAACAGAATTTATTCACAATGACACACATGCACAAAAGAAGCGGGGAAAGAAAAGAGAGCACCAAAACTACATGTGATTTTCTTCTTTTTGTCCTGGACTTGAAACCAATTTGTTCACAACATCCTTCTGCTGCCATTCACAGTGAATGATTAAAGGGGAGCTACTCCATACTGATCTCTGCCACAAAGCTCAACAAGCAACTGTAGCTAATAGAGGAAACAAAAAAGAAAAGATTTTGCGTACGCAGGCCGAGTCATGATCACGGTCCAGAATTACAGTTTGTTGAGATTACAGCTGCATAAAATTGTATTGTAGTAATCACTACTGTCTGCATTTTAGCACAAAACACACATTAGGTGCAATTTTCACCCTTTAATTGTGATCTAATTTAAAGTACAGAAAAGAGATTTCTTCAGGACTCAGAGGACGGACCTCTGATGCGGTGTAGAGTGTTTAAGCTGTTGCCAGCTTCTGCTGCTTAGCAGGACTCTGTCACTGGCACTCTGCAAAACTGTCAGGGTTACCATTGAGATGAATCTAAAACTGGCCACAGGGTTATTTTTAGACTTGGCTGCAGGATAAAAAGTTTCTGAGCCCCATAAGTAGGTCAGCTCAAGTGGTGTTCACATTGCGGTTATGTACAATAACTGAAAAGTAGCATCTCTGGTCTGGAGCAACTTTTAATCCACTCTCCAGTGAATGAGCAAGTCAACTTCTCCCTCACTGACTTCACAAGAAACCACTACCATAATCCGCAAAACAGTTTGTTCTACAAGAGTTTTCTAGGCGCACCTGACGTGAGCGTTGTGTCAAAAAGTAGCAGCTGCTGTAAATTTGCACAGTTGCTGCAGCTTTTCCTGCCTGCTTGAATCAGCTTTTATATCTCTGATCTAATAGTTTCCTGCAGCCTCTTTAAGTTTATCTCTCTTTAAACCTCTCGTATCTTTACAGTGTTGTTTTAAGCAGAACATGCATTACAGGAACAATCTCTCTTATCATTCACTTACAATCTTTTTGTTCTTGTTCTTGTGTGAGATTTGCTCAAAATATAGTTCATTTGAATAAGTTATATTTCATTTCATATTTGCAGGGTTTCTTTTCAAAGCTTTATTTACGCTCTGTTTGCTGCTGGCCCTGGGTCACCGAAGAAAATATCACATATTCTCAAGCGCTTTTTATCTTGCCAAGTTTCATGAGGTTCAAGGGGAGGTTTGCAGTCGCTGTATGCCGTATCGTGAGAGCTCATGCGGTCAGAAAAGCCCTGCTGTATCATAACTGGGTATTCAATTTCATTAATTGAATAACAGGAGGAGAGCAGGTGACGGTGTTGGAGCAGAAATGATGAGCTACCGTTGGTGGCGTGGCCTCCATTCCAACTTTGACAGGTAAACAATCGAACTGATTTTCTTTGGCGTCTTGCCGGACTGTTCAATACCATATTCCCCATTTAAACGGCGACCACTCTCAGTGTTTGCGGAACAGACAAGCCCGTCATCTGTAGCTCTGAAAACATGTCAAGTTAGAACGAGTAATTTGTGGTGATGAATGACAAGTGCAGGCTCCTGTTCAGCAGTCTGAGCACTCATTAGAAAACACATTTTCAGACGTCGCCAAGCTTCTGTGTCTTTCTACTTTTTGGGTAGAATAAACAAATATTGCTTGAATACTGCAGTGTCACAGAAATGAGCAGAAGGAACTTAAACCTCAATTGACATGTCTCAGGAAGCCGACTTTTTTGAACGTTGACAGCCATCTGTGTGGATTCCTTTCACTCTCCACTAATGAGCTGTGGGTTGAGGAGACCCAATCTACACAGGGCTGTCCCTGGGGCCCTGTGCAGCTGCTGGGCACACACACCCATGTGCATACACATACCCCACCACCCCTGAAGGCATGCAAACACACACATACAATCAACAGCATCTCTCTTTGGCGAACTGAGATCTGAAGTTGCACAACTTTTACGAAGAGTATCTGCTTTTTGTTTGCACAATACATACTCTCATATGCCTTCTCAGGAGGCTAAAAATGGCAACACTATTGTGAAAAATAAAGTATCCAAACAAAACGTAAATGTTGCACACCACATTGGGAGCTTTTTTTATTTGCAGAGAGGTGAGATAAATTATTTAATCTCCTTCTTCTCTCTGTGCCTTTGCATATGATTGTGGGCATCTGTTTTCATGGGTCTGAGCAGTAATGATGTGTGCAGAACTAGAGCAAGTGTAAGAATGTGTTATTAAGTCAAAGTCTGCATCACTATTCACTCTTTTCCCTCCCAGTTGTTCCCTACCTGTAAATGCTGTGACAGTTTGAGGAAATCCATTTGATCCCTATCGCACACAAAAGCAGATGAGCTGGAATGTCACTGATACAGTGAGTGAATAGAATATGACAGGAAGAGCCTAATCAATGTCCTCCAGGGTTGGCAACCACATCGCCTTTGTTTCTTTTTGTAAATACAAGCCTCTTTAACATCACAATATGAGCCATTATCTCGCCTGGCAAGGTAAATTTTGGGGGGGAGCTGCAGAAAAACATACATTTTCGCTCAGCTTGGAGCAGATCAGTGGGATGAGATCTAAAGTCATGCAAATGTTACAGCAGAAAATTCCTGGCAGAACTCATTCTAATTATTCCATATCAGCACATTTGCATGGAATGGATTTTTTTTTTTTTTTTTTAAGAAGGGAAGAGTTAATGATCAGTGGAGCTTGGGCATAGGGGCTGTTTAGGAATTCACAGCATTTTGATCTAATCACAAAATCAAAATATTCATGAAACACAATGATATCTCCCTGAAGCAGGCGGCTAGCCATTAATTTTCAAATTCAGGTAATTTATTAACACTTATCAGAGGCTGAAAAAGCCTTGCTCTGTGTTTGTAAAGTGGGTGAGAGGGAGAGAGGAGTTCGAGAAAACTGATTCCAGATGATTTATAACGCTGTGCTGGGAGCATTTTCAACCAGGTATTCAATTAGAATGCATGTCCAATTTTCTATTGTAGATCTACAGTTAAAAACTCTATTAAAACACCATTTTGTTTAGCATACATATCTATTATCAGCATTCACAGCAAATTTGATAACTTTGGCTCTGGCTCTGTCATTGTGCTCTTTTCATGCTCACTGCTGATTTTTTTCCAACTAATTAGAAGAGATTTGACAATAGTCTACAAGATGCTACTTGGGCATTTTTCTCAAGCCTGTTAACAGATTGCTTGTTACTTGCTTTTAAAGCCATGGTCATAGCATAACATTCATATTTTTGACCAATAATCACCAAGCAGAGCAACCACCAGATTTGATCCTTCTCAAACTTACACCTTCCCAGTTCTCTGTTCTAGTACTGAACACAAGTAATGAATGAAAAGAAAACTTGCTAAGCATATCTTTTGCTTGCAAAGCATGTCAGACCTCATTTCTGTTTAGCAACAGTTGATTCTGCAGGCTGAATAAGAGCAGCCTCAGTCCTTCAGAAATGTAATTAATTTATCTGTTGTTCAGTTTGAGACAGCATCACCTGACAGGATGCCTGTAACTGTATGGATTAAAATCATGTTGTTTGTTTGTTTGTTTGTTTGTTTGTTTGGTTGGTTGGTTGGTTGGTTGGATTTTTTAGCCAAAGCCTAACAAAGTGCAACTGAGAGTGAAGTCATTGAACAAAAATTGGATTAGACCAGGCTTAAACAGGTTTTTGAGCATGTAGTTGTGCAATAGCGCTCTTTCTCTTTTCTCTACCTGCAATGCCAGTGGAGGTAGATGGCTCCCCTTCCTGTTCTGGTTCTGCTGGAGGTTTATCTTTCCTGTTTAACAGGATTTTTCCTCTCCACTGTCACCTTGTGCAGCTCAGGGTGGGGAACTGAATGAAGGAAAGGATTCAATGCAATCGGTCGGTTTGCTTAGCCAATTTGTTTTTATTGGATTATATTTGGACCAAAATGAATTGGATTGAATTGAACTGTGCCTTTAGATGACACTGTTGTAAAATTGGTCCTGTACAAGTAAATCTGAATTTAACTGGCAAGATATTGTCATGTTGTAATAATGATAAATGATTAGATTTATACTTTTATTTTCTGCTGATGGCACTCAAAGCACTTTACATTGAATTCACTATTCATTCACTCCTCATTCGCTAATGGTAAGGTACAGTATGGGTAACCACGGCAGCCCTGGGGTACAATGATGCACGCCAAAGGCCTCTCCAACCACCACCAAACATAAATACACAACACTTAGTAATTTGGCAGTCTGGTTTTTTGCAGTCTGTCTTTTATGAGTCTTTGCTGTGGACCAGCTTAAATAAACAGCCCTCAAAAGCAAAATCTTTTTCAGCCGTTGCTTACTTTCATGTGAGTTTTGGCTCAGTTGAGTTTAGTTCTTGTTAGATTTCTATTTTTGTTTTATTTCCTTAGTTCCATCCTTGGGTTCCTGTTAAACTCACTGTCTTTGCATCACATCGGGTTTGTAGTTCACATCTGCCCCAGTTTGTAATTTCCTCCCTCACTGTAAATGCTCCAGGTTTGCCTCATCTTACCTTTCTAGTTTAATCATTGGTGTTATCAAGTCGACCAAACACTCAACTGTGAGAATGTGACTTAGTCATGTGCTTTGTCCCGACTTTTGTTCTTATTAGTTTTGATTAACTTGGTTATCCTGCCACAATATTTTCCTAAGTTATTTTATTTTATTCTCACCAACATCCATTTGTTTCCTGCCAGTCATTTCCGCAAACGGGTCCGTTGCCATTCATGCATCACCACCTCCTCAATCATTTTCAACTCGCTGACTTTGCTTAAAATGTTCAACATTTTGATGTTTCATTTACTCTTTTGGTAAATTTTCACAGAGAACAATAATTCTTTACACTTCTACTTTCTAACTGTTGATTTAAAAAAAAGTTTATGTACAATTAATCACAATGGAGGATAAATGAGCTGACAATCGTAGGAATTATTAATCATCTCAGGAATCAAACTTATCAAAGTTTTTCGCGCTGCTTACAGGTGAAAGGTGTAAACTCGGCTGCAGTTTAATAGCAAAGCCTGACAACTCAGAGCTTATGCCCATTGTGTGGGGCTATGATTCAAGTGATTCAAGGTTTTTCTTGCTCTGATTTCTGTTTTATCAAGAATGCATGCTCATATAGTCAAAAAGAGTGAATATCAGTTTTTTCATCAGCACCCAATTTCAAATTTATCTAAACACCCAAAACATGATTAAGTCTTATCATTGCAAAAAAGTGATGACAATAATACAAAAAATCACACACATATAAACATCTATGCATGTTCAGAATGATAAGTATAATTCTCTTTGTGTCTCTAGAATATCATCAAGGGATTGTGGGGGTGTTTTTTTGTTAATCATTCTTCTCCAGTGTGCAAAGATCATATCTCATACCTCCCATTATATATTTAGTCATCTCAAGGAAACAGCCTGTGACACATCTTCCCTCTGTTGCCCAGACAAAGTGGTCTGGGGAGAAGGATGGTCCAAGGACAGGGTTAAAAAGAAAGAAAAAGAAAACAGCAGGGCTGGATCTCTTTGTCTCTCAGTGATATTGTGGGATAGATTCAAACAGCCCCTGAAGCTGAAGCTGAGCCGAGCTCTGAGCTGTGATCACAGCGTGATAACAACAAGACAGATCAATACATGTGTTGTAAAGGTTAAATGATGTTATGTTGTGCGTTGTTATTGGACATGGCATGTCACGCTACATGTTACTGACACCGTTTTCTGCCCTTCCCTTTTCCCTTGCTCCAGGTGGGGTTGAGGTTGAGGGTCCTGAAGTGATCTTATGAAGAAGGTCAAGTGTTGAGACCTTCACCTCCTCAGCCAGTGAACCAATGAGGCTGAACACAGCCATTTGCCCAGTCTGAAGCTTTCAATGTCCAATAAATGTAACTGCATTAAATGAAGATGAATATCATACACAGGTGAGGGGTTGACTTGGGTCAATGTGATGACTTTACAATTTCAGACCATTAGCTTTCTAGCCTTTTAAAAAGCTCCTCCCATACCTATTAAATAAACTGGTATACTTTATTATCTACATCTGGAATACAAATACATCTGAAAACTAATGTGGCATGTATGAGCATCAAAATTTGCATGAACGATGCATTTTTTTCTGCAAAACAACTAAATGAAGGTGTTGTATAGTTTATTGCACTTAGAGTATTACTTCCTATTACCAGGACAGTAAACAAACACAGTTGTGTGCAGAATTTGAAATGTGAGATCTGTTGGCTTTATAGTCAGGGTTATATGGCTAGATAACATCCTGGGGATTTTGGTTTGCATGATTTCCACCAGTTTAATAACTGCATTAACTTGACTCCCCGGCTGTACATCACTCACTGATCAGCAGCAGCAACAGCAGCTCTGGGTGCAGCAGACCAGGAGCTGCTAATACAAAGCAGGATTAGTGGCTTTGTGAGGTAACTTCAGGTTCAGCTGTCGGTTTTCTGTGTCATGAAACTGATTTCTTACCCAGCTGAATCACCATGGTAACTTATGCTGAAACCTTACCTAGCCCTGAGGCAGGTTAAGTTTAATATAAGAGATCACTGTTGAAGCACCACCTCCAGACTGATCAAAAACAAAAAGACTTCAGTTGTAATCTTCACTAGTTAAATGATAGGCAGATGCCGAGGCACTGGGATGGTGCTATTTTTGAGGAGAACATTAATATGTTCAATAAAGATGATATGTTATTAGTATATTAATGAAACATGACCACAACCTTTCTACTGAAAATCTGAGGTCATGTGGATACAGCTTATTGTTAGTTGTCATACATTAAAAGAAATAGTTGATCATTTCTTTCTTTAATTTGGAAATTCTTCTTGAAGGGTTGAAAAGGTTTCCAGTCTAACTACTGCAGGAATGAAGGACCTGCAATAGCTCCTTCACCCTTTGGACACGGCAGTTGGTCACTGAAGGAGCTCTGAAGGGCTGTCAGTGTTTGGGAGGGGTGTGGGTAAGCAGGGAGGGGGGCTGTCCTTCATCATGGATGAGAATTTAGCCACTATCTTCTTCTCTCCCATCACCTCAACTAATGGGTCGAAAGGACATCCCAGTACAGAGCTGTTTGGGATGCCTCAGTACAGTCAACCCAGCAATGAATGTATGACATCAGATCAAGGAACATCTATTACTGATCAATACATCCGATTTTCATACATCAGACTTGAAAGCAACTGAATGATTTGTCATTTAAGTGACAGTTTACACACACTAGACATAAGGGTATTTGTGAAGAAGTACATTTCATAGCAATGATTAAAAGAAACTGAGTTTTTCATGAAGCTGACTGGGACTGACCTTTTCAGGTGTCAAAAACATTCATTACTCAGGTAGAAATATAGATACTAGGGCTTTAGCTGTAGCATCAATTTAAGCTTTTTTTCATGTAAAAGTGTAAAAGTCCTGATTTCAGAATGACATAAAGCATAAAAGTAAAAGTAATGTAAGGAAAAAAAAATGCCATTAAGGACTAAAGCTTAGGCTGTGCCACAAGGATCTAAACTGCACTACCCCACCTTCCCAGAAAAAAAAAACATTATTCTAACGGTCATAGTGACTATAATTTTATATTTAAAATGTCAATGTTGAAAAATTTGGGGCTATATGTGTCTGATATGTCCTTGCTGTCACATGATCTGTGGCGAAGGATTCCTTACAAACCAATTGGGTGGTGGGATGATGATGTTTATACACTATCCAACCAGGTGAGATTTGGCTGGATAGGTTTTTTTTTTTTTTTTTTTTTTTTTTTGTGTGTGTGTGTGTGTGTGTGTGTGTGTGTGTGTGTGTGTGTGTGTGTGTGTGTGTGTGTGTGTGTGTGTGTGTTTAGTAATGACAAGTTGAAATGACATAGGAGTAACAAAGTACAGAAAGTACAAGTACAGATTAATTACCTCAGAATGTAAGGACTAGAAGTTAAAAGTCAGCTGATGCATAATTACTTCAATAAAGTATAGATACCCCAAATTTCTACTTTAGTAAATAAAGTATTTGTATTTTTGTTACTTGACACACCTGTTTAGAAATGATCAGTGGAGTTATGTCCATTAGTTTTCACTGATACCACTTTTAGAGTTTATTAGGAGGTGTTAGATCATGTCATTCACCAGCTCTACTGTCGGGTTTATAACTGACACCATGGAGGACTGTAGCTTACATTACCAGTTACATTACCACAACCAGCAATTAGCAGCTCAGCCTGTACTTGGCTGCATGTTGACGACTCAGACTCTTGTTTCTGAGGTGCGCAACTTGGCAGTCCAGGAGGATTATCAGTGCTCCAAATTACATAACTGAACTAATGAGATACATACTCACACAGTCTCAACCCGTATTCCCACCGGGTGCCTCGCTGGCAGAGTGAAATATTCCACAGCTCCCTGTGGACTCCCGACACATCCCTGCCTGTCTGGGGAAAGAGGAGCAGAGCAGGCGAGCGAGTGGAGGGAGAAAATGTAGAGAGCAAATAAATGGAGATGTATCACCTCCAAAAGGTCTGACTGACAAGAAGCTAATATGCTGTAATTGTTCTGCGAGTGGATTGGCACAGTGAACCAAGGTGAAAATAACTTCCTACTAGACTGTTTGTTGCACTGGAGGTTATTTTCTGTCGCAGACGCCTCTTTAAATAAAGGCTTAAACACACTCAAATTTGTAATGGACCTATTTCTATAAACAAACCACATAGTAGGGAAAATAGGTTGTTCTAATATTTGCCTGTGGACAGAGACACTGGATATTATTTCTGCAAGTTCAATACAAAACAGTATGATTGTTGACTCTGTGATAGGAGTGAAACTGAGACCAAACAAGCACTTTGGGGATGGAAAAGCACTTAAACCACTGGTTTCCCCCGCTCTCTCACACAGTGCAGAAAATTAAGGTCATGCTATCATTTGTATTCATGGTAATATGGCACTGCAAATAATAGGCGGGTTTGTTTAAAGTTCCCTGCTCTAAATGTACGTTTATGTTTCTCAGTCTGGCACTTAATTCATTTTACACCAGGGGCCACTCTGCTTGTAAATCTTAGCTAGAACCCCAACCTTTTGTGATTTATACCAGATAGGAAGAACAAAGCTAACATACTGTTTTGGTGCAGTTTCTTCCAGACGTTGCCTAAGGTGACATGAGTTCAACTGTTGTTTAAAATATTTCTTGCTATATTTACTTCCTTGTGACACTGTGATCAAAGAGACCAAAACACATGACTTCTTCCATCATGATGGGCATCGTTAAATAAGATTTGTGGGTTTTTTTTTTGGTTTTTATTTGTTGTTGTTGTTTGTTTGTTTTTTTAAGACAAACCTGTGCCTTTAAAGACACAGTATTTCCTTGGATTTCTATTCTCTTTTTATCTACAGAAACAACATTTCTGAGTTCCACGTCCACCCTAATAAAAAAGAGGAGACAACCTAACTGGAGGGGACAGATTCACTGCATTATTTATCATGTTACAATGAGCTTATCCTATAATTACCACATGATAATTCTCTTATGGATGTCAACTGTGTTTTCCTCTCTCTCCCTCCATCCAAATTAAAATCTACACTGGCTTCTTTATCATTCAAACTACTGTATATTACCTCTAGTACTAATAATGAGGCTTTTAAAAGACACTTACCTCAAAAAGCTAATTGTTTTTGTTTGATTTGGTGACACTTTATCAAGACTGGTTGTTAATTAATGGCAATTATACATTAACTATTAAAGGAGGCACCTTATTAATTAATAGCCTCAGATGCAATTAAATTACAGATACACACATCAATTTAGCAACCAACTTTCCTTAATCCTGCCTAATTTCAAAGGGATTTCAGAAAAAGGGGGAAACGACTCTATTATGGTTGTAGTAGGTGTTAATTAAGAAGTAACTAGGGGGTGCATCTAATATGTGTTTGTGTGTGTGTGTGTGTGTGTGTGTGTGTGTGTCAAGAGAGGCATGGGTTTAGGCTGGGTTTGTGGGTTGCTGGGTATTTACACAAGAGAAGCAAAACATGGGAATTCATCCCACACAAGCCACATTTCTCCTCTATTAGCAAGCTGTTTAACTGCTGGAATCTGCTTTTTATTTAGTGCATTTCTGTTGAGTGTGGATCTTTTTGGCATTTAGTTTTAAATCGGCCACACATTGTTGAATCTTTTTTGGTGTTTCTTACTTCACTTTTGCACTGAGGTCATTGACAAGGCTGCAAATTACAGTTGCATAAGGCAGCTATTTACTAACAATGAGAAAAAATCATTTAGACTAAATAATATGTAAGTGTTTCCCTTTTATCTCCCGTGACTCAGCTGCAGTAAATGCTTTCAGATACATCTCTGCGAAAATGTTCTTCACTTTAATCCCATGAATACAAACTGCTCCACCAGTTTGTCCAAGTAAGAGAGACAAAGAGCAGCTCACGGGACCTGGGTGTACAGTGCATTCACCATCTTTTATAAGGTTTAGAGGAGCAGTGCAGCTCGCAGGGGAATATCCGAGGCAACGTGTACGATGTCCGATTATGTTAATAGTAAATCCAATTATGGATTCACAGCGTAATGCTTGAGAAGTAAACTAGGCTTGTTGCCCATGGGGTCCCTGAGAAGAAGGACCAATGTGTTTCATTTACAAAAATGTGGAATTGATAGGATATTTTTTTTCTCCTTTCCTTTTCCTTTAAAATCCAGGAAACACTGAATGTGCATAGGAATCACCCCTCTGTGTTTGTTAAATGAAACTTAATAATCTTCACTGAACCAATGATAATCTGTAGACTAACTGAAGGGTTTACTTGTAGCTATGGCTATAATCGATCTATTATTAATAAATCTCTTTTGATCTTTTTCAGATAAAAGAACCAAAATCTGCCTGTTTTTGTTCAACTGAATTAATTTTCCCTGTTGACTTGACAAAATACCACATTAAATTCCACTATGGAGGGATTTCGTTGATGTTTTACATAAACTGTCAATTTTGTCATACAATAATTGACAACACTTAGTAATTAGTGACAATAATTTGTCATTTTCACTATATATATATATATTAAAGTGAATGAGGAAATTTTCTTCAATATGTTGTATTTTGCTTCTGTTTCTACTTTTGCAGTGCAAATACGAACATGCAACTGTAGCAGCCCTGATCCATGTGATTTAGACATTTGCTGTTTCTGCTGTACATGAAACGCCCTCTAAAGCATCCAACTGTCTGTGTCCAAGCTAATTAATGTTTACTAAACTTGAAAGCCAGTATAGGCTACACTAGGAACCATAATTACAAATGTGCCTTCAACAGCAATTTGTTTCTTGGGTGAACGAGAACATTAAAAGTCTGACTTAAATGAGAGTACAAAGCCAACAAACACATGTATTTAAACTATTTCAAGCCCATTTTGATCCCCCCAAAAGACATCCTATCAGTGACAAGTCCCTGATCGGAGAAGAAACTGCACAACACAGTCAAACCAGCAATTAGTGCAAATTAACAGGCATTTTCAAAAAATGTCTTTGCTTAGAAAATGGCCGCTTTGTAGTTCAAAAAATTCCCACTTTGGCCTTAGAGTGGGAGTGTTTCCAGCAAATGCTTAAATCCTAAAATAAGTACTGCAATCTTCTGGCACAGACACACTGTAATGCTTTAAAAACAATTTAGCAACTGTCATCGCAGTAATTACAGTAACTAATTACCATCCTCAGCAAACAAATAGCTTAACATAATACACAGGCCCAATCAATTTTGAAGAAATGCAAATTCTGAAAGCAAAAAAATAAATAAATAAATAAAAAACAGGACATTTTGGCAAACCTGAAAGAATTACAGGGAAATAATACACTTTGTTTTATCCACACATAATTCCCAGGGAATATCATATCATAAATATTTGCATTCAGTTCTTATCAGGACATTTGCATTTGCTTCTTATCAGTCGGCAAGCCAGGCACTGGCAGATAGGGAGAGCTGCCTCCACGCCATACACACATTTCTAATGAGTCACGTCGCGGGCTGATATCATATTTTGGCTAGAACTTTATCACCAAAACGAGGAGGTCATTTTCTCCTGGAGTTGGCTCATCTTGGAACTGTCTTTGAGTTTTTTTCCTCTGATGTGATTCAACTGAGATTCATTTTTTTAAAGCCCACAAAAAGGATTATTTCCTCTCCTCCCCCAGCCGAAACAGCCCCATATCAGTGGCATGTATGCTTGCAATGATTATCATTCTGTCATAAAATATTTCAGTTTTATCAGAGTATTATTTTATTTGCCCCAGCATCCCTCGGAACAGAGACTCTGGGGAAGGGGGAGAAGATGAAGAAGAAAAAAAGAGCTCATCTGCATGAACAGCAGTGGATGACAGGCAGGAGACTCTGCACCACCATCTCATTTTAGGTACATGTGCAACAGTTTCCAGGGGGGAAAAATTAAAGTAATTGTTTGATAACATTTTCAAAAAGGTATTCCACAATAACAATTTCATGGTGCATTGCAGAGTATAATTATAAATCAGTGTTTTTCCTTTTTTATTTTTTTTCCTTGGACAGCCAAGGAACAGTGGGGGTCAAGTAAAATATCCTAGTCAAATTCTCTTCTCATTAGTGCAATCGCTTCTCTCTGCTAATTATTTCCTCCCTCTCTCACCCTCTCTGTCTCTTCCTCTCACTGGATTATCCTCAGCTACATGTAGCATTAGACTGTATGATGATTTTATTTTATTTTTTTTATTTATTTATTTATTTATTTTTTTTACTGAAATATGTTGTTCTTGCAAATATGTTTTGCATTAATTACAGGTTGATGTGACAAAATATTAAAAATTCCTTTGATGTCATGTAATCATGCAAATAAATTAGTGAAAAAAGAACATTTATGTGTCTGCTCTGCATTTTTATGTAAGTGGACAGTTAAGAGTTTTTTTAGGTTTAGTTTTGTATGCAATTAAAAAGCAAGATGCAGTTGCTTGTCCATGTTAAGTGGAAGAGAAAGAGATGAGGAATAATTGAGAAAATTCAAATACAGAATAATCAGCAAGGAGGCTGTAAGGAGTGGATGCAAAAATAATTATTGTGTAAATCCAAAACAGAAATGACACAAACTTGAGATTAATGTTGGGCAGAAGTAGTTTTTCTGACATTTTTAAGGTAATAAACTGCAAGAGAAAGAGGGAATGTGTTAAGCTGTAGCCAATCCTTCCAGAGGTGGGTCTCTGGGTCTTTCTTCCTCAGTCTTTGTTATGGCTCGCTGACTTCTGCAGCTTGCAGGAGGGCAGTTGGATCACCATAAGGATTCTCCTTAAATCTTATCTCTGGCTTTGTTTAAATACTGGAGGGGAGACATTCCACCATGCAGGCCCAGCTCCGAAGGTCTATCCCCAGGTAAAAAAGTAATATACTTTAATGTACTAAAAATGTACTTAATTTTCAGAAAGTACATTTCTAGCACATTTTGACTTTATGTGTTAAAATAAAGTAAACCAAAAATATATTATAAATGTATTAATTAAAAATATATTATTCCCTCAGTAGTACTTCAGTTTACTTAGATAAAGTACACTATGTAGTACTAATACTTAAATTCATATTAAGTATATTCATATAAAATATACTAACACTGAAATATATATAAGTGTTTTATTAGTATATTTACTTATTATGTACTTCGAATGTGTTAAATATAAGTTTAATGTCAGTGTATTTGCATCTACTTTTATCAAGTGCACTTTTAGCACCCTTTCAATAAGTTCACTTTTATAATACTTTTTTTATATCATTGTTAGCACAGCAGTGTTAAAGTGCACTTAAAATAAGTATATTAATAATTGAATACTACTTCAGTGGTAAATTAGTGTATTCTTGATAAGTACACTATAAACCAGAACAAATTCATCAGTATGTAGCCATTTCTTTTAGTGTGCTAAGATCATTTTAAAATAATGTACAATAACAGTTAATTTCTGCAGCTGACCTTTTCTCTTCAATATTTTAAAATAATGTATTTTACCAGCAAAATGCAACAATGCTGTTATGTAACAATACCTTTTCTAATTGAAAAAATATCCTTACTTTTCTATTTCAATTTTAAAATGTTAGCAATTAGTGTTATAAAGTATTTGGACTATTTCAACAGCACAGTTGTTTTTATGCAATATTTAAAGATCCATCCATTCTCCAAATGTAATGGTGAGTTTTGAATAAACATGAACATCAACAACAGAGTTCCTTTCAATTGACCATGTGCTTTTATATAATGCAGTAGTCACCAGTATTTCTAATAAGAAAACAGTACAACCTTGTGTATTTCTTATCATCACATGGAAAGTACATATTCCAAAGCTTGGATTGTTTCACTTACATTTGACAGCAATCAGAAAACACATTACACTTATGAACATATTAAGATGTGTAGATAACAGGAAATTTGCTTTGCTGCTTGACAGAAAAATTAATCCTTTGAAAGTCTTTGATTTTGCATGAAAACAGTCTGTTAAAGTTCAACATTTTGAGGCCAGGTACAGTGCCTTGCAAAAGTATTCACCCCTACAATTTTGTTTGTGTTTTGTTATACCACAACTGTTATACTAACTGTTTAACAGCACAGTCTTTGTGTGCTTGCCCATGTATGCCTTATCATTTTTACAGACTTAATCCTCTGAAGTTGCCATTTTTGGACATTGTCCACTAGTTTTAAGGCACACCAAGAATACACACTGATATGTAATCCCTATTTCTTACAATTTGGCAGTGGTTTCAGCAATTTTTCTCTAACTTCCCCAGTAACTATTTAATCTCTCTCTACATTATTTGGTAGAGGAATAACATATTGTTTGTCTCTTGATTGGATCAAAACACATTTCCTGTGGAACAGGTCAGTGGGCACCGCATAAACATTCCTAGATTCTGACACCTCAGACATAAAAGTGGAAGCAATGTTCAGTTGACTATCCTTGCAGAGCTGTCCCTCAGTCTTCACAAGCTCCTTTACCAATATACAGTGCAATGACAAATCGCCTGCTCTGAATACTGACATGCAAAGAATTCTACATAATCTTCCATCCTGTAACTCCACTGTTGAGTTGATCCTTTTTTTTAGACTTCTGTTACTGCTGGAATGATACAGTACGCCTTTTACAATGAAACGGTGAAAACAAACACAGTGTTCGACTGTAACACTTAGCAAGTCTTTGATAGCAAGTTTTTCTAATGCTGACAGTTTGTGATGACAGGGATTACCAAAAACCCTGACATTTTCATTCAGGGTAGATGAATTAGAACTTGATACATTGCTGTTTAGGAGATGTGAAAAAATGCATTTCACCCCTTCATTAGCATCTACCATGTACTTTTCGGCTTTTTGTGTTAGACTCCTCCAGCAAAGAAACCTTTTAACTATTTGCTCTGGAACATGTGTTGTCCCATTGAAGTACTGTAACAAAGTGCCATTAAATGATTCAAAGGAAAAGGTTGATGTGGCCCACAAAGGGCCCCAGTTCCTAACACTTGCTGCAAGGTGTGTCAGAAGATGGACATTAAATGTCATATTTGCTGCACCATATAACTTCTCAAACTGCAGTGAGAACTTCTTGAGAGCTCTTTCAGCTACTTCAATATCACAGCGTTTCACCTTTTCTCCCAAAAGAATGTGCATAGCGAACACAAACAGAAAAAGGTGGTTCCAGAACTTCTTTAGTAAGACCCCATTCAGTAAAGGCAGGCAATAGAATAACAGGAATGACCTCCACTCTGATGCTTTCCAATATTTTCTGTCTGCAACAGATCGTGGTACTCTTGTTATCTCAACAGGGGGTTGAATTGCAATGAGCTCTTTGTCAATGCGGTCTGATTTTGCTCCTAAGTACCACTCTTTGTCATGATTTCTTGAGTCAAACCACAGTTTTGCTAATTGCCTTGTCACACCAAGGCAGACACAATGCTGATACTCTGGAACAAATCCATTTATCATTTGAAACTTTGTGAGTTTCATTAATGGTGAAGGTCCTTTTACTCCCATTACTGGACTGTCTGGTGTTGCAGCCATTGCGTGATCAAAATGCTTAGCTTCAGTTCTAAGATGTGGTTTTGGGCCTTTGTTTGTGTAAGGACCACCACCAACATGGTAACAAAAATCACATCCATAAAAGCCATTAAACTGTTTGGTGTTTCTTAGAAGTGGGCGAGCAACTGAATCTGAACTGCATATCAGAGCATACACTTTGGAGACATGTTGTACATTTGCTGAGTCCTTCCATTTAATACCATTTTGTTCTAAAATTTGCAGTTCATCAACAAATGGCTTCAAATATGTTAAGAAGTTTGGCTTCTTCTCGCCAAACCAGAGACAAGGAAGACAGATATTTGCCTTCCGTTCTTTAGGTTCAAGTTCTATAACCTGGCACTGAATGGGCCAAATTTGATACTTTGAACTCCTGAAAACTGGAATTCCATCACAGTTCCAAATTAAAGTTATGTCATCCTCACCTAATTCACCTGATTCTTTGAGTTTATGGTACTCTTCTCCACACTGTATATCTGACATGACATCTGCACATTGCCAGTCTTTTTTTAAACTTTGGTTTTGTTCAAGCAATGTTTTGATTTGTGAATCCAAACTAAGCACTAGAAAGAAACACCCACTTTTGAGACAGCTCTCTGAATCAGTTACTGCATTACAAGCTCCACACTGTAGTTCACTGGTATTATTTACCCCCAAGTAGTTTTCACATGCTGGACAGTAAAAATGGGGGACATAATTTCCATATTGTCCATAAGCTTTGTGAAAAAGGTATGTGGTTACTGGTACCATTCCAGGGAAATGTTCATTAACAATCTTCAGTAGATGTTCCAGTGCCACACCTGTCACATTGTGCCTTAGTACATAAGACATCAGTAAGATTAAACTTTGTCCCTTTGTCAGTGGAGCTCCAGGATACGCTGGATCATCTCCATCCAACAAAAATGTCTCTGCCTGCGAAGACATAAAAAAGACAAGATACTGTAGAAAACTGTTACATTCATCTGCATTAAAAAAGATTGCTTACAGATTTACAGAGAAAACATAATGTACAATAATACATGTTAATAACCTGTTGGTTTGGTGTCTCTTGCTGATCAGTTGGAGTAGCAGGCACATTGCATCCTGGTTGCTTCTCTAACATGTCCTGGCAAAATATAAATGGAAGCATAAATATTTTCATTTTCATTTCCTTTATAGTTTTGACATATAAAACAATACTAGTGCTCCAAAAGATAAGTGGTAGGTACTACAAGTCATATGGTAGTTTTTACATTTAAAGAATTTGCCATGTTGCCTTCTGGGGTTGTTAGCAGAGAGTTATGCAAATGGAATATACACTAGCTTCATATAAAACTGATGTGATTTCAGGGGAAAGGATGAATGTAGTGCCTGTATTCAGTAAATATACAAAATGTGTAACTCCTTGCCCAAACCTAGAAAACAAATTAACTCTATTAACAAATCAGAAACAAGAATACTGAAAAGCACTAATCCTTGGGTGGATGCAAGACAGGGCATCTGTTTCTATCAAGACAGTGAGTTCAAACATTAAGCCAAAACTGCATAATAATGCTTAATAAAAAACAAAATTGTTGTATTGGCGGAATAAAAAACATCAGATTTAAGTCACATTAAGCAAGTTAAGCCACATTTGCATTATATGTGCAGTGAAGATCTAACAGATGGATAATATCCAGGAAAATGGTGACTACAGCTTCACATACTGAAGAACTGTAGCCATCAAGTGCCAATGTAGGCTATAAGTCAGCCACCTGTTAGAAACTTTGTTAGCCTCATGTGGAACTACTAATTTGCTTGAATCACAATGTAAATTAAACATGAATGAATAATGCAATCATACTTTTAAATAGTTATATGTACACTGTAGTTATAATTCTGTGACCAAATGAGACCTTGCTGGTGTTCACTTTCAATACATGTTTATTATCGGTAGCCTATATTACTATTTGTAGACGTCGGTTTAGAAAAATAAAAAGTACTCTATTCACATTTTCTGTATCAATTAAAGGGGTTGTTTTTAGGATAAAAATAAAACTAGTAACTTGTAACTATAGTACCTGTGCTTCTGGTCCGATTTGCATATCTTGTTGATCCCCACAAAATTGAAAAGTGCAGTGTGAGTAGGTGGAGGGTGGCAATTCTAGCACTGGGTGGGTATTTCTGGAGACCCCCTCTCCGGCAGGCTGCATATAATGAAGATATAATACATGGAAATTCTCAAGTGAAGTATTAATGACAATAATACATGTATGTGTCTCATTTTAAGGAAATACACTATAGAGGCTAGGACAATCATTATTTTCATCACGTTTAATTTAATTGAAATGACTATTATACAGAAACTATACATATAGTACAACACAGCAATTAATATCTACAATTTCAATTGCTGGTATTTTAATACCTCTGATGAATCTCTGTTTGGTCTGTCCTGAAGCAGATGCTCTGTTATTGGAGTGACAAGATGCTTTCCTCTCAAACATTCTAAAGATGACTGACCGCTTGGTCCTTCTGCAACAAGGCCCTCATCGGGAACATTCTGATCATGAGACAGCACATCGATTTATTTAACTATAATACTGTAAACATTTAGGGTATGATAAACATAAATAAAATTATGGATGAATAAAAGCTTTAGAGGAAAGTAATATGTATTTTGTGAACCCCTTCATTTTATTTCAGAATGGAAACATAAAACATAATGATCACTGTTTTTACCTGTTTGTTAGTTGTGGGATTGTCTCCTGGATATTCCTCCAGAGAATATGTTCGTTCACCGTTATTTGAAAGTGGAATCTGGGGAGAGCAGTTGCAATGTCAACTTGCATGTAACACTATCTGCAATTCATATTGTTGCAAATGAAAAAAATGGTCTACCTCTTTCAAGACTCCTCTATTGTTAGTTGTACAGGATGCACTGAGGTATTTCTTGTAATTTCCTCTGCAGTTTAAAGTATTCTGCAATGAACAAGACAGTTCTTGCGTTTAAAATGAAGAATTATTCATCTTATTCTATAATCACTGCTGTTGTTGATAATAAATGTGAAAGCTCAAATACCTCGTTCTCCTTTGCTAGCCGTCTGTATTTGGTTGCCTTTGAAGGTTGGCTCGACTCATTCAGCAGATATTCTTTGTAATGTCTTTTGGGTGCCATGTCTGCGGGCGGTTTCTCTAAGCCCGCTAAAATACATCCATGGGTAAAGTAAAGTGCAGAGGGCGCGCGCAGTGTCCTGGATAAAACGTCATCGTAAACGTGCGCATGCGTGCATGGACATTACGGTGTACACAGACTTTAAAAAAAATGTAATTATATATATATTTTTTTTTTGCAAGAACGTCTGCGTCTGACAGACCATTTTCAATGTCAAAATGGAAAATTTGAATGTGGTGGACATTTTCCCAATTGACCCTAAAGTACTCGTGGCGCTGTGCTGCCGCTGATTGGTTACCCCCGAATGCAACGCACTTGAATGTACAGTAGATGCTGAGGGAAGCGTTGTCGCAGTTGAGTTACAATGGCGCAGTTCAAGTTCGGGATGTTTTATTTTAGGGACAACACAATTCACGTCGAAAGTACTGACATTGTGACACCTCAGTACAGACAGCAGCTCGTTCAGGTATTAAAACGGCCGGACCTCTCCAGTGAAGACGGATGGATACAAGTGTGCTGGGGCACCAGGAAAGCACCTAAAAACAAGGTGGCCGCGAAACTGCTCTTACTCGGAGGTTTGTATTGCTCGTACTCGGAGGTTTGTATTGCTCGTACATGGTGTAAAATATCTTTTGAATAACTGTTCTTTCTACTAATGACTAAGTTCAACAAGATAATAGGCAAACTTATCATTCACAAGCTGCATTAGCTAATAACTAGCTAGCTAGCTGTTAGCGGCAGACGGCAGCTAATGCTAGCGTAAATGGTGCTAACTTAGTAACTTCTGCAACTTCAGATGAGATTTTGTGTGAACATTTGTGAGCGTGCTGTGTGGAGAATGTTTAGCAAAATTGCCCACTGTAAAGAAAATAAAAAGAAAAAAATTGTTGGTACAAATTTGTTATGCTAGCACTTGCCAGCCACTAGCCTACTGTTAGTGCTGTTAGTGTTAGTGAATAATTTGCCAGGGGCTCATGCTAATGATTGTTAACGTTAACCTTGTATGTAATTTAATTTTTATGTAACTATGTTTATAAAAAAGACTTAAAGTGACTTGTGTATAATATTAGATTGACTGTGGTGCATTTCACGAGACATACAAAATACCTAAAATATTGAGCAAAAGAGGGAAAAAAAACATGGTTTTGATAGTTTGTCTGATGTATGGTTGTGGTTACAGACAACTACAAGGAGTTGATGGGGAAAAAAGAAGCCTTCCTCAAGGATGAGGACATCTGGCACATGGCAGTTGCAAGGAGAAGGACCACACCATGTACCACAACACGTGATGGAAGCAAACCAAAGGTTATTTTTGTTGCTTGTGTTGGTAGTTTCTTTAGAAAACACACTTTAATTAATAGTTATATTGTGTTGCAACTAGGGATGCCACAATACCACTAATTTTATAGATAGTTCTGACGGCATCCAATTTTGTCCATAACAAAGTCGATAACAGTGTTGCCAACTATTTTCAGTGGGAAGTAGCAAAAGCCTGCAGGAAAAGTCCTGGATGTCTCTAGATAACGTCATGTGCTAATTTGCATATATATGATGGCATGAATTTATTACATATATGCAAAATATAAAAAATATTTTAAATTAAGTTAAACTAAACTGACTGACCAGCGTTTATTTCAAGAGGCTCCTCAATGTGCATCCAAATCTGCCTCTAATGTTAAAAAACTGTTTATACAGGCTGTTGCATCGACTGTAACTGAAGTATCGTGAACAGATAGATGATCATGCACTGGAATAAATTCACTATTGTTAACTAGTAAACTAGTTAAACTCAAATAGTATTTTTAATTGTAACACATAAAATCGTTAATGAATTTATGACACTGTAATACTATGATGTTTTTTAGTTGAAATGTTTTTCTAAAAAATCTCTTCACCAGAAAGCGTCTATGGTAAAGTTCATATGTTGTTGTCATGTAATACATTCTTTCTCTTCTGTACAGAAAAAAAGAATTACTGCAACTTCCAGTCTCACTTCAGATGAAGATGAAACACAGATTGACCCATCACAAGTTTTTCAAACAAATGTAAGTATTTACGGGAATAAGGGAATATTGTGGGAGGATAAGACATATTTTCCTTTATAAGTGGCTTTAGGTTTGACAGCAGTGCAGTTGCAGAAGTGGCTTGTGGCACTCCAGCTGTGTTAGTTTTGAAATACTGACACATTGTATGATATTAAAAGATAAAATTGTGAGTAGTGAGTACTGTTACTCTAGTGAAATATGGTCTGACAATACCTTAATAAGCTGTACAGTAGGTGATAGATTCTACAAACATCTACAAAGATGGATATTTACCCCTCTTGCCTTTGCAGTTTAACATTTTACTTTTTCTGCCCTTTGTTTAAGAAGCCGAAGATGACAAAAGCTGCAAGAGACAGAGCCCTTTCCCAACTGAAATCCTCGCTGCTGAGAAGAAATCCAACAACCTCCACCTCCTTGACAAGTGATGTTGATACAGACATAGACACCAATGTGGACTTATTTGACCCACCTCAGGCTTCAGAATCAACTGTAAGTATTTACAAAACACAAGAAATAAAACTAGAATTAGGGCCCTATTGTTTCCGCGATCACAGAATTGCAGACGGAATCGCGGAATTGAGCAATAAAAACGGAATCTACTTTTTAACACTGAATATCACGGAAAATGACATAATTTGACTGAAATGCTGTTAACGGTGTCAGCGGCACAG
This sequence comes from Melanotaenia boesemani, assembly GCF_017639745.1. NCBI lineage: Eukaryota > Metazoa > Chordata > Actinopteri > Atheriniformes > Melanotaeniidae > Melanotaenia > Melanotaenia boesemani. The sequence goes on from NC_055687.1 coordinate 31,868,960, forward strand.
ATCTCACGCGGTGTTGTTTCAGTGCGCTGCCCTCTCACATGCTGGACCCGGTTCGGCACATAGTTACAACAGTGACAACAGTTCTAATCTGAAACGAGTTATTAACCATTCATTATGGTCTTACTCTCTCTCCTTTCTCCTCCAGCGGTGCCACGGTGCAGAATTACGCACAGGGCTTTCCACTGTATTTATACATTTATAAAAATAATTATAATAATTTTTATTTATAGAGCATTTTCCATCAAAGTGCTGTACAGTTACAGAAGGTTAAAAAACATGTGAAAACAGACACAACAATAACAACAATTCAGAAATGAATGAAAGAAAAGGCAAAAACACCTACTCATACGTGACAGTATACAAGTGGGTCTTAAGCTTGGCTTTAAAGACCTCAACTGAACATGACTGCCTGATGTCCAAGGGAAGACTGTTCACAAAATAGGTGCGCGGAAGGAAAAAGCCCGCTCACCTGCTGTTTTTTTTATTCACCTTTGGGACACTCAGATAATCAATCGTCTGGGAGCGCAAAGGTCGTACAGGTACATAAGTCTTAACAAGGTCTGACATATAGACTGGAGCAAGACCATTTAAAATTTTGTAAGTGAACAACAGCACCTTGAAATCGGCTCTGACCCGAACAGGGAGCCAATGAAGAGAGGCCAATACAGGGCTAACATGTTCATAGCGGGATAGTCCAGTCAGCAAACGGGCTGCTGCGTTTTGGACTAATTGCAGACCACGAATGCTCTTTTTGGGCAGCCCAGATAAAAGCACATTACAATAATCTAACCTTGAAGTTACAAAGGCATGAATAAGAGTCTCTGCGTCTTTCAAAGTGTACAGTACAGTTCACAGTACAGTAATTAGTAATTTGTAAATTACAGTAATTAGACCAATTGATAAAACTTTGAATAATCAGTTGACACTTCTCCTACAAGAAAACAGAATGTAACAATTGTGCGAACGATTACTGGAATTTTTTTCCAGGCTTTGAGATTTAATTGACTCTGGATTATATGTTCACACAGTATCACAGGAACATATAGTTATTTTACACCATGCATTTATTCCATACAGCCACGCTGTCCTTTCCTCCTGCGCTCTGGGAGTGGACAATATGACGGAGAGATGGTGGTGATTAAATTAGATTCTAAGAATATGTTTCTGAAACATCAGCCCGACGCAAAATAAGTACGCATGGGTCAGAGTTAGCTTAGAGCTGCGCACATTCTCCCGTCAAGTTTGTTTTTTAGAGATCACAACCTTGGCGTGAAAAGTCACGTACGCCACTTTCAGCCTCGTTTTGTGCGTACGCAACGGTTATAAATGAGACCCCAGGTGAGTCATACTAACATAGCATTGTTGACATTTTCATTTATGCAGGACCTGGGCCAAGGGGAAAGTGAAGAGGAGAGTGTCCTGATGGATCAGTCCAGATCCAGTGTTGACATGCAACAGGACGTGATGGATGCTCTGAAAGGTATTCATACAAAGAAGAATTGCTTATGTTTTTTTTTTTTGTCAGTAATTGTATCGATAGGAGTCTTATCTCTCATATATCTGTGACTTGTGTTTTTTTTTCCTTAATGCAGAAATTCCAGCCTTAGTCAAGTGTGTCAGAGATCTTATTACAACCATGAAGAGAATGCCACCTGTCATGGACACTGACAGTACAAGTTCTGGTTCTTCCAGTCCAGCTCCAGAAATGGTATGTTTTGCATTTATACACGTTTTGTAAATACTGCCTTTTTATTACAGGAAACATTTCATCCAAAATTGTTGTAAACTACTTGACTGTTAGCAGTTTTGTCTCTGTAGTCTCGACCCACATTTTGCACGAACTGTATTTGATAGAAACTGTTTTTTTCCATTTCAGCATGCAGTTGTTCAGAAATTATACTTTAATTCATTGAAGACCACTTGCAGAAATTAGAACTCAACTAATATTTGGCATTCAATAGTTCGGCTTTGTCTTTTAAGAAATGCTTTCCTAATACCATTTCTAATAATTGACTAACTCTATTTCCTGGACACAGATTTCCTTGGGCAACACGGGGGTGCAGATCAGCAAAAACTGTTTCCTAAGACTAAACCGAACAAGAATGTCCCTGTTCACACAGGACTTAGCTGTGCTCATCTTTGGGCGGGATGTTTTGGCATCCTCGACTCTCACAGGAAAACCAGGGCCTACTGGAACAGCGAAAGAGCAGCTAAATCCGGAAAAGCTGAGTGCCCTCGTTGGTAAGTATTGGTTAAGTCTATTTTTCCTTATTATCATTTTGTTTTTATGCCTCTACCCTTGCCTTGGCCATAGCCAGAAGCAACATGTTTCAGGTTGTCCTCATGTATGTATGCCCCCTTCTTGCTAATGTGATAACTCTGGAAAAGCATGATTTGTAACACCATTTTATTTGTCCTTTTCTATTTTACAGATACAGTTATTGCTGAATTTCCAGGAACAAATGTGTCTGATGTGAGGGCAGTGATTCGGAGAAAATGTAACAATGAGAATTTTGTGAGCAAAAAGAAACAGTAAGCAGTAACATCAGTAACTGTTTGTAATAGTTTTTGTTTGTTTGTTTTTTGGTGGACATACATTTTGAGTTTTAACAAACTGTGTCAATGTTTCACATGTAAAAGTTTCAAGAGTCAGTTTAATGTTCATCCCTGTCATTACTAGCTTCTCTGCAGTGCACAGCTAGCAGGGTAGTGCTACACAGCTATTGTTTCTTTTTATTTTTTACTTTTATTATTGTTTTTTAGTTAAGTTGTTAAAACTAAAAAGAATTCTCTGGGGTCAGATGATCCAAATTTGAATAAAAATGTTACGATGAAGAGAAACTGTTTGAAAATGTTGTTTTAGATGTTTTTAAAGATGTACTTAAATGTACTTTATTATGCACATTTTCCCTGTAATGCCGTGCATGTTAAAAATAAACTTTTTTTCTATCTCAAGTATGTTCTAATTATTTTTTATGTTTACTTAAAAGTAATTTAAAATTCAAATTAATTATATAAAAAATATACTTTCTGTGTACTGTTGAAGTGTACTTTAATGAAATACATCTAGTGTACTTTCTGCACACATAATTAGTGTACTCAAAGTATATTACTTTTGATGTGCAAAGTATAGTAGTAGTAGTATAGTAGTATACTAATGATATATCATGAGTGCTACTTTAGACATACTAAAGTACAACTTAGTGTGATTATCTGTACTATTTTGAGACACCATTAAGATGAACTATAGTATACTTAAGTACAACTTTTACATTTTTATTTAATTTTTGTAAATGTATTTAAAATGCAATGGCAACACATTATGATTACATTAGAAATACATTTCCAGTATATTCTAAATTTATTAATAGTAATCTGAGATGTTGATTAAAGTATACTTTAAATCGAACTAAAGAACATTATAAATAAGTACAGTATTAGTAGAGGAAAGTGTACTTAAGTATATTTAAGTTGATCTTAATGGTGTCTCAAAATAGTACAGTCAAGTACACTAAGTTGTATTTTAGTATATCTTAAGTAGCAATAATGACATATCATTAGTATACTAAGTACGTTTTTAGTACTCGAAAATAACACACTTTGAGTACAATACTTTTGTGCTCATGAAGTACACTAAGTGTACTTAAATTTAGTATGTTCAAGTATACTTTTTTTTCGCCTGGGTCAAGCAACATTTGTATTATCAAAAGCCTTTTTGTCCAAACAGCGCATCAGGTTATTTGGAGCTCAGATGTCATATTTCATGTATATAAGTTTACTTTAATGAATGGGAAGTTTTCATGGCACAGTTTCCAACGGTTCTTTGACAGCCCACTTGGAAAAACATTCTGTGGTCATTGTATAAATAATGACCTGCATTAACAAGTTATTAACATTTCTGATAAAAAGAGAAAACATGTTAGATAACGCATTTGAAATTTTTTGCTCTAGTTGTACAAAGTATATGCACATTTTTCTAAAGAGGTTGGATTAAATCACAGAAGTCTGCTGGAATAATGCTGTCCTACAGTCCCTCTGCAATTTCCAATGTCCCAGTTCAGAGCAGGTTGCTACCCTAAATCAAATGATCTACTATCTTTTTACTCTGTTCTGGCCAACATTGCACAAAGACATTAACTTTTGGTGCAGCTTTGGGAAACTTTGATTGGATTTAAGGGATCTGTAAGAATAAAACTGTGCTATGCTTGCATGTAGTTAAAAATGCATCTTTATCATTAATGCAAACAATAAAATAGAGCTTTGTTTTGGTATCAGTTATATGCTTTTTCTCCACAAGCATCAAATGACAAACCATTTGAACCCTCTGTTATAATGACCCTTAAGTCGTTCCTGTAGCACCTAATAAAGCTTTATGGTTCAAACATAATGTGTCATTTGGTCACTTTGTTATAAAGTTCCTGTCAGTCCCACTGAAAGCCAGTTAAACACACATCAGTGTTTAGATTATGTCAGCTCAAGTTCTGTAAGTTGTACACTTCGATTTTATACACTTGTCTGACGTATTTTTATCTAGCGATGACAATTTGTTTTATTATGAAACATAATATGACTGAAACTGAGCATTATTAACATGTACCTCTGCTGGGGTCTAAAACAACATCTCAAAGCTCAGAAACAGTCCCTATCTGATGGGCTTATGAATAAAGTGGTTTGCTTAATGCAAGGTCTGGGTATATTTAAGTGGAATAAAACTGAATTTCTGAAGTTCCACTCACTGAGAAGAAAGAAACTCTTCTAACGTGACATTTTAACCCTAACCTTAAAATAAAAATAAAAAAATTAAAAAATGGATGACCACAGATGTTTTCTTAACTTTTTTTCTGATACAGCATTACCATGGCTTTTCAGTGTTTGAGCAGCCTGTGGTGTCATTATTTCTCAGAATGCTTGTTGAGCAGCATTACTGGAGACTGGTTCCGGTCGCCATGGTTGGGCTTTGCCTAGTACATGTGAGGTCGGCGAATTAGAGGCCAAGTTACCAGCTGCTCTCAGAGGGGGGGCCACTGTCCGCGCTGACTTTTACAACTGGTGGGCTGCCATCAAACCAAAGCACTGCTAATCGCAAACCCATGAACAGCTAAAGGCCCCGCAAATGAGCAAAGAGATGGTGTTATGATGTTTGCAGCCATGTGTCCATGCAAATCACGAGGAGTTTCAGGGCAGTCTTTGTCTGTGGATCTCAGTTTTGCCAGCGGTCTGGCCCCCTGTAGGGACCAGGATCTAAAGGATTTGAGTGGAGCTTCGGCAGCTTTTACAAATAAGCTTATTGGGGAGATGATGCTGAGCAGGACAGCGGTTGATCAGAGCAAAAAGAAAAGAAAGGAGCCTTTGCCTCATAATGTAGAGTACATGTGACTGCTTTATCTGCTTTAGTTACTGTATGCTTTATGCCATAAGGTCAGAATCATGAATTATACCACAGCTTGGTTGTTCTGATCACGTGCTGTTTGTAGACTTGGTCAGTTCTTTCTGTGACATGTTTTAAAAAGTTGAAGTGGAATTGTTTAGTTCAATGAGAGTAGAAATCTTACCTTTAAACATCTGATGAAATGCTCCAGAATTCCAGTCATACTTCTTTGGATTTAATATTTCCATCTGGAATATGGTAATATTTTGTGAGAATGTCAAGCTAAATCATGATAGGAAGTGCACATGTCCGATACATGGTTACTTTCTATACTGGGTTCACAATTTTAAAGTATACAGAACACAATTTTACAGGTCAATTATCTTTATTATTTTGTTATTTAATTTTAATTATTTAACATTTATGTTTGTTTAGAACTTATTTTATAATTTTATTTTTACTTCATTTCATTTTGAAGTTGTTCTAAAACAAATGGAAATTATAGACCAGCTTTTGATTTTAAAGAAGACTAATTCAGTCGTCATCACTGACAAACCTTTAGAAAATCTCCCTCCCAGCCTGCATTGTTTTCATGTTCCACACTGGTCATCTTTTCAATGAAAACTTGTGAGGAGTACAAACTGAACTGCTGTCCTTTGGTAAAACAAGGCCACCCTCTACTATGACAGAGCCATCAACGCTCTCTGTAACCCTTTTTCTTGGACACTGCCCACACACACATGCGGAGTGAAATTGACTGTTTGGCGCAGGGGAAATAGCAAATGATGGAAGACAAGGACGGTGCTGGGCGGAGTCAGCCTGATTAAGTGATTGTGACCATCCTGGTACTGAAATGCTTTCTTCAATCCTGCAGATAACATCATCCTTGGGCTTTATCTTTGTTCTTGAACTTATTTTAAACATTCCCCTCTGCTCCTGCTTCATTACATACTGTCCTCTCCTTTTGGAATCCAGTTTCATTACTGGTGATTTATCTCACACATCCTTCCTTTCTGTCACTCTGTTTATTGTGAGCAGGGATTTGAAGATTAGCTGTTCCTGCACACCCCTTTACACTACTGTATAATGAACACTTGATGCAACAAACCCATTCTGGCTTGCATACTGCACAGGGAAGGGACTAAATATTTATTTATAGATGAAGTAAATTAATTAGACTATCTAAAAAAAGATAGCAGAAACAGGCTGTGTGATTAATTTGAAATGGAATATGTGCAATGCATTTTTTCAGCCTATAATCCCACAGTAAATACACTGACTGCTCCATATGATATTACCATTCGCAGCAGATTATTTGCATATTGGTTGCAAAAGTATAAAAGGAGTCTAATACTATTTTGATTTATGAGGAAAAATGTGCATTGAATCAACTGATATGGAGTTGTCTTAAAGCAAGGCTGGATTGAGCAGCAGTGATTTAAGCATGCTGAATGAACCTCCAGAAATCAAGGACTCATCAAACTATTATTTGCCAAGTTACAAAGCAGCACCGTTAGGAGTTAGCACCTTAGCGGATGCCAGGTTGGAGGGACACAATAATGTAGCTGAATGTATGCTTTACTGAGGCAACTGGAATATGTAGCTCTCAGTGTCTTTCAGTCTAATTCAAGGTAACAGAAACTACACCAATATTTCTTATTGGTTGCATGCTTGCTGTTCTTTAATTGGTTCTGTAAGACAAATACAAAGTGTCAGAGTACTAGAGGAGCAAAGTAGCAACATACTGTACATTCTTTCAAGTAACACACAATTTTATGCTGTTTCCAACCCTCACACCACTACGTGAAATAGAGAAATACGGCTTTCACAACATTAATCTCACAGTTTCACTTACTTGTTGCTATTGCCAGGATTGAACTCTTTTATGAACTTCTAAAGATGTTTAAAATATGGCATGTTATCTGAACCTTTCGGCTTGTGTTGTCTGAGTTACAGTCCTGAAATCTATGAAAAAACTAAATACCTTTCAAATAAAGCCTTGGATTATTTAACACCTCCAACTAAAAAAAACGATAAGAATAAAATGGTAAATGGTCTGTATTTATATAGCGCTGTACTGTACCTGGAATGATACCCAAAGAGCTTTTTATAATACATCACATTCACCCATTCACACACACATTCGCACACTAATGGCGGAAGCTGCCATGCAAGGCGCTAACCCCGACCCGTCAGGAGCAATTTGGGGTTTGTTGTCTTGCTCAGGGACACCTCAACATGCACTTAACGGGCCGATGAATGAACCTGCAACCCTCAGGCTACAAGATGACCACTCTACCCACTGAGCCACACCGCCCCTTTCACAAGTGTGAAAGTGTGCATAAAAGAGTGTAAGGCTAAAAATGATACATTTGTGAGTGATTCAGCCTCCTATTAGCCATCTAAAACAAAATGCTTATGTTTTATATAGATACACAAGCTGTGGACAGTGTTTCCTGACTAAACTTTGACATTGAGTAATCAATTTAGCAAATCAAACTAAATTCAAAACTATCTCAAACTATGATGTGACACTGTAAAGAAGTCCCTGTCTTTTAAGTTCCCTTTACATTGTGTGTGGAAACACTCTTACTTTCACTATTAAACACAGCCCTGAGTTCTACTGTTGTTTTTCTTCCATTTAATTTCACCAAACGCTTGAGTGATCGCCGATCAACATCATTCAGGATTTCAACATTTCTATCCTTCCAGTTTTTAATAATGCGTTGGACAGTTCTCAGCCCAGGTTCAGTAGTTCCTGCAACTCCTTGGATGTTTTCTCTTTTGATGTCAGTGATTTGACTCTTCTGAAAAAGACTCACATCTTTTCCACCAACCACATGATGTGTCATTTGACATAGTTGGTGAAGAAATTAGAAGCTACTCATTGTGTGAGTTGGGGTTAAATAATTTGTTGCAGCTGAAAGATAAAAGCCCCTGCAGTAATTTTATAATTATATAGTAGACATACATAATTCTATATATCCAGGTGGCAAATTTGTTTTTGGCTAGGCAGTGTATTTTTCTTTTTTTTTTTTATAAATTTCTGGTATAAATGTTTGGGTAACTTGGTAAAACCCAATGAGTCACCATAAAACTATTACAGAAAAGTTCTATAAAAAATTTACTACTCACTATTAATATTAATATGACTTGATTTTTTATTTTATTATTTTATTATTTATCCATTTATATGATTACTTGCTATCCCTGCTTGAAGCTAGCACAATGCTAAATAAGTTTCCCAAAAACCATGTTTGTGCAAAAGGTTATTTAGCAACATAACCCTGTGTGCATGGGACAAGGCAAAAGGTCAAAGCTGGATGCTCAAGATTTTGGGGCCCTCAGGCACCACAGTCAAAGCAGTTATGATTCTCTGCTGGAAAGTTTTAACATCTGATATGTTGGTTAGGTTCTGTTGGGAATAAAATGTGAGTTCATGGGATTTGCAAATCACTGCATTTTGTTTCCACTATACATTTTACAAAGTGTCCCATCTATTTAGGGAGTGAGGTTGTGTTATAAAAAAACAGTAAAATAAAATCTTAAATCTACTGAATATTTACAGCAGTTAATTTACAGGAGATTTATCATTTTTTTCCCCTTTGGCAACAAATGAAATCTGAGTTCAAGCTCACTGTTTTATTGCCTCTTATAAAAATGTGATTTGCATCAGTTTTATTGTATATTTATCACTGATTTAGTGATGAATCCATGACATTATCATTACCTTATTATCAATAAGATGATCACCGCTTACATGAGTCTGTGCCAGATGACTTCCTGTTTCCACCCAAAATGATCAGGTGTCATTTTCATCGTCATCATAGGAACCCTTGTCTGCACCACAAAGATGTAATTGCATCACTCAACAAGCAGGTTAAAAGATGGGGGTTGAAGAAATTAACATTTTTTTTATAGTGCAGATTTCCCTAGTTGTTTTAATAACCCATCTCAAACCTGTGATCTAATCTACAGGAACAGTGGAAGTAATTAAAGTTGAAATTAATTACCGTCTGCGCCTGATATTCTAATAATGGCTTTGAGTTTTGTAGCAGGAAGTTGATATTTTGTCACTCATGTTTTATCTCTCACGGCCGTGCGTGATTCTCTGCTCTTACAGATTATTAATGTATCCAGGAAGCGAGCAGGAAATGGTAGATAAAGGCGGCGGGACTTTCCTTTCTAGCACTCCTCCTGACCACACTGGCCCCTCTTGACAGCTCCAAAGCCCCTCCTCCCCCACCTCCCCCCTGCTCTTCTTTTAACACTTTATCATGACAGTATTTAGGGGAGATACGGTTAGACTGAGCAGGCCTTATGACTGCTTTTGATAGAAATTATACAATTGTTCATTAGTGGTTAAGATAATGCCCCCACTCACACACATCCATATCCATCCCCCCCGCCACCCCCCTTCTCCTGATTCTCAGCTCTGTTTTCCCATCGGGATCTCATTTAAGACCTGCAGCGCTCAGCAGTGCATACTGCAGGGGCTTTGGATGTGACACACACAGGACCCGCCGCAGACAGTGCAGCTGGAAATGTCAAGTTAAGTGAGGGAAACTGTTCGGCCTGCACACTCTAGTGAGCAGGGTATGTACCTCCCTCTGTGTATGGGGGGTCTTGGATTGGAGGGTATATGTGAGTATGTGCTCCCTCTGCCTGGGTCTGTCACTCTTACAGTGGCTATCATGTTTTAAATGGAAAATGGTCAACTAAAATCAAATATTAAGCTTTGATAACCATGGTGGAGGAGCAGTGCCCTCTGAAGTGGAAAAAACCTTTCAGCTTTCTTTATACTATATCGCTTTTCACTACATCAAGAGCTCCAAGGTACTTCCAGAGTCCTGTTTGCTCCAATTGACTTACAGATAATTCAGCCCTTGGATACTTGCAGTGTCAGATCTCATCAGTTTGTGCTTTTTAGTGATTCTAAGCAGATGCTTTGTGACTAAGCTGCACCTTGTTAATTTTCATTACATCATTGTACTTTCTCTTCCTTCATTTACGTCTGCTGCAGGGAGTATTTTCCTAACGTTTCCAAAACTCAATGCGTCCTCTTTCCGATTTATAAATGTAACTAAAATTAAGAAGTTTTGTCAGTTTTTGCAGATGGCTCTAAGGGTGGCAATCTCAGTCCTGGTTAGGGATGAAATATCTCAACAGCAATATTATGGATTACCTTGAAATGTGGTACAGATATTCATGGTGTCCAGAGGATGAATTCTAATAGCTTTAGTGATCTCCTGACTTTTCTAACTAGCATTACCAGGTTGTATTTTCTAATTTTGCTTGAAAAGATACTGACATTCCCCCTGAGCTTTACCTGGACATTAAAGATATCAGTGGGGGTTTTCCTTTTCCTTCAGTTTGCTAAAAGAAACTTTTCTGTGTAAAATGTCTGCAAAGTTTCTAAACCAATTGTTTTGTTGGTGATCAAGGCTTGTCCTGTATTACATATCCATATCACCATGTAACACATTAGCATAACTCCTGCCTGGTAGCTCATTTGGCCCACTTTTAACATGACAGACTGAGCAACTGCCACATACTCTGCTATTTTTGTCTAATCAGCTGTCCAATCAGAGCAGTCTGAGCCTTGAAAAGGAATATTAGACATGGAAGGTGACAAGAGATCTGCATTGTACAGAATAAATCATATATATTTTTTCACATTAAAGCATGTAATGTTGTTGTACTAGCTTAACAATAGCTTTCCATAAAAGTAAAATTTTGAACTTGGATCTGAGCATAACATTCACAGCATGCACAACTCCATTTCCAAAAGACTTCTGATGCTGTATTAAATGTAAATACAATTAGAATGCAATTATCTAAACTAACATTTTATTCAAAATATAGCATTGAAACATATTAAATGCTGAAAGTGAGATATTTTAATGTTTCATGAAAAATATTTGCTTTAGCCACACTTGACACGTGATAGATGCAGAATATGGCGTAGCTTTGTCTTGCTAAAATATTCAAGGCCTTTAATAAAAACATGTGATCTAAATGGAGCATAATTGTTCTAAAATAAACTTTTCATCATTGATGGTGCCCTTCCAGATGTGAAAGTTGTCAGTTCCGAAGGCACTAACATGCCCTCGTGTCATCAGAGACGCTGGCTTTGGAGATTAACATTCTTAACAAGTTAGTTGGTCCCTATCCAGCAACCTTGAATTTTAAGTTTAAATTCATCTGATGACAGAACAGTTAACTAATTAGTTTCAGTGCATGTTAAATGAACTTTGGTACAGAGAAGAAAACACCATTCTTCATATTTGTCTTTTTCTGTGAACGATGGAATATTTCAAGTCTTTGCAGTTTTACACTGATGCATACAGTGCTCCACAATTTATACACACAGTGTTTTGGTAACTGTCAAACCCCTGTTCATTCTTACTTCTGAAAGACTCTACCTCTTTAAGGTGCTCTTTTTATATCCACTCATGTTACCAGCCTGTTATTAATTAATCTAATCAGCTGTAACATATTCCTCCAACTGTTTTCTTTTAGGACCAGATACCATTTAAGTTTTTTGTTGTCTCCATTCCCACCTATTTGTTATGTGTTGCTGTTTTAGTATTTTAATGAAATACTAATATGTACTTTCTCTTTGAAAGTTTTTAGAAAAAAAAACTGAGAGAAACTGAGAAGAAATTAATTTGTTCATCATAGCAGTTTATTTATATTGCAATCAACATGCTGAACATAAATTTAGTATATATAACCATCAGAAAATCACCACGTGGCTAACTGACCAGCTGGTCACATTAAATGGAAATAAAAGTAATGCAGCAGAACTTTCCTGCCAAGACTGAAGTTGGGTGACAAACAGGCCCTTTCCCCCCGTCTGTTGGATCAGCTATAAGACGATTTCAATGACATGCAGAAGATCAACTGTTGGGAGAGTGAGGACTGGAAGACAGAGGCTTAGAATCGCGGCCGGATCAGAATGAGATGAACATACAATCAGAGGCAAAGCCACACGGGCTTATCTGCCCTTTCACGATGTCTGTCATCATTCGAGAGTTCCTTCAGCTGCTCCTCCGCCAAGATGAGAAGGCTTTCTGGCAGAACCGGAAAGTTTCTCGTTTTTGCTTCAGGAAAAGAGAAAAAGTTCTTGAAGAAAAAAACTTGCAGTGCCCCACAAAAGAACACATGAAAGTCATCAAAAAGAGGCTAAAGCAAAAATGAGAAGTCAGTAGGTGTCAACCTGGGTGAAAATAACAGAATCGAATACATGGAGGGTGAGATATCAAGCTGCAGGGCACACAGAATAAGATTAAATAATACATGGATGTGTGGAGACATGGCTTTACAACACACATAGGGTTTAAAATATAGTTATTTTCCAATTACAAGCTGCTCCTCTCTCTTCCTCTCAGTTTGATGCATATTTCTGATATTATTCTGAACATGAAGATAAACTTTCTGTTCCAAGCCCTCCCGCTGTGATATTTCATCCCTACATACATTATGTAGTGTAATGTAAACTTGCCATATCCTTCCAAAAAGAGAGCTTCATCCTCAGAGTGTCATTTTGATGTGAGCTACTGATGGATTGTCAGTACTCTCGGCATATGTCACATATATGTACTTCAGACAAACCCCCATTTGGCAGGAGTGTTGCCGGGCTGTGAGTAAGATCTGTAAAATAAAATGGCTCCATTTCAGCACGCATCACTAAACATATCCCATACACGGCTACGGCCAGTGTTTATGGCTTACCCCCTGTGAGGTATTGGCATCCAGTAGCGGCTCTGTATCTGAGACCGTATTGTGGCTGGTGTAGACTTTTCCCATGTGAGCCCTGCAATGGGAGGTGATTAGAGCATCTCTGTCAGTGGCTGAGGGGACAGATGGAGCAACAGAGGACTTTCTTGAGAGGCTATGGTAATTAGGAGTGAAAGGAGAGAAAATGGCGGCTTCAGAGCAACTGGGTTCAGGGACAGGCTTTAAACAACTCCATTCATGTGGCGCAGGGAGTTGTAGGCCCTTTAGCCAGTCAACATGGCATTGTTATGTTCATGTTAACATGTTTGCACACGCTGTGAGGTTCCCCCTGCAGTATCACTGCTGTGTTGAAATAATATTTTATGAATGTTGGTAAAACATTTTCTTAAATAATTGTAAAAAGGACAAGAAGCTGCACAAGGCTCAATTCCAAAAGTTAGATATAAGTAAAAGTTGTAGCAGTTATATTTTCACTGTTTTTACTGCTGTATTCTTATAGTATATTTTACAAACCAGAGCAATTAAAATGCAAAAAATTATTTTATTGTTAGCACTACTAATAGACACATAGATGCTACTTGCTTCTATACCAATAAAGAAGATGTAAGGTTTATATTTTATATTATTAAAATCGTCTATTTTTTCAGAACAAAAACTGATAGAAACTAAATGTTTAGGTTTAAACAAACTGCTGTGGATTTATTTTATATTTGTTAAATAAAAGGAGACGGACTGTATGAATAATTATGTTGATATTAGTTAGAATACAAGTTGTTTTATAGATTTACTTCACCTTTCCTGCTATTTTAAATAGCAAATATCACTTATTCAGTTAGCTCTGACCAATCAAAATGCCATGTTTCTGCACATGTTTACTATTCATACAGTAGGAAAACTGATCATTCTTTTTAGCTAATTTTAGCTGATTAATTTGAGCATTGCGATTTTACTTAAATAAAGACAAATAACAAATATTATTTTTTCACTTGCCTTTATAAAAATGCAAATGTTTCTTCAAATCCTATTTAACGCACAGTTTTACTGCAACACACACACATTTTTCAAATGCTGTAATTCACTTTTGCTCCAAACAAGACTGTAAAACTTAGAAACTGACAGAAAATTAAAATAGAGAATATTGTAGCCATTTATTTATCTATCTTATGCCTTGAAAAGAAAGAAATCATTCCACACTTTTCTCTGTCAATTGAAATTGTATCCAACCCAGCTATTACTCACTCTTTTTCAAAAGTTGAACAATCTGTCCTGCTGCTATACACTCGCACACACACACAGGATCTATCCTCCATGTGATTAATTGCTTTGTCAACTATCAATCTCCAACAGCATGAAATAGCCACAGGACCTGCAGCCAGCAGGTTGCTGCTGAAACGGTGGCATTAAAATCCCCATGGGGCACATATTAATGAGGCTACAGCGAGCGTTAACAATTCACTATTTAAATGTAATGCATTCTTTAATTAATTAAGCACTCATTTATAAACATCCACCTCTTCTCCCTCACTCCAAATTTGACCCAACAATAGAGTATTTAGTCTTTTGTGGTGGAGGTATAGCATATTTAAATGTCATTAATACACGAGCAGCAAGAGACACAGTCAACAATTCAATTAGCAGCAATTAGTGTTTTCTATAAGAAATTCCCATTTTTATTTGTTATTTTGGTTTCTTTTACCTAAACTACCTAAAATGATCTAAACATGACTGATGAGGAGTTAGAACGTGGCTTTGATTTCAGAAATCTTTGGAGGAGAGTACTTTAAAACTTCAAAATATAATTCTTCTAGGTGATGCACACATGGCATCAAATTATTATCACCCAACTTTAAAAGTTAAGTAAGGATCTAATTTTATGTCACACACGCTTACTGGGAAAAAAAAAAATCAAATTGACTTCTAAATTGGTTGGTCACTCCAACACTGAAAAATAGGTCAAAGTTTTTCCAATCCATAGAGTCCGCTAGGCGCCATGATTTCAGATTGATATGTGTTCTCCTTTTTTTTTTTCAATTCTGTTTCATTTTTACTTTTTCTTTTACTGCTGGCAAAACAATATCTATTGATCCCAGGCAAAGTAGGAACAAAAGTGTGTTTTTTCCAAGCTTCAGAGGAGCGATGAATCAAAAGTTAAGAAATTGGCAAAACTTATTGTTACATTTTGATGATGAGATTTTTTTTTCTTTGTTTTGTTTTGTTTTGTTTTTTTGTTTTTTTGTTGTTTTTTTTTTCTTTTGGCAATACTGAAATCTAATTTTTGGAGGGATATGATTTTGTTAAATGTCTCCCACGGGTTGGTTCAGGTAAAATCATCTCACTGGAGTATTTCTCTTTGGAGGATGTACAGTAGCATTAGAGCAAAGCTTAAAAGATCCAAATTAAGCAGCAGAAATAGACTCTAGAACAATTCCTTTGTTTTCAGGTGTAATTAGAAATGCTTACAGCTTATTTCATTCTGAAAATAGCAGTGTTTTAGCATCAGGCTGTTGGTCAATAAATGAGCCAAAGCCTTAATCATTTTGATGTTAATGATGTCTGCAAATCTGCACCTCTGTGATTTAATCAAACCTAATCTGGGTCGGACCAGTTTGGCTGCAGCTGCAGCATCTTAACATCATCATTTTGCTCCTTCAACCCAACCTCTGCGCCCACCTTGCCTCTCCGGACTCACATGTGAGCCTGCCAACCAGCAAACAGCTGCTCATCATCTGTCTTGTCACAGCCTGTCCTGCATTTGGACGCAGGGGGGGCTCACACACTCTCTGGTTCTGGTTCTGAATTTCTCCACGATCCAAATCAGAAATGAGACTTTGTGTTTAAGATTTTACTTCCAAGCTCTCTCTGCCTGTGGGACCTGCTCCTTGGGCTTTTCATCAGCTGCCATTTTCGACGGCATGCAGTAATTTCATGGCTCATTGCAAGCGCTGAAAACCTTTGAAACTGCAAATGTTAACTTTGCCTGGCCCGGAGCCATTTAGGAAGCGATTAATTTAGCAAACAGAAGTGAGCCACTTTCTCCTCCTAGCCTGTGCATAATTTTGGGGGGCTTCTATCTGTATTTGAGTAAGAGTGAGCAATGTAATGACGGTTCCTGTAATTGTGGCAGTGTGAAAACGGTTCCTACCTCAGCCGCCACTATCTCGCTCATCTCTCCCGGCTGAGCTCCGCCAGCCTCGTACAGTGAGAGCACACGCAGATTGAGAGGAGGTGAAATCACTTACAACATGCTTGACCTTATTTCTTGTTGTGAGTTGTTAAAGCGTGTTAAAAGAACGTGTTTGTTTGCAATTTCAGCACTTTGCCGACTGATGCAGACCTAGTATTTGCAAACCACTGACTCAACAGGCATTTTATAATCATAAATCTTCTAAATCTCCATGTGGAAGCAAGTCTTCTATTTATAAAAATAAGAAGTGGAGACAGTATTGGAAGTGGGAAGCTTTTTGGCTATGGTACTCTCAGGAAATAGTGTGGATCCCAGTGAGAGGCTCTCAGTGTTTGCCCAGTGTTCCTGGAGGCTTGTTTTGTCACAGACTCTGTGCAGCAAGGCATGGGAGAGGCAGAAGGCAGCGGGTCGGCCAGCCTTCCCCCACAGCTGTCCTCTTCCATCCTGGCACTCAGCTTCAACAAGCCAATATGAAAACAAATTCTCAGCCTTCTTCGCAATTAATTTTCCTTTGCAGCAGAGGAAAAATATCAGTCTTGACAACATAACATATAGCAGGTTGTGTACAGAAAATCTGGCTGTACACAGAAGCAGAACAACCTCACAAAAAATCTGTTTGTTTCCCAAGAGTAATTTTTCACTCTGCTGGGAGCAGTTGTCTTGCACATATTCCTCCTCATGTGCACGCTTGATTAGTGGAAGCTTACTGTATGAAGATTTCACATACAAAATAAAATTTTTTGCACTAATCATCATGCAAGTTGCAGAGATCATTCTAAAGACGTCTTTTAATGCTGTTTTATTTCAATGAGGCTAACAAAAAAGAGCCAGATGAGGCATCAAACACACCCTTCACATTGTTTGAAAATTTATCTTTTAAAATACTGAGAACAGTCTGAGGAAAATGAAGTGGGTCAAAAGGCAAAAAAATAATATTAAAGAGAAGAATGGGAGTACAAGGAATTCACAAGGACAATGATCCAAATTCCTATTTTACCTCTTACATTTATAACATACGTGTGTGAGTGTGTGTGTGTATCAGTACTGTGTTTAGGAAATGACTGCTTCCTTACCTGGATGCCCTGTAACCACATCTGCATCCTGTTTTATGGTGGCCATGCTGCAATCTCCCCCACACCATTAATTTTACTGAAAGCCACTCACAATGACTGTGAGATACTGGGCAGCCGTGTTCAAACGCTTTCTTCCCCCTTTCTTATCATAAAGGTCCCACATGTCTTGGCAATATCCCCAAAATAAAAAAAATTAAAAATTAAAAAAGAAAAAGATAAATTTGTCCTAATTACGTCCTTCGAACAATGTTGTTTGACGGCCAAAGACATCAAATTAAATACTATTTTGATTCTGCAAAAGTGGTGTCAAGGTCTTATATTTTCATTGCAGGTACATTGACTGATAAATATGAGGGGGAGAACAGTAATTATAGGGTGGAAATTACATCAGAAATTAAGCAAATTGTGAAAGAGTTTGTCTTTAAATGGGTTTGAGCCATGAATTAAAAAAGACCATTAACTGGGAAGAGGCAGGTGTTATCCTCACTGCCCAAAACAAAACAAACAGAAAGGGGGAGGTGAGTGTGTATGTATGTGTGTGTGCTGAGTGTGTTTATGAAGGGGAGATGCAGGTGTGTTATCTCTAAACAATCCCATGTCATTACTGAGTTGAAGGTGTATTCAGCTGATTTGCTACAGTTTAAGTACTGTGATAATTTGCAATGTATTATTCCATAAATAAACCACACTTTCATTGGCTAATCCGTCCTTTACGTTTCTCGCTTGTCATTCTTAGACTGTTCCTTATTTCTACTACTTTTCTTATTTAGGTGCAGATGTTGAATATATTGTAAGCAGAGGAGTGACATCTTGTTTCGGGTTTGTGGCAGACTTCATACTTCAACATCTTCTCAAATTCAGTTTCTAAGAAGTTAAATTATACTACATGTAAATTGTTCCACAGTCACTCCACCAGATATCAAAAGGCAGAGGATCAGAAGCTCATTCCACTCCCATTTTGTGTTGCCATACTTTTTTTCCCCTTTCATATTTTATCAAACCTGTGTCTGGTCTTTTCATGAGCCCAGAGAAATTTAAAGGTGATGAGAGGTCCTCTGCCTGATAGGACACGGGGCCAGTGTGGTGATCAGACAAAATTACATGAAGTTTTTCCCCCTCGACTATGCTTGTCTTCCCCCCCTCCTTTTCGTTTAATCAAAGTTCTTGCTGCCTGATGCTGCCCTCTCTCTTGGCCAGGTGTCAAACGCTTTTCATTGATGTCAATGTGGTGATAATCACAAAGTCTATCCTCAGATGCCAGCGTGCACCAGCGAATCACTGGGGCATCGCATTCTCCGCTCAACACCTTTGAGGCACGTAAGATTATTTCTTCAATCTGAAAGAGAGAATAACCTCTAGGAAGAAACGAAATCACTATATAAAGTAATTAAGCACATTATCAACGTGGAGGTTAATTAGTGAGACCTTATACAGCAGCACCACCGGTAGCATTGCAAACAGACAAATGCTTTTTTTTTTTGCTTTTTTTTTTTTGTCTTATTCTGACCACTCCCTCGCACATGCACACACATATCCATGCATATACACACATGCCCATCCACACGCAACAACTGCTGGCAGTTGATTGTCACTGTTTGGGGGGCTCTGAAATTGATTAAACAACTTGCAATCCAGTTTAATTAATGGAAACTATCTGTAGTTCAACACTATTTAGCTGAATGTTGTGTCTTGGCTCTTAGCCCTCCTTTCTCATTTTGCTTAAACAATAGTACAAATTAATTGAATTCTGGCATTACCGTATGGAATAACCTTTAAACAATCTGTGATGTTATAGTATATACTAAAAGGTATTCACAACCTGAGAGTTGATATAGTGTTAGCCAGTGTTTGTCCATTAGCATAAAAGAACTGTGCCAAGCCATAATATCACAATACAGGATGACAACATGCCCAGCCTCTATATCTCTGAAGTGCAGCTGAGTCCAAAATGGCACATTGACAACAACATACATAGTTGCTGCATAGAAACAAAAGACAAGGCATTCCTAATTATTGACAAGCAACATATATTTACTTTTCTTCATTTCAAAATGATAAGTCCTTGAAGCTCCACTCAGTGTCTGCAGTGTGAAGATGTCCCTATCAAAAAACTACAGGCGTACCTGTTTGTTCAGGAAGGCTTGGCAAGAAAATACCATCCCCTCTGTTCCAGCTCTGAGTGAAGCTATTAACAAACTCAACTTTTATTTTGTATTATTTTTATTATTTTTTATCTCCTCATATTTAATTTTGTTTTTAAATACATCTGTTTTTTTTATTGGTCCTTTTATGTTTCATATCTCATTTAGTATATTAAAGGGTTGAAACACACAGTTTTTTAGACTATAAACTTTAAATGTACATCTCATTATCCATGTTATAAAAGTTTTCAGGAGCCTGACCCCCTAAAGCGGAGATTCAGGGAAGTTCATGCCCCACAGGCATCGGCTACAACTGCAGCTGCCAAAAGGTATGCAGACAGCTCAGTTAATTAATTCAACTGCACATAACCAGCTCTATTGCAAGGTAGCCGGTGTGTCTTTTAAGGAATTTATATTTCCATCTTTTGTCTAAATGAAAAGAGTAAAAACCCCTAAACTGCACCATGAATTACCCTGAACCCTGGACAAGAGTCTGCACAAAGTCACAGTAATCAGTTAGCATTAGTTAAACCATTTATGCTGCTATAGTTTAAGATTCTGGCATTAATAAACAGCAAAGCAAAAGATTTAAATTTAAATAGTGCATCTATGTTAAAAAAAGTGTTCAGTAAGATGGTAAAAAATACAAGCTGTTTAGAGGGAGCATTGTTTATGCTTTCTAGTGCATTTTTTTTATTTGTTTTCTCTTTACTAACTTAACAGCTAAACAAGGTGAAGCTGATTGCATGAACAAAGACTGATGTTTCCTTAACGCTTATTTTCAAATAAACTTCATGTCATGCATACCTACATGTGAATTCCAATTTCAGTGTCACACTAGATTGTGCTTATGTAAATAGGTCTGTGAGGTTGTTTTGTGTCTATAAACTTCAGAAGTAACATACTAGGATGTGCAGACATCATGTGCTTTGCTCTTGCTTTATAACATAAGGATGGGTCTGTTGTTCTTTGGGTACATGTTCTTTATCCTAGTGTCCAGAACACAGTAATGTCAAAATCCCTACAGTCACATGCACAGTTGAATGGAGCTATGGTTATAACAAAAAAAAACTGACCATTTAATTAAATTGCTGTCCTTTTCCCAGTATACATGCAAAGAAGAGAAATATACAGTCTAAATGCTTTACACATCAAGAATTAACACATAGGCTTAATGTGGTGATTTTCACTCACAATCAGAAAAAATATGTGAATGACAAGTTCTATTAGGAGGTCAGCTGTTTTCATATGTACTTATGCTTTGCTGATTTTATGAAAAACATAGTTTTATGAAAGTGTGGAGATTGTGTGGTGCACCGGGGATCATTTGAGTCTAGTTGAGTGAATTCACCCAGGAGCTATTTCCAACGTATTGTTGGGTGTGTGAATCTGGTTTCCGAGCTTTAAAGTTTTAACCACTATGATCAAATTACCACCTTTACATGAATTTTGAAAATTCCGTTTTGAGGAGTTCAGAAAGCACAGCAACTATGAGATGGTACTGTAACCCGAATTTCCCTAAAATTGGAAAGTGCAGAAGACTGGAAAATGTTCCCTTGTCTGATGAGCCTAAATTTAAACTACATATTCAGATGGCAGCATCAGATATGATGGAAACAAGAAAGCATAGATCCACCCTGCCTTGTGTTAACGGTTCAGGCTGCTGGTGGAGAAATGATGTGGAGGATGTTTTTGGGCACCAGCTGAAAATTTAAACACCACAGCCTACCTGAGTATTGTTGCAGACCATGTCCATCCCTTTATGACCACAGTGTAGCATCTTCTGATGAATACTTTCTGCAGGATAATGTACCATGTCACAAAACACAAATCATCTCCAACTGCTTTCTTGAACATGACAATGAGTTCACTGGACTCCAACGGCCTCCACAGTCAACAGATCTCAATTCAACAGAGCAGCTTTGGGATGTGGTGGAACGGGAGATTCTCATCATGGATGCAGCCGACATGCATGAAGCTGTCATTTCAGTATGGAGAAAAATTTCTGAGGAATGTTTCCAACACCTTGTTGAATCTTCTACAAAGAATTAAGGCAGTCCTGAAGGCAAAAAGGGGTCCAACCTGGTAAGGTGCACTTTATGAAAATGCCAGTGATTGTAGACAAACAAAAATAGAATAAATGGATTTTAAACATGAAAGCATTTAATTAACAAAATAGCTGTGAAAATATGGTCACGTTAACTATATAAATAAATTACTAGCAGCTGATTTCACATCTTGATGACAGTTTAGCTTTGCTGTTTCTTATCAAGTCTGCGGTCACATTGATAATGGACATTGAATAATAAGCTGTCAAACTGTTTGCTGGGTCATTTCAGCTAAAATAGTTTAAAGATTTTCTGAAAGTCGGATAAAAATTAAACTGTGAAAAATCTTTAATTAAGCTAAGCTTAAACAACCCAAATTATTCTCTAAATCTTCATATAACCATAACTGGAGGTCATCTGCTGAGACTCTGCTTTTAGGCTACTTTCTATTTAAATTGTGAAATAACATTTTTATCTATTTAGTCAAATTTTGATTTATTAATCAATTTTTTATGTGACTTTTGGATTTAGAAACATAATCTTTTATCTTTTTAACAGAGTTAAGTAAATTGCCATAACATCAATTATAAAATTAAAAACCTAAGAGGAAATTACAGAGTAATGCAAGATATTGCAAATTGGGAGAAAATGTGAAATTCTAAATTAAATACGCAGCTATGCCCCCAAAAAACATATTACACAGCTGCTTGCCTTCCTTCAAAAACCAGATCACACAGCCTTCCTCGCACCCTCCCTTTCCTGCTACCTCTTTTCTCTCCCCTGTCTTTTTTTCTTAAATGGCATGAAGGTTGAGATGGCTGGAATCCAAGATCATCGTGCCTGAGACCACACAGATGGGGAGAGATAAAAGTTCTCTGTTAGCTGCTCACAGTGCTGCCATTTTGCACACAAGTAGAAGGGGACATGAGGAGGAGGAGGCCAAAAGAGAGGGGGGGGGGGGGGGGGGGGGGCAGCCACCTGCGGCCGTGACATCACCGTCTTATCACATATCATGTATCACCTGCAGCTCCACGTCAAGCCCAAAGAGACAGATTTCATCTGTCATCTCTGAGAGGATCTCAATATAATTTACTCTGCTGATCTGACATCCTGAGGAGAGGAGTAGAGTTGCCAAACCTAATCTTACAGATGAGGACTCTCGTTTTTCTGCCCAGTCATGTCCTTGTGTGCTGTTGTGAAGGGTTAGAAGGGTTGGCATATCAGATTTAACTGTTATTTGAAAGCAGCATCTCAGGTTAAGTGGCTGTTGTGGATTTAAGTTAGCCTACTGCATGCAATGTCATGGAAGGCATCCCATGACATCGCACCCTTAAAAATTCTTAAAGAAATTCCAAATATTCTACAAGCATACAGGGTTTTTACTGTATTATGCATATTCATCTAAAAACTGACTTTTTCCAGATGTTCTTCCTTTCCCACCAACATCCATAACGCCAGCACGTTGGGGTAACTTCGTAAGAAAATATGCAAAAGAGAGATTATCATACACAAAAGCCAGAAGCAAAAAACACAAGCTGTATCAAAAAGCATAACCTAATTAGAAAGACTAATCAACTTTAATGTCTTCCTTTTTTAAGGGAGAGAAAAGGATAATTAGTCTTGGGGTTCAGCCTCCATTCCTCCGCACTCCTGCTACTAACATGAGTCGATGCTGTCTGGAATGGCCACCCACATATAACAGTTAATTGCAGGTCCTTGCCCTCAAGCACCCTTCTAGTCATAGAGACAACAGGGAAATTGGCCATTTCAGCTGTGCTGGGTGTCATTAATATTTAATGGCGCTTTCAAGAGTCAGACTGTTCCTAAAAAACTTGAGTAAAATTTATTTTGGGTGTTTTTCACTGTGATAGCAAATATAGGCTTTTTAGTTTGCAGGGAAGGACTTTTGCCTTTCAATCTGTCACAAATGTAGTTTTATGATGATTTTGCTGAAGACAAGACCACTGCCCTGATATTTTAGCACATCATTAACATGCTAACTGGCTGCTGAAAACATACTTAAAGATAAAATGGTATAATACTCTAAAGTGCATTTCCTTTATAGTTTTTTTATGGATTTTAGCCCCAGCACAGTTTGCAGACTTTAGCTAAGAAACTAGTTGGACTTAACAGAAAATGAAACTAACTTACTTCTACATTGTTTAAAGCAAACGTCTGAAGTGTGTCACCACCAGTATTAATCAATTAGAAAATAAGCTTTGTTATTATCTGCACTATTTTTACTATATTGGATTGTACATATTTTGGCTAATCTGCCGATGGAAGATTGGCCAAGATGTTGTGTTTAAAGGCAATCATAGAAAACTATTCATGTTTTTAAACCTCAGATAAATGTTCAAAAGGGCCTATATTTTGTTGAAGAAGAGGTAGAGGAGGAAGTTAAACTTCCCATGATTTGAAAACATATATGTGACAACGATGAGCCTTGAATGGCCACGGTCAAATTGTCTAAATGTCTAAACCTAACAAAACAGCAGTTGGTTAAGTTTAGAGGTTAAATTAGTTGAAAGTGTTTTACGAGTGTACTTCATAAAGCTCAGTAAATCTGTAAAAGATGAAAAATGTCATGATAGCCAGCATGGTTGGCACATCGCTATGGCTAGGTCTGTCCCATGTAAAATTGTCTGTCCAGCCAATCCTTCCTTACTGCCACAGATAAGCATGCAGCTCGACTCTTTCACACTTGTGCCTACGTCGTCTGCCAGGCATCTTGGTGTCCTGGTAGACAACCAGTTGACCTTTAAGAACCATGTTGCCTTGGTTGCCTGGTCTTGCCAATTTGCTCCCTACATCATCAGGAGGATCAGACCCTACCTGACAGAACACATGGCACAGCTCTTGGTTCAGGCTCTGGTGATTTCACGCATCGACTATTGCAACTTTTTACTGGCAGCCCTGCCTGCTTGCTCAGTAAAACCTCTGCAGATGATTCAGAACGCAGCAGCACATCTGGTCTGCAACCAGCCCATAAGAGCTCATGTCACTCCGCCGCTAATTGCTCTTCACTGGCTTCCAGTTGCAGCGCTCATCAAATTCAAAGCTCTGCTTCTGGCTTATAAAACATTAACCCAAACATCTCCTGTCAACCTTCAATCCTTAATCTAGAGCTACACTCCCTCTCCACAGTTGTCTAGTGCTCCCACCACAACATGGCGCAAAATCAGTAGCTAGACTCTTTTCCTCTGTTGTCCCCTGGTAAAACGATCTACTAAATTCTGTCCGATCTGCAGAGTCCTTATCTACTTTTAAGGGCAAGCTAAAGACTCAGCTGTTTAAGGAACATTTCCGTACTTAGCTTAACTCTTCTACTCGTCGGAATGAGTTAGTAAGATTTGTCCAGCTCTTTGGCTCAACTCAGCACTGAAAAAGCTGTGTGCACTTACGCCCCAGATGATGTGTGATAAAATCATGATCTTGTAATTAAACAAAGGCCTATTTAAAAAAAAAACACTACACGACATCACCTGTGTCTAACTGGACTCACAGCAGTCTGACTACCACTTAATTATGACGTCCCCTTCTGTTTGAATTATTGATTGTGTTGTACTTACTCTCAGATGTAAGTTGCTTTGGAGAAAAGCTTCTGCCACATGACTGTAGAATAGAATAGAATAGAATAGAATAGAATAGAATAGAATAGAATAGAATAGAATAGAAGGGAGAAAGGTTCCTATTATCACCTCAAACCAAGGAGTGATGCACAATCTGGCATTTTAAGTCAAGATCATTGATGGCATATTCCAAACAGTTACATTTCTGTGTCCAAAACTGCATTTGCAAGTGGATGACACACATAAAGTCACAAAGAAAAATCAACTATAAACATACAAAAGTTTGCCATTATTTCCGTGTTTGTCCACAGCACTTTACTTTAGAGAATAACAAAAAAAAATCCTCAGGTTCTAACAAAGCTGACGGCTACTAAGTAGAAGATGACCTGAAGGGGGAATGTTTTTAACAAACTACACTTTAAACTTTAAAATATCCACAGCTGTTAGCGCAAACATTATATTTTGGTCTTTTACACCCTATTATAATCTAATCGGACATGAACTGGGACAGCGTACAACAAACAGTTTTTCTGGGTAGATCTAAAAAGGACCGATGTTAAATAATATTTCTTGTATTATCTCAAAGTATTGAGATTTTCTTTTCAGATTGGAGTTGATTTAAATGGTGAAAATTTGAAAAGAAAAGAAAACTTGTTAGCCTAACTAACCATCAGGAATAAAGATTTAAACATCAATTCACTGCAATGAACAACTCAAAGGCAGCTCATATTGACCCCACCTAGAAATATGTAATGCCCTTTAAAAGAGGTGACACATATTTCACATTATTTTGAGATCAAACTGGTTAAAGTGGAGAGATATTAGATCTGAGAAAATCTTTAAATGCATTGACATGCAAGATGTCAATATGGTAAGCTTTGATTTGGCTATCATGTTACATCTTGTTTAATATGGAAAAAATGCTCAAATGTAAAAATGAAAAATCTTATGTAATGCTGGTGCAGAAGATTAAATACTGATGTGTCACCGAGAATGATAAATTCATTCTGGTTTGTTGTAAAATGAGGTGGATTTTTACATGCTCATCAGTGAAGTCTATGAGAACCTAAACAAGGGGCTTATCTAATCATTATAACTGTTAATTGTTATTACTTTATGAGGGTGCTCAAGTGAATAATTAAATAAACTAACAAGTCTGTTTAAAGTAGCGATGAAGAATTGTCTCTTAGTGAAAAAAAGGCAAGGGTGGACTTATTTGATCATATTTTCTCTTTAAAAAGTCATCCATGGTGCTGTTCAAGGGTAACCAGTCACTGTCTTATAACTTTATTATTCTCTCTTAATCAGTTTATAAATATTTATGAATATCCAAAGCCACCCTGACTTGCTTTGGAGATTGAAGCTAAGGTCTGGTATGAACGTTCCAAGGCAGGCATGGGTTGGGAGGAGGGAGATAGCAAGGACAGGAGATTTGTGACAGACCAGAGCATGAAACCCATCAGTTGATGAGTGGAAATCCCTACTTTCTAATTAATAGAGGTACACAGGCCAGGAGGATAAGGAGGATCAGGGAAATGAAATCAGCAAAAAGATACCATCACTCATTTCTGAGGTCCATTGTCACACTTCAGAATCTGCTGTAATGAATCACTCAAGCATTCTGCAGATACATTTGAATGGTGGGGGAAATTCATTGTCCAGTGGAGAGCATTTGATAAGGATCTTTTCTCTTGCCTCTCCCTCTCCTTCAGCTTCTTCTTTCCCTCCTTTGTCAAAAAGCCCTCTGATCAAAAAGCAAAATCAAGGCTCAAGTAACAAGTATGCTGTCTGAAAGGCCGTCATAATCTGCAAGTGAACTGGAACGCTATCTCGGATTTAGGAAGAAAAAGCAGCAAGATACAAAAAGTTTTTAGGAATTTGTTTCTTGGGATCAATTGCAAAAGTCAGAAGATGGTTTAAGATGCTGGAGCAGGTTAATTTAAAGCTACACGGTTGTCGAATGGATCCTGAAATGTACAGAAAAATAGTAAAATAAAGAAAAAAACTGAAATCTTGACCTCTGCTATGAGAAAATCTGGATGAATCTGGGGACATGGCTGTTGGCATGGTTAGACTCGAAGAAACAATCACTGCAAATTAATGCAATGTTTCTCTAAGTGAGCATATTTACATTGTGATGAATGATTTCTCCCCTGACGGAAGGTATGAAAATGACATCAGTCATATGCTGTGATCTTCACATTCACTTGCCCCAACTTTATGAAGTTGTCAGAACAACATGCTGGACAACACTCTTTGCTACCATCACTGAAACACCAAATAAGAGAAGATCTTTTGGGATAATAATGTGCCACCCCTAAGAGATACATAGATTCAGTGTCAAAGCTTAATGAAGCTGATTTGGTGGCAGATGATGTCCCAACACATTATGAACAAAACCAACAATCAGCTGCCACACACATCTGACATGTTCATATGCATGAACCATCGCAATCATCGATTCTACGTCTTTTTTTTCACATGCTGCATTAGCATTGCATCTATCCAGCACCAACGTATAGGGGGGAAAAGTGATGACAATTCTAAGGGCCCACAGCCCATTAGGGCCCACACACACCCCAAGCTCTATGCCTAAATTATTATGCATAGATATAACTAATATTTATTAATTATATTAATACTAATGCATCTGAGTTAAAACAAAGCCACAAAGTCACGCAATAAAAAATTAGTTTTAATCATTTCAGTAACCTCCTCTTCTCACAAACATGGTTTGGTCCACAGTTCGTTCTTCCTCATGGGAATATGTGTGAGAGCAAGATAACTCCCGAATTTTGGGGGGATAAGATGATGCCTCAAAAAAACAAAAATCTGGAAACCAGAAAAGACTTGAGAGGGAGGCCAGGAGTAAAAGCAGCAGAGCAGGGGCACAGAGCATTAGACATTTCTTCTCCAAGAATGGTGAGAGTAAAACTATAGAGGGCTGAAACCATTTCTTGGGTATGTTCGGGCAATTTGTTTTTTTGTTTTAAACCAGAATCGAAAAAACGGAAGTATCCGTTTTTCTGTTTTTTGATTTACAATCAAAATTGGAAAAACAGAACCAGTTTTTCCTTTCCTATTTCCAGAATTCAAAAACGAAAAACAAGAAAAACCTAATTAAAAAACGGCAATTCCTTTTTTTTTTTTTTTTTTTTTTTTTTCAGAATTGAAAGATGAAGATGTGTTAACAGGCAGCACCGAAGTTAGAATAATACTTTCAAAATTCAAGCTTAGATTAACACATAACATCAGGCAAGCACATTGAATATTATACTATACATACATAAATGACCCATATAAAAAAAAACAATATGTTCTTTTGGGCAGATAGTGACCCTCAAGACTTCTTGCATCTTATCTACTTGCCACTTCCTTTTCCGTGCAAATTAGTAGAAGTTACTTAGTATGTTTTAGTAATGACATCAAAGTTAAATAATTTAAGCAGCCTCTATTTTACTAAATTGTTCAAGTAAAGACAAAATCCAGGCTAAGAATCTAAAGTCTTTAAAAATCTTTAAAAATAGAAAAAAGGAATTGCCAAATCCAAAATTTGGTTTTTAATTTGGTTTTTCTTGTTTTTCATCTTTGAATTCTAGGAATAGGAAAAAGAAATCTGTTCTGTTTTTCCGATTTTGATTATAAACAAAATAACAGAAAAAGTATCCATAAAAGTTATGAACAGAATCGGTGACAAAGGGCAGCCTTGGCAGAGTCCAACCCTCACCGGAAACGACTCTGATTTACTGCCGGTTGATGCAGACCAACCTCTGACACCGGTGTACAGGGACCGGACAGCTCGTACAAGGGGGTCCGGCACTCCATACTCTCGTAGTACCCCCCACAGGAGTCCCATGGGGACACGGTCGAACGCCTTCTCCAAGTCCACAAAGCACATGTTCAGCAAACTCCCATGCCCCCTCCAAGACTCAGAAGAGAGGTTCAACTATCCAGCAGACCCTCCTCTCCAGGACCCCTGAATAGACCTTACCAGGGAGGCTGAGGAGTTTGATCCCCCTGTAGTTGGACCACACCCTCCGGTCCCCCTTTTTGAAGAGGGGGACCACCACCCCAGTCTGCCAGTCTAGGGGAACTATCCCCAATGTCCACGCGATGCTGCAGAGGCGTGAACATCCAGAGCCTTAAGGAACTCTGAGCAGACTTCATCCACCACTGGGGCCCTGGGAGAGCCAACACCAGGGTCCCCAGACTCTGCTTTCTTTATCGGAAGACGTGTTGGTGGGATTGAGGAGGTCTTTGAAGTATTCCCTCCACCGCCTCACAACGTCCCGAGTCGAGATCAAAAAAGCCCGATAGGACTCCTTCTTCAGCTTGACGGCATCCCCTACTGCTGGTGTCCACCAACAAGCTTGGGGGTGCCGCCACGACAGGCACCAATGACCTTACGGCCACAGCTGCAGCTGGCCGCCTCAACAATAGAGGCACAGAACACAGCCCACTCAGACTCAATGTCCCCCGCCTCACCCGGGACATGGTTAAAGCTCTGCTGGAGATGGGAGTTGAAACTCTTTCTGACAGGGGACTCTGCCTGACGTTCCCAGCAAACCCTCACAACACACTTGGGTCTGCCAGGCCTGACCGGCACCCTCCCCCGCCATCTGAGCCAACTCACCACCAGGTGATTAGTTGACAGCTCCGCCTCTCTCGTCAACCGAGTGTCCAAGACATGTAGCTGCAAGTCCGACAATACGAGTACAAAGTCGATCATCGAACTGCGGCCTAGAGTGTCCCTGTGCCAAGTGCACATGTGGACACTCTTATGCCTGAACAAGGTGTTCATTATGGACAATCCATGAAGAGCACAGAAGTCCAACAACAACACACCAATCAGATCAGGGGGGCCATTCCTCCCAATCACGCCCCTCCAGGTCTCGCTGTCCTTGCCCATGTGGGCATTGAAGTCCCCCAGCAGAACAAGGGAATCTCTTGAAGGAGTGCTCTCCAACACCACCTCCAAGGACTCCAAAAAGGGTGGGTACTCAGAACTACTGTTTGGTGCATAAGCACAAACAACAGTCAAGACCCGTCCCTCCACCCGAAGGCGGAGGGAGGCTACCCTTTCGTCCACCAGGGTAAACCCCAATGCACAGGCGCCAAGTCGGGGGGCAATGAGCATGCCCACACCTGCTCGGCATCGCTCACAGGGAGCAACTCCAGAATGGAAGAGGGTCCAGCCCCTCTCAAGGACAGTGGTTCCAGAGCCCAAGCTGTGCGTCGAAGTGAGTCCAACTATATCTAGCCGAACCGTTCAACCTTGCGCACCAGCTCAGGCTCCTTCCCCACCAGAGAGGTGAAATTCCACATCCCTAGAGCTAGCTCCTACAGCTGAGGATCAGACCACCAGGGTCCCCACCTCTGGCAGCCGCCCATCTCACACTGCACCTGACCCCTTTGACCCCTCCTGCAGGTGATGAGCCCACAGGAGGGGGGGCCCATGTGACCCTTTCAGGCTGAGCCCGACTGAGCCCCATGGGCAAAGGCCCAGCCACCAAGCGCTTGTCTACGTGCCCCACCTCCAGGTCTGGCTCCAGAGGGAGGCCCCAGTGACCCACGTCCGGGCAGTTGAAACCTGGGTCCATGATTTGTCATCATCAAACAGGTGTCTAGTCCCTCCTCTAGACACCTGTTTGCCATGTGTTACCCTACCAGGGGCATAAAGCCCCTGACAACATAGCCACTAGGATCATCAGGACATGCAAACTTCCCCACCACTGAAGTTGGTGGCTTCTTGCATTAATATACTGTATTTTTTTTATATTGAAACTAGTGTAACACATTCAGAGGTTACTTTAAAGACACACTATGTAACTTTTTCACCTTGAAAATCTGCGTTCCGGTCTTGTTGGATGACACTGTGAGGTTAATTATGCACATTTCTGGAGCTGTCAACGCATTGCATCACATGCCAGTACGTGGATAGCAAAAGAATAAAAATAGAGGAAAGGACAGAGCAAGAGATAGCACCTTTCACTGGCTGGAGAGAGCTCACAGTACAGGTAGGATTCAAGATGGATGCCAAATTAGTTGTCGATAGAGAACATTCTGGACAGGACAGGTTTAAAAGAAAAATATCTGTAGTGCATCTTTAATGTAAATTCATTTAATGTGAATTTAAATGAATAATGATTATACTGTCTATAAATAGTTTTTTCTTCATGACTACCTAGTGCTCATAGAAATACTGGGCATAAAGAGAGTTTACTTTACCCTGTACAACTGTATGCTGTGGCTGGGAGCGAGTTGTAAATTAGGGTTAGTCTTTGTGGTGTGTTCCTTTCATTGCTACTGGTTCTTCATGTTGGTTGGTTGGTTGGTTGTTTTAGGAGCCAACCCATTGTCTTTTAATATCACACGTATAACTTTAATGTTAATTAAGTTCTTATTGTATATGATTTCTGTCTTGTGTTTCCTCAGTATAAACAGTATTGCTGACTGCGTTATGTTTCAATGCTTATTTGCCTTCCAAACTGTCTTTGTTAACATGCATTTATGGAGAACTGAGGGCTGGACATTCCTTTATGTGAAAAACATATTTCCCGAGTAACCATTTCAAACACAGTGAAGATGCCAGGCCAGTGTCCAGAGATTAAACTAGCTATTTTATGTTTATTGGACTTACATTTACATTATACTTGAGCATTTATCATCCAAATGAGTTTCTGCCAGCGTGTGACATGTAGCGACAGTCTCTGGAAAATGTGAAAATGTGTAGGTGCTGTGTTTAAGACTCTAATTAACATTATTTTAGATCCTAATACAGCAGCAAACTCTGACCATTTCTGTCAGGGCAAGGTTGTTGCTTTTCCTAATCTGAATAATGTACTTTTTGGTTAAAAAGATTTTCACAAAGAAGTATATTTGAATTCAAGTTTATAGGTCTGCACTTGGGGTTTCACTTTGGCTGTTTCTTTCAGTCTTTGCTTCTGCACAAATTACTTTCTTTAACAATTTAAGTCATATTTTACCCTTTAATGCCAAATTGTGTGTTTTTTTTAACCTAACCTTAACCCAAGGTCTCTTTCTTTCTTCTTCTTCTTTTTCTTCTTTTCCTTCTTTTTTAAATGCACATAGGTAAGCAAAGAAGTTTAATTGTGACATTCAAGGTAAAAGATGAGGAAAATAATGATTTTCTGCTAATTTATGTTTTTAGAGCCCTACACCAACACACCTTCCCTTTAATAAAAATCTACTATTGTACAGGTTGTAGCCTGCTTGTTTAGAAATGGTGAAATCCAATTATTTTCCCATAAAAGAACATGCCAATTAATACCAAGCAGCAACCTTTAACAGCAAGTAAGCTCCTCTGAATTTAAGCTAATGTGAAGATGTCACAAACTTCTTCAATGGCCACATGTGGATGCAAAAAAAATTAATAAATGAAATAAAAATCTTCAGCCAACGTAGAGTACAGTACCTTTAGGCCAACTGTATGTCAACACATTTAAAATCTTTGATGCAAATGTTTATGTATGATTTAAGGTTGTAGATATAGTTGTAGCGGTTTGGGATGCAAGCTGAGCATATTGTCTTCAGGTTATCACCGTGCATCATCTCCGATTACTAATTTGGCATTTGGAAGATTTTATGAATTACATTAAAAGGAGAGGTGGGACCACCCATAGAAAGTAAATGTGATTTTAAATTATGTTATTAGCGAATAATTCTCCATTTTTTATTTATAGATGGATCAGCGAAGGGGGCTTGTTCCCTTAAAATACTTATTTAAAATGTTGCATTTAATTGTAGTTGCATTATAGTTCATTTAATAGTAATTCTGCTCCTTTAAGCCAGTGTGCAAAGACTGATGTCCAATTTGAAGTGAGCTAAATATTTCAGAAAAAAAGTTGTTGTTTTTTCTGTTTGTTTTTTTTGTTTAGTTTGTTTTGTTTGTTTGTTTGTTTGTTTGTTTGTTTTGGGGGTTTTTTTTTGTTTTGTTTTTGTTGTTGTTTTTTTTTGTTATAGTGCACAGTTTTATGAGTATTATTATCCAGATCTTCAATTTTAATTTACCATGACTGTAGCTGTGGATACATTTTTAGTGATAGCCAAGCTTAACTCCTTAAATCTCAGTTTTAGTTCATCATAAATAAAACAAAATTTAAATAAACCTCATTAGACAGATCTTAACAGATTTAACTAGCAGGGACTAAAGCAGCTGCCACTCTGCTCTCCCTGCATTCAATTTTTTAAAATCACAAGCTTGGAAGTGATGATCACTGTAACAATGATTCATCTGCAGCAGAAAAAGCTTTGGCATTAACCTTTTGACCCATATGCAGAGTGCATTTTTTTCTGTTTTTTTTTACCAGAGGTGCCCTGGAAAAGAAGGTTTTAAAACCTCTTGCCTGTTTGTAACTACAGTGCACCATTAACAGTTTAATCTGCTTCTTTTTCAGGAATAAGAGAAATGTGAGCCTAAACCCAGCCCATATTAGTGGCTTCTCACAGAGCTGGCAGCCTGAACACAGCTCCTGACATCTCGAAGCACACAACTGTGATGGTGAAATCTAAAGACAACATGAAATAAGAAACAAAATGCAGCATATATCTTTCCATATCATGCATCCTCAGAGGGGATTTAGCAGCACTGCCTTTAGACATGACTATTCTTGTTTGCAAAATGCACCATGAGCGTGTTTCAGAAACACAAGTAAGTAGATATACAGTAGCTTATGTCTTCTCTCTTTTGCCTTTGTCTTTGTTTGCTTTGCACTGATAATTTGAAGTTTTTAAGTAGTTCAATTTAACCCAAGGGAGCAGAGCAGAGGGAGAAAAAACCCTTTTTTAAACTTTTTTCTTCCATCTTTATATTTTATTTAAACCCTTATATCCCAAAGCAATTATTTAATATACTGTACACCCACTCATAGTCTGCATATGAGATATGAATATAATTGTATGTTACTTTTTAATTACAGGAAAAATCTAACTTGTAAGATGATGGGCTGGAAGGTGCCATTGCATTGTTATTTTTTTTTTCCTTCATCCTCGTTTTCTGATTATGTGAGCTGGGCTCCTTTGCTAAGCGATGATAAGCAGAATTTCCATGTTCTCTGCATAATTAATCCATCTTTGCCTCTCTTCATGCCAACTCTGCCGTTATCGCGGGCACATGCCTGAATTGCAAAAGAATCCTCTCTTCAATTGGAACTTATTGATATTCCAAAAAAACTGGAAATCCTCAAATTTAAGCCACAGATTGTTAAATGGATTAATTTCGCGGCAATCGCGAGCATCTAACGCGGGGAGACAGGCAAAGCAAATTGAAAGTGTCTCCTGTTTGTGGAGTTTTAGTCCCAAATGATAGGGCTCATTGGCATGTTTTTTTTCTCCATAGTAAAAATTAGCATTTATTTGCATGCCATAAAATACTTTTATATGGTTGAAAATTCAGAGGAATTTCTTTCAATGCCTGTCGTTGGCTTCATGATAACAACTTCAGCTTCCCACATCTGGACGCTTTTGATACTGGGTGAAAGGAATGTCTGAATATTTAATATTTTTATCTGCTCTCATCGATGGTTTCACCATTAAGGATGGCTCTGCTGTTTGCATGGAGCCTGGCAGATGTAGATTTATTTTCTGAGCTGTCTACGGCCTGCCTTTCTCTGAATATATTGATGCACTTTTCCATTTTGCTTTGCACTGATGCCTCTGCATATGTAATAAACCAGCAGACACACTTATAAAATACATCAACAGACTGTATTATAATCCTTCAGTCAGATGTGGGTCTTCAGTTATTTGTGCACACATAGGAAAGGATGGAAAAAAACATCAACTATACACATCAAATATAATTTTTTGACCTCATAGAAATGAAAAACATTAAATCACAAGATGTCAAAACACAGGAGTTGCTCATGTATAAATCAGAAAAATGGTTATTTAGACACTTGGCATGTGAACCTTCACCTTGCAAACAGTGATGTATTAAAACAAGGACATGATCAGTGTCACAGTTAGTGTAGTGTACATATTAACTGACATTTGATATTCAGCTGAAAAAAATCACATCTGATTTTTTCTTTTTTTTTTTTTTTAAGCTAACAACCTTCAGATGCAGAATTGAGAAGTTGTGCTTTTCCTCCAGCCAGAGGTTGGTGGATTAAAAATATTCAGCAGGGCAATCGATTGTATGAGATGGGAGGAAAAGCAAGAGGAGGCTGATTATTTAAGAGGATTCCGTTCACAAAATGTCAAAATATTCTGTTTCTTTTTTTAGTTGAGCATTTAATTGGATGTCAGTTTTTTATGTACTAGATTATTAAAAAATGTAATAAATTATTATTTATTAGGATTCTTTCATTGTGAGTATATATATATATATATATGTGTGTGTGTGTGTGTGTGTGTGTGTGTGTGTGTGTGTGTGTGTGTGTGTGTGTGTGTGTATTTTACAAGTTTACAAACATGTGAAAAAAAATGTGTGTTTGTATCTTGGTATGAAAGATGCTTTTGAGCTTTTTTTTCTTTATTTACCTGTCGATATGATTAATATTAATTTAAATATACACATCTGTATTATCCATTCTTTTTTTTCATTATTATAGATTATTATTTGTTATTATATTATAATATATATGTTATAATACTAATTGTTATATTGATTGTTATTATTCTACAACAAATTATTTGGTACCACACAGGTGTCAATTAATAATCTATATTTTTAATATTACTGAAGAATGAATCCAGTTCTAAAATATGTTTATAATACTGATTTCAATACATAACATTAAAGTTAAAACTGAGTTGAAAAGCTTCTTTTGATAAGATAAAATATATTTGGGTGAGATGGACATGGTTCGTTCCCTCAGCTTCCACTGGTCCTCTTTCAGAGCTACAACAGTAATATTTTAAGAAACAAACCTCCTTAAACCAGAAGGGATATTTGTGATTTGAATCCATAAAAGCTTGCCGGTTATCCCCCTGGGGTGTCACAATCTCAGCTTTTGACAGTGTAAAAAAGAAACTGAGATTAGCTGAAAGAATATACTGCTCTATAGTTCTCTCCTCCTCTTCCTCCTCCTCTTAAAATTTGCTTTATAGATTTACACACTCCCAGTGGGAGGAGCATAGTTTGTTCATCCCGCCTTCTTTTAGCCCTTTTATTACTTTCATAGCCTTTAATGTTTTGGTATAATCTTAAGACGCTGCAGTTTTTGTTTTTTATCGTCCCTCTTTCTGTGTGTTTTTGTTTAGCTCCCTGGTAATGGAAGGGAAGGGAAAAAGATGGAAAAAGGAAGGGGGGTGCCACTGGATAGCAGTACGGAGAGTGAAGCCTCCCTGGACAGAGCTGGCGCTGAGGCCTCCAGGGCTGCGGGTGGTTTTGGCAGCTCAGCCAGCGGAGTGGGCACTCTCTCAGACATCTGTTTGCTCACTGCTGCTGGAGCTGCTGGCTGGATGGGTGGATGGATGGTGGGGTAGGGGGATGCTGGAGAGGTGGAGCATTCAGCCACAACCAGTGCAGGCTCCAGCAACTTTCTCCAGACCAGCAAAAACACTATTTTACATCATATGTACAAACAGTTTGTTTTCTTTTAGATTGTGGATGTCTTTTGGGGGATCTGGTGCTTCTTTCAAAGCATCCCAGTATGAAAATTTGAATAAAAAAGTAACTTTTTATGTGTCATAAGCATTATGTTGGAAGTTTTGCATAAACTGACTCCTCATTTCAGTTCCTGAACATCTTCCCACTTCTCCCTGACTTTCTCTCATACAGCATTTTTCTATATATATATATATATATATATATATATATATATATATATATTCATATATATATATATATATGCCCCCCACATCACTGCGCCACACACACACTCAGAGACCTTACTTCCTCACAAGACAAACCAATCCCCCAACAGCCAGAGGGTGACATCGCAGCAGGCAAACTCATAACACTGATGTCCAAAGTTGAGCTGCTGAGGCTGCTCTTTAAGGACCAAGTTCTTGTCCACGGCATGGCTGTCACTCCCAGCGCCACCGGACATGTGTGATCCCTTAAAGAAATCAACCAAGTAATTTGTCACGCCAGACCCCCTGTGATATTACTCAGTCAGCACAGCAGCCCACTTACACACTGCAGGAAGAAGCCTGCAGTTGTTATTGATGCAACTTATCAATCGAAACTTGTTAGAAGATTTAAACAACTGAAAGCTGGTCGAGTTATTGGTTGTGTGGATCACAAACAATGTGTCTGTTGGAGTTGATCAAAGTTAATAAGATGGGTTGTCATTTCCATTTTTTTCTTTTTGCTGAAAGAATTTTTTTGTTTGTTTGACTCAGTAAAGTTTTTTAATAACATGACTGATTTTACTTTCACTCTGTACTGCATGTTACACTCTGCATGAATAAAAGTGTTCACCACATCATAAAATGTGACACTGACTTCTGTCTGAATTCCTTTAGTTTAAACAACCTCTCAAACACTTTGTGCTTGTTTTAGTTGTTAATGAAAAAATGTATCACATTTCATATTGCTTCGTTTATTGAAGTTTTTCTTATTTATGGTAAATATTTTAGTTAATTTGAAATTAATATTGTAGGAGTAGCACAAAAAAAAAGAAGAAAAAAAACACTAGATCACTCTCATGCATTACAACCAAATAATTTTTGTAGTGTGTAATCCTTTAGTAATTCATTTTTATATTGTTTTTAATGTTTTATAAATCTTGTTTTGCTTGCTGTTATCCTGCTGTGTACTTTGTGAGCTGTAAAGCACTTTGAAACTGCTGTTTTAGAAAGAATAAAGCTTACTTGCATTTTATATGATGATTTAATAAGTGTGCAAGTTATGAGTTTTTGCAATTTGCTTTTTTTTTCATCTTTTTTTTTTCTAGACACAATTTACAATGAAAAATGAAGGTGTTGTGCATCCACACCAGTCTATTTGCAAAGATAAATAAAAGCTTGTGGGAATGCTCTCTAAAAAATAATTGCATCATTGTACAAAACTTTATTATTTCATGTCTAATCATCAGCAACAAATTATTGTGTGGCTCTGGTTGGGACAGGTGCAGGAGACAAGCTGACGTTGAAGAAAAATGGGCGCATCAATGAGCCAAATAACATTGTTTTTAAGAATGAAGACGATGAAGCCAGCAGACAGCTCACAGCCGCTGCCCCAACACTCACTGCAGCTGCCCAAATGTGACTTGGCAGTTCTAATCAAATGATTTAGCACATTAAATCAACCTTTTCCCCTATAATCAGATTATGAGAGTGCCCTGTGCTGCATCTCCACAGCATACAGTGTACCTTAACCTATTAATATGACCAACCTTGTGTCAGTGATTTCCCTTGCGATGGAAACAGTATCATGTTAATTATCACAACCATCTGCTCTGAGCAGTGAGGGAAAAAAAAAAGAAAAGCTTTCTCTTCCTCTTGCAGATTTGTACCTGCCAATCAAAGTCGGCTTCAAACAAGCCACTGGGGCTCAGGAACAGCACAGAAGATCCACGCTTCAGTCTCAGAGGATTTAGGAGTGGCGTTAAATTAATCTTGAGCTGGCAATTTGACTCTTCTCTCTCACTATGTTGTTGCTCTTACCACAAATCATTATTGATTTTGGTGCTGGGATCCTAATATGGCCAGTAAAGGCTATTTATGGACGCTTAACACTGTCATCCTAGAGAGTGTGTGACTTCTACATTATTAACCTTATAATATGTTTCACTGACAATGGTTTCCATGTGCTTTTTAGTGTCTGTGTGGACCATGTATGAAACGAAAGTGTAAAACATAACTTTATCTCTTCTACTGTATATTTTTCTTTGAACAGATCATAATCCTCCCACTTTTTTTTAACATAGTGGGCACAGTTTGACAAAGGTGGGATACTAAGATGATTCACTTTTAATGGCAATGTCCCATGACATCACCTTGTCTGGATTAAGACCAAAGCTGCATATGAGGAAGAAAGACAGAAAGACAGTAGGGGTGGGGGGACTTCAGTGAGAAAAAGATGAGGGAGAAAAGACAAATCGAGGAGACTCAAAATACAAATGCTTTCCTCAAGGTGAACCACCACTGACCCGTCTGCCACATAAATTATTCTGTAGTTTCAGACTCCATTCCAAAGTTGTGGAATTGGGTTACAAGATAATTTCACAGGCCACTTGCTTGTCTTCCTTGGCAGTCCAACTGGCTAATTGAAGAGAATGATTTCCAGTTTGGGCAACTATTCAGAACATGGCAGTCAAAACCTGGATGATTTGAAGGTTCAGTCCTTTTCATATATGTATGTATATATATATATATATATATATATATGTGTGTGTGTGTGTGTGTGAGAGAGAGAGAGAGAGAGAGAGAGAGAGAGAGAGAGATTGTGCGCGTGTGTGTTTGTGAGGGACTCAGATTTAATCAAATATTGATAAATCAACTGAAAAAAGTCATTCCTTTGAATATAATGGAAAAAGTGGACATAGTTTAAGAATTCGTGTAGAATACACAATATTATAAGTGATTTGTACTGTTTCTATAGTTGATTTCTGCTGTTTGAATGAGCCTGTGGGTAATTTTGTTTAGATTTTAGATGAGGACAAGCCTTTTTAGTCCAGATTAACTCACCGTGCATTATGGGAGAGTAATTTAAAAGAATCCTGTTTGTGTTTCAGTGAGAAACAAATATGTTGATGAGATGAAAATAAAAAGAGCTTATTTAGGATTAAATTACAATTAAATATCCCCTTTTTGTGTAATATAATAAAAAAGAATGAATATGTGGATGAACTAATTTTAAAGTAGCTCCAAACTGATGGTTAAAGGGTCCTTTAAGAGATAAAAGTGTGACCTGATCGCTTCTAAAAATCAAATGAGGTGCGTCTTCAGCGGTCGAAGCTCAGCTCGCCTCCACTATTTTATTTATTTATTTTATTTTTTCTACCTTTTCCTTTACTTACCGCAAAATACCGGCCCTAATTAAGGGGCAACGCTAATTAATATGTGGGAGAAAAAGTAGCCTAATTGTGGATCAAGTGGAAGTTCACAAAGCCGCTGCTACGGTGCCCGGGGAGGAACAAACCTTATCTTCAAACAAAAGCGCGAAACGCTTTCACCTCCCCAGTCAGTCCGTGCGGATCGCGGCGGAAAGCGCAGCCTCATCACGGAGAACGGTGCTGAGGAAGAGTGAGGGAGAGAGCGACACAGAGAGGGAGGGTGTGTTTGTGTGTGTGTGTGTGTGTGTGTGTGTGTGCGTGTGTGAGGGAGGGAAAGTCAGAGCCTGAGCCAGAGAGACGAGAAAGATAAAGGAAAGACAGACGGAACGATAGACTTGTGCGTAAAAAGTACTGGTGCCCCCTTCTTCTTTTTCCTTTCTTAATTTCCATCAGAAAAAAAGAAAAAACAAACCTAAAAACCGACTGCTTGGATGAACCAAAACCTACCGATCTGTCAGTACTACACCTGGATTCACTGACCAGCCGCACAGCAGGCATGTCCCGAAGGAAGCAGAGCAACCCCAGGCAGATCAAACGTAAGTTTTTTGGTTTTGGTTTTTTTTAAATGTTGTGTTGCCGCTACGGCGCGTTTCCATGCTGATTAGAGTTAGCAGGATATTGGTAATAATGGTGACCACAATGAAATGGGTTCAGCAGCGCTCAACTGTCGCCACTCATGTGTTGCCTGTCACGGTGCTCCGCTCTCCGTACACACACACACCGACACTGTGTGCGGGTGTGTGTTTTTTGTCTTGTTTTATAAATACATTTACAATCAAAAAAGCCCACAATGCTGCTGCTCCAAACTTTCACCGCTGCTGCCAAGTTGCAGAAAAGCCCAAGTTATTTTTTGCACCTTTCCTCGCTGCTTCTCTGTCGCTCTGCTCATCCAAAAAATGTGTATCAGCGCATCACCTCTGCTCATCGTGAATCTCTGCTCTTTAAAGATCTTTGTGACCGTGAATCTAAATTATAACCTGGTATAATGTGCCAGTGTTAAAAAGCCAATTTGCAAAGTGTTTTTATTTGTAACACACACACACACACGCGTTCTGCATTTTACCCCTTTTCTCATACACACTTTCTTTCAGTTATGTGTTTATAAATACATCCACACACCTTGTGAAACTTCACCCACAGATGGGATAAATATTGAGTAGCAGTGCTGGTGGACCCTGCTTGCATTTTACTGAGCAAATGAGCCTAAACTGTGGAGAGTTATAAAATGTTTACATCTAAATTGAACTGAGTTGTAGCTCTGGAAAAAGTGTTGAACCCAGCTTCACATTATTTCCAATTTTTATGAAAACTTTTACAGCTTGTTGTGTTATAAACATGAGTCTGATTGTAATATTTATTATAGCTTGTTTTTAAATGCACGATCATTTAAATGAAGTTCTGTGTCCCCTCATGGCCTGCTTTAGATGAAAAGTGTGTCAGGTTCAGTTATAAAAAAATATTCACAGTATTTATTTTCACTGGAAGTTTTTAAACAAATTTCCAGATTTTTAGGATTTTCCAGAGCCTGCAAAAATATCTGATGCCATAAACACACTTTCAGCTCTCAAGTGCAGCTGAGATGTGAGTGTGTGTGCAGTGTGTGTGTTCAGTTTGACCAATGTTTGCTGCTTCTTAAAGAGGATAAAGCCACTTCAAATGCAACACTTTCTAACATGTGCGCATCATTATGTTTGTATGTTCTTTAAGTCACGGAGAGCAGGTTTATGAAAAGGTTTTTGAGAGCTCAGATGTCGACGTGTGTGTGTGTATATATATAAATATATATATATATATATGTGTGTGTGTGTTTGTATGTTTGCATGCGTGTGTGCACTCACACACGTATGGATTGTGAGTGCATGTGCCTGTTGGTGTACAGAAGCGGTTTGAGACATTTGTGAAGTATAGTTTTAGTAATAGAGAAGATTTTGTGTCATTACTTTTATTTTTCTTACATTTTTAAAGCAGACTTCTTTTTAGAATCTGGATGATTGAAAATTGGGATTTACTCATTTCTTGAAAGTGTAAAATATTCTTAAAAAAAAAAAATCAACTATGTTTGTTTTTTAAAAATTTCCCAGTTTGACACTTTTTCTGTTGCAGTTTATTCTTTACTTTTCTGAATATATGAAGTTTTATTTTTTACTCATAAGTTCTTTTGACACCTTTTATTGACAGTTTTGTCAATACACATACCAAAAATCTATCTAAACAAATATTTATATTAACTTTTGTTTTCCTCTTCTTTAAGTATGATTTACTTCATATTTGTAATTTGTGGCATCTCCCACAAAAGCCATTAGCTTTTTTTTTATTTATTTATCAACAACAAGCACATCATCGTGTGACGTGATAGGCCCCTCTCATTTTATGGACCAATACCATCATTACATCCAAATTTTTGTTGTTGTGCAAAGTAAATCTAACGCGCTGTGTTTGGCTTTCGTCACTGTGACCTGGCCTTTTGTGAATTAGTATGTCATGTGTAAGATCTTGTTAATATGGAGCTGGTGTGCAACCGTATAATCAAGCACTAGTTGGAAACAGAAAGGTCACGAGGAGCCCAGATCCTCTTCCCCTTACCCCGGGAACTATGAAGAGGGGGGGAAAAAAGGCAATGCACAGAAAGTCAGCACAGACAGTCATTCTAAAGGACAAAAAGGTTGTTGGGCGCAGTGCTTTCCACCCACCTCATCCTCCCCCCATCTCTCTCCCCCCCTCTCCTGCATACATTGAACCGTTATCTAAAATTGTGATTTATGCAGTATTTTAATATTTTGCTTATTCTTTCCCCTTGGGTGCTCTCTGAGCGGTGATAAAAAGGCGATGCTGAAAGAGCACCATTAATTTGCTCCGATGACTGGGGAGATAAGGCCAGATAATGGGAAAGATAAGCAGAGAAGATATACCATCAGAAACCCGATTATTACCATTAAAATTCCAGCCCAGCAATCTGCAGCTGGCTGATAATTCCTTCTCCGTTTCCACCACTTTGGATGATAAGGCAAAAAATAGTCACTCAGTGCTCCTTGATTAGGCTGCCTGGATATCCCGATAATACAGTGATAAATTATGTATTTCCACCCCTTGTTTTTTTTTTTTTTTTCTTCTTCTTCTCTGAAATGTTACATCTGATTTTATACATATAAATATATAGAGAAATTTATCTAAATACATCTCCCCTGTCCCCCTGTGTACCCCTTCCCCTTGTTGTTTTCCAAGAAAAAAAAGCCCATACACTTTTATTGTAATAAGAGTTTGATAGAAAGAGGAGATAGTGTTGGAGGTGTTTTGTGTGGGAGCACATATCAATGTTATCAGCTCATCTCCCTGGGCCAGCTGCTAGCTGCTGTTGTTTTTAGCCTTATCACCCCGTGCCAATATGCCAATAAATTGCCCAGATTGTTAGTCGTTCCAAGGAGAGGGAAAGGGGGTGGGGGGTGGTGTATGAGTGGAAATTGACGGGAATGATGAAAATATCCCTGATGCTCTTTGGATTGCGATTAGCTGCTGTAATATGATGGGTGAATTCCACCAAGCTCCTGCTACCCCCCTCTCCCCTCTTTCCTTTGCTGCTCCGCAGCTGTTGGTGGTGTCCATACCTCTTTTCGCACTGAGAGGAGAACATTTTGATGCCTAATAGGAAGGAAAGAT
This sequence comes from Melanotaenia boesemani, assembly GCF_017639745.1. NCBI lineage: Eukaryota > Metazoa > Chordata > Actinopteri > Atheriniformes > Melanotaeniidae > Melanotaenia > Melanotaenia boesemani. Next base: position 31,912,712 of record NC_055687.1, read on the forward strand.
ATGAACAGGCTGAATTGAAACCGGCCCCCATCGGAGTAATTTTTCTGTAAAATTGCCCCCCAAAAGGATTCTGGATGATGTAGGGAGCGTCTCTCCTACAGTGTTTATTGGACCATATTAAAGCGGCCTTCTGAGGCCACGCGCAGACACCTAATGTCAAATGTGCTTATTAAACTGACTTAGTGTTTTCCCTTCTTCCTGTTGTCCTCACTGAATAGACCATCTGAGAATTCATGTGGCTTCCTTTGGCTCTTTTTTCTCGGCGCAGCGAGAGAACGAAGCGCCACACTGTAGTGATTACTGTAAGTTTGTATAGCATCCGAGTGGCAAGTGCACAAGTCTCCAGAGCTTACCACTATGTCATACTGTCAAAATGCCTAATCTGCTCATGTGATAGTGATCTTACATCTGTAAAGCTGCAGTGTACAATAACTGTATTATTTTTTTCCCCCCCTTGCCCATAGTAGTTTTCGGGTGAATTTGGAGCAGGGAATAAAAACTGCTCTCCTGGCTCATTTTATTAAATGCATTGTCTTATTGATATGCAGAGTAGGTCATCTTCTTGTGACCCAGTTGTAATAAGAAAAACATTTAATTCAGCTGCTGTTTGGTTGTAATTGTTGTAAGCTTTTTTATGTCTTTAAATCCTAACACAATATATATATATATATATATATATGTATTTTTTGGAATATGACAACAAACTGCCTGTTTTTCTCAGCCAGTCGCCCTGAACCTGAACCACAACTGAACAGGGCTCTCTGTTTGAGCGAAAAGTCTGTCTTTTATCATAGCAACCATTTTTTTTTTCTTTCTTTCCACCTCCGCTCCACAGTTAATCTCTCCAACTCCTTAGCATACGACCACTTTACGTAACGTCAGCATACTGTTTATCATATCAGGTGACATTTCTATCTTTGAGGGGCATTTATCAGAGGCAGATTACACTAGTAAGGGATAAGGGGAGTGTTTACTGAATTGACTGCCAACATTCTGTATCTGAATGTGTGTGTTTGTGTTTGCTCGGGTATACATTGTACAGTACGCACCATGAGCATCTGGTCATGTGTTGTTAGCAGAGGCATCAGAGTTGTGAGCTTGATGTACTTGGTGTTTTTTTCTCTCTCTTTTTTTCTCACTATGACTTTTCATCTATATTTTCTACAACTTAGCTCAGCTTTGCTTTCTGGTATGTTGAAAGCTGTGGAAGCCATATACACTGAGTCTCACCCTTGGCCCACAGATGCTGGCAACTCTAGCAGTCAGATGTTTTGGGGGTGCTCAAATAAAGAAAAAAAAAAATTCCAGCATGCCAGTCTGCATGTATATTTAAGGGTCTTCTTTCATTGGGTGACAGTCACGGCATGTCTCTTGTGTTTCTCTTGTTGATTTCTGTCAGAAGAAGAATGGTTGTTGAATGCCAACTTTCCCTCAAACATCTGTTCCCTGCCAATAACAGCTTGTGCCGTTGCCTCGTCTTAGCTGAAGGATCCCCAATTGCCTCCTCACTTCTGACACAAAACAACAATGCAGATGAATGTCATCTCCTCTCATTGTTTGTTTTTCTTCTTTTGTGTCTGAAGCAAAATGTTTCTTCTGTGGAGAAAATCTTGCATTACCACTGTTGCCGCTTGTGTCACTGGTTGTACAGCTACAGTGAAGGGAAGATATAGCAGCTGCTGCTTCCTTTCTCTTGAAAACAGTGCTGTGTGTTGTGTTTGATGAGCTGGGGGTGGCAGTCGATGCACAGGCGGTGCCTAATCCTGCCCTCACTGTTGCTGTAGCCTGCAGTGCCTGGACAGCAGTGTAAGATGTAGGCAGGGTCGCTCCAAAGGTGGAGGTCACTTCCTCTCACAGTTTCCTCTTTATCTTCCTCTTTCCTGAATTCCACTGCTATTATTCCAATAACCGCTGGCTCAAGCTGTCACCATTGTGTTTTTATTCGGGCACTGGAACTGTCACCAATGTGAATAACATGTTAATTTTAGAACAGCTCTATGCCTCAGCCAAAGCCAAAATGGCCATACTGCTTGTACATTTAGTTCCCTGAGCGTATTCCTCTCAGTTTATTTAGATTTTATATCAATGATGCCCACTGAGCCTCAGGTAACAATTGACTTTCAGCCTGCTTTAAGTTAATAGCCTTGTCTCTTCCTTGTAGGGATCAATATTGGTATTAATTAATCACCATTATCAGAAGCAGGATCTAGTTCCATTTGTTGTTACATCTGCAAAATATCAATAGAGAAAGTGGACTCCCTGATCGTCATGGCAACTTCATCTCTTAGGTCAAAGAGAGTTTATCTTATCTTGCTGCTGAGAGTGGCAAACTGCTTAGGAATCTAGTTTAGACTCAAAGATCATCGATTTAAGCTTTTTTTCACCCCCACCTTTGTTGTTTCAGGGGAGAGGGGGGGTGAACACACACACACTCACAAACACACATACACAGAAAACGAGAGAGAATAAGGCAGCATTCTAATCACAACAAAGATGTAAGATTTAAATATTGATGTCCAAAGGCCATTACAGCAAAGAGGGCCTCTAGTCTCGCTGTTGTTCAAGTACGTCCTTTTAAGACCCAGACAAAGCTTTGATTATCAAAGGTGTCAACGTAGAGTATGTCTGTATAGCTGACAGTGTGGGACTGCGGGGGAGATCAGTTTCCTGCAGCCAACAGCACAGAATGTTAACAGAGCACGTTCTGCATCCTGGCGTTTCTACAGGCCTCAGCCTGCACTGCAACTGTCTGCTGGAACAAACTCTTCACTGGGATCAGGATGATGCAAAGATGATGGATTTATGGAGCCCCAGACAATTTGTTTGCGACAAATAAATGTGTCTTTACCCCAGAATTAAGTTATTTAAAGTTTGTTTTGTTTTTATATGAATTCACTTTGATTTTTGCATTTGTACAGTAATAAAAATCCACATATTTTTTTAAACAAATGGTTGAGGTAACAGTTAATAATATTGTAACAATAGTTAAACTTTAAACACTGCAGGGATAGCAAATACTTACTTTTGGTATTGAATCTCCAAACCAAGTGTTAGAGATGGATCCAGGCAGGTTTATTTACACAAATGTTGAAAAAGATTCATTTTACTTACTGAAATTATTTCTCTACCAAACAGTAGAGCAGGCAGTTAAAGGGCTAACCTGCAATCAGTGGTAGAAAATAAGATCTTTCAGTGTAAAACACCAAGCTAAAAAGATGCATAAATGCATACACTTTTCACAAAATCATACAGAGATATGATACATTATGTCTTCTATGTTGCACTAATGCAATTATATCTAATTCATATTTATATATATCAGTTGTCTTGTGTGTGACATTATCAGCTGACTAAAATCTATAAAACTGGTATACAGGAGTAACAAGCATTATTTATTGAGCTGTGCTTCTACAGTGTCCATTTTCTAGTCATAATCCCAATTTGTTTTAAACTCACACTCTTTTTTTATGCAATGAGACACAAACTTGATTAGAAATTTGCTAACAAGCTGTGCGCACAGCATGCAAATTATATATCACAGAGTGTGTTTGGAGTGGCCTGTCCTCATGGGAAGCTGGGTTTGGTGTGAGCTATTTGGGTAGTGACAAGCTTGGGTGCTTGGATGAACCTCATCATGCTGCAGAATGCTCCTCAGGGTTGGAGCAGAGAGCATGGGCACTCCCTGTTTCTTTTTCTTTTTTTTTTTCCTCCTCTTTTTGCCTCCGGGACACAATTGCCTCATTTAACATTCTCTATTTGGCCCCTGCCAAGAGGGGAAATAGCCAGGGTGAGTAAGAGAGGCCGCCACACATCATGAATTCTTCTTTCATTTAACTTGCTCAGACCCTTTTCACCTTGGTGATGCACATGGATCAGGAATGAAGATATTGCTCAATTAAGGGGATTGCTGAGGTGGCTCCTGAGGTATTGCAGTTATTTTTTGTACCATGCTGAAGTTTTGATGTATCATGGATATGGATATTGAGTTCATCAGATTTGTGTGATGCTTTGACATCGCCACAGCTCAGAAGACAAACAGCTCTATGCCAGGAACAGGAACTCGCCTCTGCTGCATTCAGTATAATAAAGTCCAGGGGTGGAAATCTGTCAGTCTTCCATTGATGGCTCATAAATAACTTTTATGTGTCTATTGGGATTATTTTGGTTTCTTTCAGTTCAATTAGCTACAGCTGATCAAAACATTTTCATGGAATATGTCAAAATTGATATTAGGGTTTTGACTGAATCTTGGACGAGAGGAAGGAAAAGAATTGCTCGGAAACATGACTCACATTTTGCAGCAGACATTGTCACATTATGTTGTCATCCATGTGCTGTAAAATTATTGGCCGAGCTTTGAGTTTGACTTGACTTTTTGTAGAAATTGTTTCAGGAAATTAAAGACAAGTGAAATGCTCATTTATAAAAGAAAAAAAAAAGGAGAATGAAAGGGGGGAATTTTTTCCAGAACAGGATGGTGACTGGCACACCGGAAAGTGACGGCCTAATAGCTGTTCAGTCTAAATCTCAGGCTTGGCAGGAATTACCCAGGATATGAAGGCAGGGGTGCAACGCGATGCAGAACTTTGCTACGGGTTGAAATGCACCAGGCTGCATAGTTCAGGGGATGGCTGGCAACAGAGGATTAAATAACAAGCTTTTCAGTTCAATTTGTACATCAGCATTTTCCACCAGACAAACACCACAAAACCCCCAACATCTTAAAGGTTCCGTGGAAAATCGCTAATGACAAAGCTTTGTAAACAGATAAACAATTTGTGTCATATATGTTGAAAGTATAAAACAAACTTCAAAACATGTTAATGCCTCTAAGAGGCCGCGTTTTGATTTGCACCACTGCAAAGCTGGTAAAGCTGTTGACAGCACAGCTTACACGTGATGTGATCAGAGGCCATATCTGCCTGCGTGTGATTAGCAGGGAGCGCTGCAGCACAAACAGCCGTAATGGAGTGATATTCAAGCCGGAGCAGGTTGATGAAGATCGATTATATTTATAGCAAATTGCGCAAATCAGTTTAGATGGAGAGCGTGCGACACTGGACAGTGACGACGCTTCATGCTTCTTGTTATCTCGAAGCAGGCTTTGTGAAGTGACAGGGTAAACACCCAGAGAGAAATGCAGCTGCTATTATTTCAGAATCAGCCAATTTTGTTTTTGTTTTTTTTTTCTTATTTCTTTTTTTTTTTTTTTTTTTTTGGTGTTTTTCAGAGAATGCTTATCTAGTAATTACTAAAAACTGTTGACACTGAGCAAGTGCTGTAGCTAACTAAAATGCCTTTTTGTCTTTTGATATCAGATTGGATTTTTATCTTAGGTTCATGCAATCATGCATCCCTGAAAACCAAAGATAACCGCCTCAAACTCCTTATTTCCAGCATGAGTGTTGAATTAAGTGGCTCTTTTTTTTTTTTTTTAAAGAAAAGAAAAAAATACAAAAAAACAAAAAACAAAAAACAGTCATTACATCCTTTGTTCATCTCTTTGGTGAAATACGGATAATATTTTTTCTTTTCCTTCTGGTGAAGTCTAGGATGTGTCAGTGAATCTCTGAGACGAACATTTGACCATAATCAAGTTTTTTTTTTTTTTTTTTTTTTTAAGCTTTAGAAACAGGATAAGAACTGGGTCAGATGATAAGCCTGGGCAAAACAGGGGGAAAAAACTCTTGTGATAGACGAGGAGAAAATCTGATTGATTGATGTCCGCTGGCTTTGCCACCATCACACGTCAGTTGACAGTCAGTTTGGGATCAGATGATTTCACTCTTAAGATTGGGGTTGAGGGGGAGCTAGGCAAATATGAAGGACACAAAGGTCAATGGCTTCTCTCCTCCTCTCTGTATCTATCTCTCCCTCGCAATAGCTTGCTTTGACAAACTCTAATATGTTGCTAAGCTTTGTGGCAGCAGGACCCATGGTCATAGTTTGTACTGTAATATCCTATAGCAGTAATCTCACAAGGCATGATTGAAAGTGCTGGAGGAATCTGGTGCTAGCAGGGACCCGTTGACATCATCAGCTGCCGAGGACTGGCACACGTCTCCCGACTTGTTTGAGCAGAGTTTTCCCGTGGGATTGGATAAGTTAAACAACAGCTCAGACTCAAAGTGAATCTGTTATTGTAAGCAGGATCTGATAAGACAGCTCCATATTATGAGTTTGTGTAGCGAAGAGGCCCAAAATGGAATCTCCAGCAAGCATCTCTCTGTGGAAAAAGATGAACATGGAACGGTGACAAAGGGTGATTGGAGGCATATTGTAAATAAACACCCAAGTCTTTCATGATTTCCCCCCAAGTTCTCAGACTCTTTAAAAAGATATTCCATGCAGTAGTTCCTGCTGTTTAGATGGCGTATCATGAGGGCTGCTCTGGAATTGACCTCTTGTGGTAAAACATAACACTTGGGTTTGATTTAACCAAAAATAAACACCAAACATGCTGTAATATTGCCAGTGCTTTTCATTGTGCTCCGTTAGCCAGTGTTATGAAGCTTAAATTTAATAAGACAAGACTTAGATGCCCACAGTGATGTCTGTGATATTAAATGGAAGGCCTTGGTGCCTCTGAGGGGCCATCTCTAATAGACATAACAGACGTGTCCATTAGCTTTGTATGGGGCTGCTTTCAAGATCAAGGTCTCACTTGTGATGAAGTGGCTATGCAAATGCAAGTCAAATTCTACCATTGTGAATCGCTTGTTTTAATCAAGTTTCCACTGAAAGAAATGTAGCCTCCATTCAGAGCCACGAACCGAACAATAAAAAAGGATAATCCGGAGACAATTCCCATCCAAATGGAACCGGACATCATCTAGGGGAAGAGACAACAACTCTTTGTTTGTTTGAAGTGGTTGATATGACAACCTCCTTGTCAAAGACTCGGGGCGAATAAAAGGGATTTGTAATTACCATAATTATCTCTTATATGTTTTCACCTAATGATGTCCATTAAATGCCTGAGGCTTCATTATAGACTGCCTCACTGTAGGTTGGCATACACTCATAATGCAGCATGTTACATTACACAGCGCACAAGTAATGAACTTCTTTCATCAAAGATGTTTATCGTGCCGCGCTTCTTGGGGCAAAAAGCCAATATACTTCAGCTTTTTGTTACAGTTGGATTATAACAATTCTCATAGTTCCCACTTATCTTTCAAATTTTCTCTACATGTGATAGCAACCCAATTGGCTTCATGTCTAAACAGGATGGCTCTCTAATCTAGACCGCTGTTCGTTTCATGTAAAACATCTCATTTTGTGGCTTAGGCTGTTGGCTGCCTTATCGTTACATAATTCGCTGCCCCTCTCCGTGATTTTCTTTGTGGCAATTTATTTAAATTCCCCCATGTTTATATATTTCCTGTCTCCTTTCATTCAAAATGATTGCCTTTCATAAGTTCAAAGACTCATCTTCAAGACTTTTGGTAACTTTTGCAGATATGAATTCGCAGCAGGGAGAAAGACAAGAAAAGCTATTTTGTTGGAGAGCAAAAGAAGGGAGGAGTTCGAGTGTATGTCCATCTGTGTCTTGAGGCGTGGATCTGGAGGTTGAGCTAACCCCCATCAAAAGTGCAGATATACAGTAGCACCCTTAACAGTCCTCGGCTCAGCAGGCATCGGGGTTTGAGAGATTGTGTTTGAATACGTGTGCTGTCCTGCTTCTGCACTAAGACCCTCAGTCCTGGATGTGGCTTCGCTCCCGTGGTTGCTTTGGTCTTTGTCTGCCACCTATCAGCATATCAGCAGTGTCTCTGAAGCCCAGTTGTATAATGCACCATTTATGGCTTTGTGAAGGGAGATGGCGGTGGGGCGGCGGAATAGCTCCAGGCCTTCCCTTCAGTGAGTGGATTAACGGCGGCCTGCTTTAGCGCTCTCTACCGCGGTGTGAAATCGGCCCCGCTTCGGCGCCGCGATGAGTCCCCATTTCTCTCTTTCCTTCTCTTTTCCATCTCTCTGTTTCCTCACCTCATGCAAAGCCTCTCCCAGCCATCTGTGAAATGTGGAAACTCTGTGTCTAAGTTGAGTTCAGATCCCATCCCCTCCGTCAAGCTGAGGCCAGGAAGCAAATGGGCAGGCAGTCGGTGGAGGGGGGTTTACAGGGGGAGTGGGGCAGGAGGAGGAGGAGGGGAAGGAGAGAGAAGATGGGGAGGAGGGTGGCGGTGGGGGATCAGCTCACTGATGTCGTGCCGCGTGTGCAGGAACCCTGCCTGTTCTCCGCGGGCGAGTTGGAGGAGAGTCCAGGCCTGGGTGCCGGCCGAGAGATCTCTGGTTCCTGCTTGCAGGTCCAATTCCCCCCTCTGTGTGTGTCTGTGTGGAGGCGAGGCGGTGGCACAGCTCCCATGAGCCCCTGCCCAGTCCTTTGAAGATAAGATGGTGATACAGACTCCCTTTCGGTACGTCGCTAACCAATGGTCTTTGTGTGACACACATGCCTCCCTCCGTTGGAGCCTGCAGCCGAAACACCTATGGTCTTTACTGAAACGAATCAGCTGCATGGCCTCTAGTCAAATTAGATTATGAATGGGTGACAAAATCCTAGATCGTATGTTTGGGATATTTGGTTTTTTTCACCATTTCATGCTGATAACAGAGAGTTGTGCTGTAGTTGATGCTGTATTTCCATTTGATTTCCTTCCACTGAAAAGAATCACTTTCACAAATTCTCCTCATACACTCGATACTGACTCTTTTTTTTTTTCCAGTTTTCCATGGCAACTAGTTGTCATCTTGACTGCTGATTTCTCTGCTTTCTGCACTGCATTGCTCTTGATTATGACAGTTTTTTAAACATGTTTCTCCTCTGCATTTATAACCATATTTTGTGGCACTTGCTGGCCAATTCTCCCACTTCTGGCTCTCCACACCAGCTTTTTAAAAGAGCAGTTATCATAATCAGGCTTTTGAATTATGAACTAAATATTCCTTTTTTTCCCCCTCTTTATCCCATGGCTTTGGGGTTCAGATCTGTGCATAATGTCTTGTGATTGCATGGCATTATGGTGGTTTGGAAAGCCGAGTCGAGGTCCAGCCACGCATCATCTTTCCATAGACAATGTGGATCTCTGTGTCTCTCTGAGCTCATCAGGGATGGGGCGTTGATTGCTTTTTGATACCCCTCCAATGTGGATGAGGTCCTGCATACATCAACTAATTAGAATGTACTTAGAGCGTTTGTGTGTGACAGACCCCACACTTCTCATCAGATCCTCAGCCCAAGTGCTCTAACCACACTCACTGAAGGCTTTATCAAATTCAAAAGAGAAGCCATACAGTACAGGGCTGGGGCTTGCACATGTGGTGGGGGCTGTGTCAGGGAAAACTAAAACACCAAAACTAAAAAACAACAAGAGCTATTTGATAATATTTGGGTGAAAACCCATGTTTCTAAGGAAAATGCAATGAGGAAAGAGAGGAAACAACTCTTCTAAACCACATCTAGAAAAGTTAAAGACTCCAGCATCAGCAGGGTTAACTTCTGCCACTGTAGTTAATGACGGTTGCTTTGCTAGAAGCTCTAAATGGATGGCACAGCAGTGGGGAAGGAAGTTGCAGCAATTAATTAGGCTGCACAAATGAGTGAGTGCTATCGTCCCATGCACCTTGATGATACTGCAGTTGTGGAGCATCAGAAAAAGGAACCAGGAGGAAGTTTAGCTGTTTGCCTCACAGACGTTTTGGATTCTAGGCTACAAAAGTCGAACACACAGGACCCAGTTTACCTTTGCCACACACACACATATACACACTCACCATAAGTCCTAGACCATGCTATGATCTGTAGAAGGTATCGGGCACCACTATATATTTCATAAAGGCATTCTATTACACCCCCATGGCTTGTGGGGGAACCGCGCACTGTGGCCTAGTCCCCAGGCAGCTGAGAATAAAGCGTAGGACATGGCACTGGAACAGAAATCTACTGCTGTTTCTTCAGGTAATCTTGACTTGGATCTTAATTCCAATAAAGAGTTTTCTTTCAATTCTTTTTTTCACAGCATAAGCCAAGCAAGAACACTCCACCTGTGTTTCAGCGGTTATGCTTTATTCAATATCATTTCAGATAAGAGGCGTAATCCTTTGGGAGCCAAGTGATGTATATTGACCAGCTCAATGATAGCGATACAGTGCAGAACTCTGATCTGAAAGCCGTGAATACCGATTTCTGTCATCGACTCAATCGAAAAGTGAGGAATATATATAAATGTCACTGCTGGAGATAGTTGTGTTGCAGGTCGTCCTTGTTTAGATGGGCGAGTATTATCTGTAAATACATGTACAGGTGGATGGATCAGGTAAAACTGGCTGGTAAGCAGTCTAATGTACAAATTTCTTCAGTCATATTGTCTGTTAATGATGTGGTGGAGATGACAGAAGGATTCACATCCTTACATGACACATGAAACCCCATCTGTATGGGAGCAGATACAGTTAACTGCATCAGGTTAAACTGCTTCACCCTTCAACAGCTTGCTCTACCGTTTGGTAAAACACATTTTTCAGTGATTATAACGAATTTGAAGTTTTGTGTAAATAAACCTGCCTGAGCCATCTCTTTAACACATGGTTTCAGTAGGTAATACTAAAAGTATGTTTTTCTTTTCTCATTACTCTTTCACATTTATTCTTAAAATGCAACAATCAACATATCCTAACATTTTTCTGTGGGGAATAGTCACCTTGTTTCCAGTTGAAGTCTTTAGAATTCACACAAAGTGGGAAAACAAACACTTCTCTCCTGTAAAATATAAATGATTTCAGCTCTGTAAAGAAAAAAACAATCAAAAAATAGGTTCTCAGTAATTATACAGCAATTTAAATAGAGAAATGCTGCACCAACCATGCACTTAAAAATAGAGAAAAATATATTTGGGTATACTTATTATACGTATTTCATTGTATACCCTTGTGCTACATATACATAACTTCACAATTGGTCTTATGTGAGCCTAATAACGACTGTGTTGTTACAGAATTGTATTAATCTGGTTCACTTGATTAAATTGGTGTAACAAAGTGTTTAATATTTTATTAGTAGAATTTATTTGGTAAATAAGGGTTTTGGTTAAAAAGCCTAAAAGGTGGGACAGTTGAAGTATTAAGAAGAACAGATGCCTCTGCTACTAATAATATTGCCTATAATGTCATTTTTATGGACATTACAATCATTTGATTGATTCCCAGAGATGGTCTTTATGTACAAATTATTATGTGTTAGAATGTACATTATCACATGAGCTGTTATAACTATAAACTATAAACTTTGGCTGCCAAACACCAGCATCAGCAGAAGCCTGCTGTCTGTCCCCTCCTGTTCAGACAGGTTTGTTACAGAGACCAGTGTAGTTCATGCAGTGAGCCAGGTCACCCAGGTCAATACCACACTGCTACACTCTCACCTTTTAGAGTGACTGGGTTTCTTCCATCAGGAGAGAGCAGTCCTCTTTGCTCTCACATGGTTCATTTCATCAGGGTTTTCCTTTATCTTGACCGACCAGGCCCATGACCCCCCCAAGCACTGATAGTCCAATAAGACTGCAAGAGAGCATCACTGGGACACGGAGGAGACTGAAACAGAACTTAACGGGGACAAGTTTTCTTGCTCATTGCATTTTCTGCGTTTGTGTTTGTATTGATTCACTAACCTGCATGTGCATATCTTTAAATGTTTGCATAAAAATAAAAAGTTCAGTGTGAATTTTTCAAACGTGGTTGAGGGAAATGGGACAGTGACAGATTTAGCATGAAATGTGTGTCATGAATGAAATGAAAGTCATATTTCCTGAAAATATAGAATATGCCAGGGCCTCAAAGTTTCATATTAAATTCTGAAACAGAAGAAAGAAAAGGCTGACCGTTACGCTCAGAAATGCTCAATCTTATGAGCCTGCAGAGAGTGCCATGTTTACTTTTCTTTGCATAGTAGAATAGAAATGAACGCTCCTGGTTCCCAGAAAAGACAAACATGAAAGGAATCACCAAGAGTTTTTTAGGCCTTTTCTCTTGTGTGGTGCATCTTTTACTGCCTAGGTAGTCTGCACCATCTGACTGCTGTTTGAAGTCAGCAGAAGTCCACAATATTTGCTTTTCAGCAATTCTCGCTCACTGTGTCTCTCTGTTGCTTTTGAAAGTGTGACCAGTGTGGAGTCTCTATCAGCTCACTCCGTGGAAGAAATGACTTAAATTGGGTGTTTGGTACATTGGTGAGTTGACGACGAGGCCCTTGCATATGAGGAGATTGTTGTTTATTGTTGTTGCGGGGGTGAATGTGATGGACAGCTTCGGAGGGAGGAGGAGGAGGAGGTGGGCAGTGATGGAGGAGAGTTGGAGGGTGTGAGAAGCCAGACTGGGCCATTAAGGAGTGGCAGATAGCCTTAGTTCAGACCTGCTGGGGTGTGATCTCACCAAAGACATAAGGACTGGCCAATCTTATTCACCCCCTCCTTCTTTAAAAACAAGTGACAGAGGGTGAGTGAGATTAGATAGTTGGTTTGACAGGGAGAAAAGAGGAAAGGTTTGTCCAGAGCCAGAAAAATAAACCCAGCTCGCTCAACCGTATACCAGCTAATTATTCTTTCTGTCTTAATTCTCTCATTTATAAGGATGGTTTGATACCAGAGCCAGTACCCCTTTCCTGTTTTGGAGCAAAGGCATGTTATTTTCTTTATGTCTATTAAATTAGGTTTAATTAGGTTGTCTTAGTTAATGGCAAGACTAAAAATCTAACCTAGTAGTCACTGCCAACTTTTAATACCCCTTATTTCTTCTAGCAGTCAAGCCTTGCCGTTAACCCGCAGAATTAAGAGGTGAAGCCTAACCTATTCCCAAATACGGTGCAGCATGTTTTCCCACTTGTGCGAGTACATCTTTCTGGATTTGCAGCATAAAATTTTATTTCTTGTGGCATTATCCAGCGAGTGTGTGCAAAAAAGCTGCTCCTTTTCTCTGGTGGAGGTGTGTGTGGGTGGGTTAGAGGGGAGGCTGCGAGGCTGCTGAGACCCCAGCGTTATCAGCACCAGATGCAGGTTGACTTCAGACTTTCAATAGAAGGTAAAGAGAGAGGGGAGGGAAATTAATGAGAGCCATAAAACCAGCAGGATAAATAATTAGCCAACTGGTTCTGAGATCTGTCCCTTCATTTGCAGCTGCAAATAAATTCTCCTCACAAAGTTTCTTTGTCAAAACTGCAAGTTGATGCTGTTAGCTGCAGTTATATTGAAGTCTGAATCTCATTTTTTTCTGTTAAAGATTCATTTTTCTTTATTTTGTGCATGTGAGTGACAGGTTTCTGAGTCCTGTCATCAGTAATTGGCCCAGCTACTGCTGCCTCCAAACTTGTGAAGCACAAATGAAAACCTTCTAGCTGTCGTAATGTAGTTCATAAATCATCATTTTTATGATCATGTTTTCTTTTAGAATAAGGGGTGTAATGTTGATTGTTTAATAAATGTCCATGAGTCTTTAGTAAGCACATGGGCTGTGAAATTTTTTATTTGTACAAAACAGAACCTTACATGTCTAAAACTAAACATTATGTCTACTTTGCTGTGACCCCTGTCAGGATCAAAGCTAATTTTTGCTCCATTATGGAGGACACTTTGTGCCAGTGTGCTGTGTGCTGATCTGGAGTGTTTACATGCATTTCATTCCCTGAGGATTTTGTATTATTGTTGTCACACTGTATGGAGCACAGCCACTTGTATTGTTCTAATACAGCACTGGTAGAGTTGGGGGAAAAAAAAAAGCTGAGCAATCACCGAAAGACTTACATTATCCTGCAGTCTTTGATCGCTATTCATACGTCTGCGCTAAGTAATCTTCCCCCCTAATCTCATTCACAGATATAAATAAACAAGTAATGCTCTAAATGACAGAGAGCACACGAGTGAACATCCAGAGGATTATGGTAATTTGTGGATAAATAGAAGTATTTAAAAACTGTAGATACTAAGGTAGCTGTTTTTAAAGTGTTTTTACTCTAATAGCACGAAGAAATTAGGCAGCAAACTCTATTCTGTATTTCTAAATGATGAAGTAATGATATATATATATATTTTTTACTTCACTTTTTGCTGCTGTTTGTCAAATTCCCCTGGGAATTATTTAGCTAGTTTTGATACTTAAGGAACTACTGGTTAATAGCATATACTGTAAATAAAAATCACCAAACTCTGAACGCCCTCCAGATCAGTGTCCACACTGCTGATTGATTTTTAGGACTTTGCCCTTTTTTTCTAATCTCATCCAACTTGACATTTGGAAAGTCAGAAATCAATTATGTCTCCTTCCCAAATGAAAGGCAGAAAAAAACTAGTATATGACTTTAAAGTCAGCCTTGCTTGCCTTTGACACGGCACATTACAAAGGGAAAGGAAAATCACACTGCATACCTGATCCATAAAAAAAAAGCCTTTGAAATGGATTGCTGGGTGGGATCCAGTCTGGCACAAGTCGTGGCATTGATGGCACAGCCTCTGGGTGTGGGGATGCTTGGCCTGGACAAGATGGTAGCTGGGCTCGTATCAGTGGGCACTGGCCCATCCTCTGGGAGCTCCTAAGCCATGCTGTCTGAAGAAGAACTGATGGGGTTGGCAGCACATATGGGCGTGCTTCAGGTTTTATTTCAGTCAAAAGCAGCCACGATGTTATCGTCTTAAGCCACCTTCCTTGAGTCTGACCGAGATTCATTTCCTAATGAAAAAACTTTGCTCCTTCATTATTTATTCCACCAACACTGATTTTCAATCATTCACACATCCCAGGTGCTCAAATCTAATTGCACACCGCTATTTCTGTCATCCTTAATGTTGTTCAGGTGACAATTTGTTCCAGCTAATCGGAAATTTTGCATTTGCCCTCCCTGCACAAAAACATCAGCCTATCAGGAATGGCGCCTGATTTGATAAGTGCGAACCGCCACTGTTTGCTTCAAACCAGCAGACAGGAAGTTGACAGCTGCAACAGTTTTCAGAAATAGTTGATAACCATCCACGGGGTAATGAAACTTCCACCTTTGATGAGAAGTTGAAAAGAGTGTGTTCCACCATTGGCTTGGCAGAACATTAGACATGGCTGCAGGCAGGCAGGGGCCAGCGAGGGATCGAGCTGTTTTAATAGGGCTCATCCAGAGGTGACGAGAGCACCAAATGCACTAAACTGGAGGTGTGAGCCAGGGCTGCCAGTACATATCTATTGTCTTTCATTATCTTTATTTCCTTATTATTTTAAATGGCCGGTGTGTGTGTGAGTGAGTGTGTGTTCTTTCTTCTTTTTTTTTTTCCTTCACTAGAAGCTTTTTTGATATCCATTTAGATTGGGGCTTCATTAAAAAACCTCAGACAATGGAGTGACTTCTAATTAAGAAGCGCTGCATCTGGCCCCTGGCACCCTATCCCGTTGTTCCATCTATTTTGCTGGGGAGAATTCATTTGTTTCTTAATTAAGAAAAACACCAATAGCGTGAAAAATCTGCTTATGGTACCTGAATCCTAATTAGCTAAATAGTGAGGGGAAGGGGAAATCACATTCCAGTAGCCCTAGAAATGAACTCAGAGCTGATAAAAATGAACTAACTAGCCTTGCATAAATCGAAGCTGGGGAGAAAGTGTACCATCATTATGGCTAAGACAATATGCAAACTATCTTCAAAGAAATCAAATTGCCGGAATGTTTTCATTTGCATGTATTAACCATTAACATAATGAGGAGAAGTGACATTGGACCCGGATTGTGTGTCTGTTCGGATTGATAACTCTGCTGCATCTGCAAATAGTCTCCTCTGCAAAATTATGCTAGCAGTCAAATCAGTGTTGAACTGTGGAGGGAGAAGGATGGAGAGAGAGGGAGAGAACGACAGAGACACACACATAGAGGGGAGGAGAGACAGAAAGGGGAGAGTGGAGGCTTTTCCCTTTTTTTTTTTCTTTTCGTTTTATCAGAGAGCTCTGTGCAAACCTGCTGCAGTGTTGAATCGGAGCCATCATCCTCTGACAGCTATCCTTAAACAGGAAGGTGCCGCGAGTCATTGTCTCTAAGGCTTTGTGGAAAGCTGCTGTGTATTTGTGTGTGTGTGTGTGTGTGTTTGGGGCATAGACACACACGAGGATGTGCCCATGTGGCTGCTAGCTGGAGACAGACCTCGAGTGGGCACACTTCACACCCCCCCCCCCCCACCTTCCTTCTCGCGCATATCGGACACATGCACCCACACGCCTGCACACAGACTCATGCATACATGTGTCAACTCCACTACATCCCCCTGCCCCAACACTTCCAACACACACACACACACATCGGAGTGCTTCCAGGATACCAAAGGCTCACTTATCTGTTCTGTAAAGACTCACCATGGCCCACATTGGCGAGTTGGCGGGCAACCAGCCAAATCCACTGTGTGTTCTCCACTGCAGGCGTCATGCAAAACACTGAACTGTCTTCAATATTCATAATAATTTTTTTTTTCTTTCCAGCATGCTATTTCCCAGGATCAGCCTCTTAGGTCAAATTATTCAATTAAGTGTCTGTTTATTACTGATACCAAAGCTGGGTGGCGGTTCTACTTATCACCTTTTTTGCAGATTGGTGTTCTTGCAGAATACCACAGTAAAGATTGCCTTGGCTGTAATTAAAATGGCACAGGGACAAATTTGGCACCAGGCTAAAGACATGGGGAAATGAAGGAGGAAGGGGGAAATTGCAGAGGCCACATTCTGTCAGAAAGTCGAGCCCGTAAAGCAGCAAAATTATTGTCAGGGTACTAATGTGCACCACAAAGGAGCAGGTAAAAAGGATATATATATATATATATTTATATATATATATATATAAAAGGAAAGATCTCTGCCTTGTTGTGAAGTTTTGTCATCATGGTGCATTTGTGTGTAGAAAAATGATCAGGAAATAAGGATGTTCTTTGTGAATCTCTTTGAAGCAAGTAAACAGGAGTCAGTGGTGATTTGTGTGGCGGAGTGGTTTCTGTTTAGACGTCCTAAATGCCAGCCGGGCTAGCATCCATCCACAGGCCTGTGTGTTTGATGAGCTATTGGCAGGCTGTGGGGACACGTGTTCCCGTGCCTCGTGGCAAACATACCTTTCAGCGTCTTTGACTCCACAAGCCTGTGTGTGACTTCTCAGGAAAAAAATATGAAAGAAATCAAAGCGCCAATAAGCTGAGGGTGTTAAGCCAGAGAAGGGAAGAGAGAAAAAAATAGAAAAAGAAAAGAAAGACCTGAGCGACTTTGGATTTTGACAGAATCTTCATGTGCTCCCTGACAAAAATTTGCATTGTTATCACAGATAACTGGTGATGTTTTTACTTGGTTGTACATTTTTTTGTGAAATATGTAAAATGTAAACCGAGCCTCTAACGATTCCCTTAATGACGCGGATCTTGCTTTTCTCCCCCGGATCGCGTCTTAGCGGGCTTCTCAGTGCGGGATGTCTGATATCTGAATATTAAAAGGGAGTTTCAAGCTCATCTGCAAATGTGATTTGCACATATCACACTTCTGCAGTCGTCAAGCTGCTTCATCGCCAAGCTTCTGAGCAAAGAAGGCTGGGGAGGGGAGGGAGAAAAAAAAGAAAAAGAAAGATGCACATATGGGTTGCTATTGATGTATTCCATTTCTGACCTAATTTAAATCCCTGCCAACAAGCTCATATGCATACTGTACATTTGCTAAATTACAGAATGTAAACCTAGCTTCCTCACGGAGACAGGTGTAAACATCAATGTTGTCATAATGCACCACCAGTAAATATGATAATCACACCATGCTGCAATGGAGCACAAAATAATTTGGACATCATTTTGATGCCTGAGGGGCCCAGGGGAATGCCCTCCAGAACGAAGGTGGTCCATTGACATGCTATACACGCCAAGATATAATTATGGCTGCCTGTCTTTGTTCTTCCCGAGCTTCCTCTCAGAGCACTAGTAATATGCTTGTGATATTTTGGTATTCTTTACGAGTGAGTTATTCTCTGTGGACTTGAGTATTACACGGTGTGTAAATGAAGATGCGAATGAGCTTTTCCACTGCCAAATCCCAAAGTTCAGAAATTGTTAGTGTAGCATCGTAGCAGCAAAGTTGATGCTGTTAGGAGGAGGAGCTTATCCTGTGAAAAGCTTGATTTGGAATGTTATTTGGGATCCTGACACATGGTGACTCCTTTTCCTCTAGATTTACGGTTCCCGCTCTCGGTGTCATCTCCGGCTATCTGTGTGGGACTTTTCACTGATAATAAGGGGCAGTGCCAGAATATCTTTAGGGTATGCAGCGTGTCGGAGCTGCGGTTTGTTGTCATGATAATCCCCCTCATTTGTAATGTCGGGATCAGCAGGTTACGGCTCTCCACTTGCCTGCCATGTCAAGACTTGGGACTGTTGAGGTGGATTGTCATTTCTGAAGCAATATTTTGACAGCGCCTTCACTTTACTCGTATGCTGCGGCTCAAAGGTCAGAGCTGTGCCACTTCCATTTACTGTGTGTGAACACTCAATCCCTGAGGAGCTCTCTACATCCTCCCTGCCTCAGTCTGTGACACACACATACTTACACACTGCCTCTCACTATTTAGCTTGCTTGTTTTAGGAGATAGATGTCAAGGCTAGTCCCACACAGAGCTTTGCAGCACCCAAACTGAGGGGCAATTACAACATATAAACACTTAAAATACAGTAAAAAACAGGGGGGGGCTGAATAATTTGCCTTTTTTTCTAATTAGTGTATCTCAGACAGCCACAGCCCCGTCAGTCACCGCTGTTCTCACCTACCTCCTATCACACACACTGCTTGGTATTTTTTTTTAAAATAGTCTTGTGTGATTGCTGCAAAAGCACAATGTCTCAATGGTGTAGCTGTCATCCATTTTCCTGTGTGCTCAGTGCCACCCTTCGCACACAGAGGCAGGTTATGTCAACCAAATAAGGCACTTGTCAGTAACACAAAAAGACATTGTTGCTGGTCCATTGTTACCTCCTCTGCCAGCTATCATATAGAAAGTGATGGAGTGACGGTGTTTTTGGAGCGCCGCACTGCTCCTGTACCCCGAGGGTATTATGGGTATAAATCTCCCTCGCACAGTTCTGCTCCAGGCCGGGGGGAGCATCATCATTAGCTGCAGCAGATGGAGGGGCTTCAACGCTGGTTTTCCTCCCTCTGCTGTCAGAGTGTACTGCTGGAATCTGATTTGATACAATGCGAGTGGATGGAGGGGAGCAACAGCAGAGCCCAGGGAATGAATGATGAAATCCACATGAAATCAAGTGAAAGCTACAGTACACACTTAGCCCAGGAGGCTGATTCATCATTTATTTGTGAAGTGATGATAACGGAGCTTTGGTTAACTACTGCATCTGTTCACATGTTTATGTTTATGGCGATGTCTGGAAATGTTTGTGGGAATATTAATGGTAAAGCTCAATAAAAACTAATGCAGCTGCTTTGAGAATCAAAAATAAGCAAAGAATTTTAATTTTTACTTCTTTTTTTAGTCTATCAAATGTTTATATCTAAGCTTCGACTGCAGGCTTCATCAAACAGTGCCAAGGTCTTGTTTTGATCTTTGGGACATTTTTGTAGATGGAAAATAATCCAGCTAGTTAAGAGAACAGCAAGTGATCATTGTAGCTGTATAACTAACATTTATTGATGTTAATTCCATGGTTTGAACTTTTGCATTTGCTTTAAAAATAGCAAGTCCAAGCCACAGTTTTAAATATTTCTTTGTCAATAGACCAATAAATGTCTCAAAAGACTAAATAAGTTCTTGTTTATGTCCTGATCCATAATTCAGTGAATGGAAAACTTTAATATGATTAATTAAACTGTAAGAGACAACAGTTTTAACATCATTTCAAGCTAATCAGAGCAATCATTCATCAATGAGGAGTATTTATCTCCAGCAGTCTCCAGCTTTTTACTGGTGCAGCAGAATTTCTCTACGTATTGTGGGCCTGCTACCCAGGGAGTGTGTAGTGTGTGTGTGCACTCTGAAGCACTGGCAGAATCCTAATCGTCCAGCAAGAAGCACATGGCCAGATCAAGAATTAGGAGGGAGGCAGAGTAGGGGAGGCATGGGGTGGGGTGGGGAGGTGGAGGAGAAAAAGCCCATCTCGCTCTGTGTTTTAAAGGACAGTGCTTTGAATGTCATTTGACAATTTCCTTTTAATTAGAACTAATTTACAGAAAGATGCCCACCAGCTAATCTTTACAGGATAATTAACTTCTATTTTCTTTACTTTTAATTAAAAAGTGGAAAAGATTTAGCTGATCCATAAAGAATTGTTCTTTTGAAATGTTCATCAGACTTCACACTTCTTTTGGCATTGGTAATATTTAGATCCTATCTGCTGCTCACAGTCTCTGCTGAGTTATTGCAATGATTCTTTCTCCCCTTATCCAGGGTATTAAGAAGTGGAACTATCAATAGTAGAAATAGGAACCAGAGGCAAATTAGAATTGAATTAATGAAGAATTTATTGCTAAAGGAACCCCCCACCCCTCCCATCCCTCATAATACTGAAATGAAATTGACATCTTAGATATATCCATTTCATAGAAATTCCTTGATGGAGAAATATTGTTTTATCTACATTATTTGATGCAGTAATCAGGCGTCCTTTTAAATTCTTTGAAAGGATTCTCAACTAAACGCTAATTGTTGCAGAGGCAGTTTCAGCATTTACAATATTGTGGCTCCAGCTCCTACAGGCTAGCAGGCCAGTAAATGTGATGAATATTTTAGCTTTTTAGGTTAAACAGCAGCATCTTAAGAAGCACTTAAGACACAGTCAAATTCTCTGTGCTTCTGCAGAACATAAACTCTCTCAGCCTCATCACAGCTACTAGAAAAAAGTACTTTCTTGCCACTGCTAGCACCTTCCAACAGACTTTACTTAGTGGAGATAAAGTGAGCCAATATGAGGTGAGCGTGCTGTAGACAGAGCCTCCACTCATCTGCAAACGAGCCAGTGGCTGAAGATGGATGCCCCCACTTAACCATGATAGCTCCCTGGAGGAGCCTCACTCAATGGCTTCATTAAAAGTGAATGTTGTAGTGAAAAGCTTGCTTATAAACCAGTAATTAAGACCACACATATTTTACCTGCTTTGTTTCAGTTGTCACCTCCAGTGTACAGGCACATGGTTAACTTATATTTCCTTATAAGTAGCAGAATGACACTAATAAATCACTTAGCCTGTGCAACAGGAAGGCGTACTGTCCAATTTAACCGCTTTTTATTCCCGTCACTGCACCTACAAAGCAAATGTTACACGTCGATATGGGCATTAACTAAGCCCGTATTACTTGGAGGGTTGGCTTTGTGGTTTTCACTGACTCCACGTTGCACCAGTGTCCACTTGGATGTGTGTGCGTCTGTTTCTGCAAACTCTAGAGAGGCAAGGAAAGTGAGTAGAGTGAAGCAGGACCCAGCTAACTCCACAGAGAAACCGGCTGGCATCTGCTGAAGCCCTCGGGCATGCTCAGAGGTGCCTCCAGCATTTTAATGGCATAGTCAAATGCCAGCATGTTTTCATGCCATTCCAATTCAAATTCATTGGATAAAGAAGTGAGAGCATGTTATTCCCCTTCAACGGTCCAGACAGGAACACTGGGCGCAACAACACAGAACTTAGCAACTCTGCAAACACGCTAGGATCCAACGTTGTGTCTGATTGGAGTAAGATACCCAACCAGAATCATGTTAACAGCGTTAACAGTGAAATGAGAGCATTGAATTATATTTTTCTGGGTGTGTCTCAAAATCGCCACACAAAGCTGACATGTAAACATAGCGAAGCATCTAAAGCCATGACTTCATCACATTGCATTTAGTTGCCTTGTCATCTTTTGCCCTGCAGCCTCAGAAAAGAGTGTTGTTTTTGTGTGTTTGTGTGTGCCCCTCCACCTTCCCTCCCCCTTTCACCACAATTTCCAGATGAGTTTCGGTGCTGAGTTTTCAAGCAGTTTGTTGACTGTTGATTGTAACTGCCCAAATTTAGGAAGGCAGCCATTTCTAATCATGAGAATTACATTGCTTAGCAACCGGAAAATCAAGTTAAACAATACCATCGCTTATTCTTGGTCACAGACTGCAGCTCTGAGAACACATCAGTCTCCAGTGAAGCTGCTCCACACTCCTCCCAGCACACACACACTCACTTGACACACAAACAGCCATTCACAGACAATATAGAAGTTGTAATTTACTTTTGACTTGTGTTGCAGCATTAGCTCCACATTAAGTTTGATCACAGAGTGTACAAGTAAGAAAAGACTCTGTTTTTTTGTTACATTTATCCCATCTGAAAAAGGATGTTTGAAATAAAATGTTCCTTTGAGGCTTCCTGCAGCATATGAAGCTATTAAGAGTTGCATAAATGGTATCTATTTCATTACGGTGATCAAGGATTAAATTAGAAGCCTGAGCCCTGTAACGTATACACGAGGTCTCCTCCAAGGCTGAGGAAGCCCTCTGCTTCCCAAAGGTCATTAGAGCTGAGGAGAGAGTATGGCCCCCAGTCTCTACTTGCCTCTCTACACTTTCTCCTCCTTCTCATTTCTTTTCTTTCTCAGCCTTCCCAACCTAGCCGTCAAGATTAGACTTTTTTTCTATTCTATTTCCACCCTTCAAGTGTTTGTCCGTTGTTTTTTTATTCTCCAGCTCAAGGGGTAAACATACAAATGTGTATCTAAAGCTACCTGCCTCAAAGCATAGAGGTTCTTGCAATATAAGAAAGTTTATTCTTCTCTTTTTGTAACATCCCCTCTGCAAAAGTTTGCATGTCTCCACCCAAAAGTAAGGAAAGGCCCCAGCATCAGTGTTGGCACAAAGGATCGGGCACGAGGAGCGGAGTTGGCAGGGGTTGAACCGTGTGGCCCTGTTTGGATTTTAGGGCCGCATTATGCATTCATCTTTAGTCTCAGGTGCTACGTTTTATCCCCAGGCCAGCTTGGACACATTTTCAATGGACCTTTTGGATGAAAAACTGTATAGGTGGGTGCAAAAATGATTTCCATGCTTATAGAGATCTGCCGCTTTGTTCTGTCAGATTCAATTACCTCACCTCTAATTAGGGAGCTATAGAGGAGGCTGGGCTTGTGATCCACACATCACACTGTGGAGTCTGCTGATAATGTGAGGTATCGCTATCACAGCCCGACCACAAGCTCCCCACATTGCGGACGGTTGAAAAAGCATGCCATGAAATTAGCAGTCACTCATACAGTTTTTGCACATACACACATATTTCCTTAGAGCTCTTTTTTTTCTCTCTCTTTCTTTTTTTAAGTGTGAGCTTTGGAGGCAAGGTGGGCACATCATTTTTTCCATATTCTGTTTTAGTCCACTGAGATACAGACTCTAGTGCAATGTATTTTCCTGAAAGATATGCTATTTCTCCACCTCTATCCGCACTCCTCTCTTCCCTGCTCCCCTTCCTCTGTGACTCATTAATCCTCTGTCCATCATATGGTCTCAGAGTATCACCCCATTTTATAGACTCAGTGGGGGCATTACCATATCCCTCTCCAGAGCTCTACTCCGCATGGCCGATCCCTATCAGACAGAGGCCATGCCATGAACAAAAGAGCCACTGTGATCAAGCCTGCATTCAGCTACCAATGTCTCTATTAGCATTGGCTGCTCCTGCTGCATGACTGTTTGAACAGGGCTGAGATTTCTCTCAGTATCGACAGAGAAGAGCCTGATGAATGCAGATGATACAGTTGAGGGCAGAGGGTGTGGATGACAGGGCTGCCTGGGTGCAGGGATACCTGGACACTCACCCTGATTGAGAGGAAGTTCAGAAAGAGTGCACTGTCCTGAAACATCCTCTTAAAATAAAGCAGATGTCACTCTACAAACCTAGTCTTTCATTAGAGATGAAAACAAATGAATAAGTAGCAGAAAGACTGGACTGCAAAGCTGTCACACTTAAGGTTGCAGATAATTATTGCATTACAGCAGCTACTAATTATTCTGAGGATTATTTTTCATCCCAAACACTTTAATTATTTGGTCTATTGTTTCCTAAAGTGTCTGGATTGTGACCCCTTTAAAGTCATCTTGACCCTTCCTGTTTATACCAAATTATATAAGAATGAACATAGATTTGAAAGACTTCTGGAGACAAATCTAATGCCATTTTGGTTGATATAGTATGAAAAAAGGTTAGAAATGTGAGTAGGGAGTTTACCTATCAATGCCTTTGCATTTAAACAGCAACATGTGTATTTTTCTTCTGTGGTTTTGCGAAGACTGTCCTAAACAAGGTGCAATGGTTACTGCATGAGCCTGCACCTGTTATAAAGCATAATGCAGCATGAATGTGTATACATATGAATAACATCACCATAATCCAATATGAAGGGAAAAAAAGCTCAGGTCAAAAATACACACTTCAACTCCTTAAGCATTGTCAAATTGCATGTTTTTTCTCACCAAATGTACAGTAAATATTTTTCTTTCCTCATGGCTGTTTAAACATTGTTTGCCTCATCACTTCAGCCCCTATATTGGCCACCTTTGAGAAATAGAACTTGAAAATGGCCTGTATGAACACAACTAAGTGTAAATTCAGATCCCTACATCTACACACAAACTCACACCATAATCAGTGTTAATAATGAACACGCCACTGAACGCACACTGTGTTGTTTTCCACAATGAAGTGAAATGCAGGCACTCTCTCGGCCGGTGTCGTTGGCCATCTGAACTCCAGAGGAGGCCTGATAAGAACGGGTAGAGGCAGCAGACATTCCTCTGGCCCAGTTCGTCAGCAGACCCTATAGAAATGCACCGACAAGCGTGGGTCACACAGTGAATGTGACAGGATTTTAAACAGTACACAACTAAATATAGCAGGAACACCACTATCAGAAAATGAGTTAGGAGTGTGGTGCTGGTCGTTTAGAAAGTCATTATTCTTATCATTGCTGTCTCTGAAATAATTTCAGGTCTCTCCATGCAATGAATACTGTATAATAAACTAAACATGTGAGGATGCAAACAAACTTAAGTAATCTACGTGGTCCTCAAGAAGTAGCCATCAGGCAGTCTTTAACGTCCCAGACTGGGTGGAATATTTCATTTTTCCATATTCAGTAAGGCCTCCAGTATCTCTATCAGTTTGAAAATGCTCCATTTAGTTACTATCTGTTAGAGTGGGGAAGTGAGATGCCCTTATTCTGAGTCTATTAAACCTCAATTCTATCTGATCTTATCTACCTAATCTTTGTGTCTTATTGACCATGAAGTTTATCTTTAATCTCTCTTTACCCCTTATTATCGCACAACACTGTAGGTCTATTTTCTGTGGTGCAATAGTGCTGCTGTATTTGCTAGCAACAGAGGAAGAATCATTTAGTTGTACACACGGTTCTCATTCAGCTGTGTAATGGAATGTGTGCAGACCGTGTGTATAGAAATGTATTTCCCCCCACTTTCGTTCACACTGTCTTCATTTGCCTTGGCAGGAGCTTTTAACGCCAGTCATCCAGCCTCCCCTTGATACTGCGATATTTATCTCTCAGTATCATCTTAAGCGATGGTAGACTCATCGAGTCACTTCACGCCTCACTTCACTCCTCTGCAAATCAGCAGAAGGCATCAGATAGGATCATAAAACTGTATCCTAATTTAAAAGCGGCACTCGGCCTCCACAGTGTCTATTAGAGATCTGTGCGCTAATTCTTTTCATGTCCGGGGCTCCTGCAGATGTTGGCTTCTACAAAGGAGTAATTTATAAGACTAATGAAAAGCGCAAGCAGTTTGTGGACATCAGGGGGGTCTTTTTATGAGGCTCTGAGTGGGGAAGAAAGAGAAACAGGAGAGGCACACCAGCCCCACTTTCTGAGCTGAAATTATTGCTTTATTAAAGCTGAGGGGTTTCACTTCTGATACAATAGAGCAAACACACTGAAAGGTGTGGAGAGGATACAAATGGGCTCTGTTTGAGCCCCACAATGATGCACAAGAAGCTGCAACATAGCTCAAGTGTGACAAGCTAAAACAGACACAACCGCTTTTGAACTTGCAGGATAGCACCATTTTTGAAACGCTTGTTCACACAACTTAAAAAGAAAGGGGTTTTTCTGAATATGCTGCAAGACTCCTGCCTTATTTCATACATACACTAACCCCTAAACAAGAAGTGTTTTTTCTCCATCTATGCTTTGAATTGGTAATTCCCATGTAGACAGTGCAGACATGTTTTGGTGAGACAGAAGGGTGTGCGAAATCCACATTATCTTAATAACATTCAAATGCCGGGTGAGATGTTTTTCAGAACTAATACAATTCAGGTAGCAGTACAGTAATTCCATCAGCACCCTTGATTGAAGCAAAAATGGTAATATGCAAATACCAAAAGAGATGTACAGCTACAAGCAAAACTCTGAAATCATTTAGATTTAAAGAAATAATATTGCACAGAGGGGGAAAAATTAATCACACGGAAAAGTGTCTCCTTTAAGATTGCACTGGTGTATTACCCGGAGGCATGGAATGTAAATGGAAAATCAACATTGTACCCTGTGATAAGGCTAACAAATTAATAAAAGTATTTTCTTTCCTCCTCCCGTGCTGATGCCTGTATGAAAAGTCTGGAAAGGATCTTTTTTTTTCACCCCCCCCCCCCCCCTTCCTTCCTTCCATCTGTGTGAGGTTTTGTTTTGCAGGTAGCAGGATTAACATCAACGCTCACCTTGGCTGCATGTCAACGTGTTTTGCTGAAAGACACAGTCACAAAGGGCTTTTATTCAAGAGCTACAGTGGAGAGACTTTTTGAAATGTTCTAGTGAAATAATCTGTTAATTGACATGGCTTTATCTGTGCCTGAGCCGAACATCTGAGCATTCGTGCAGCTGTGTTTGGAGCTGCATCTGGATAAAGAAGCAAAAAGAGGCAAAGAGAAGCCTGGAGGATGTGATGAAACTGCTGAACATCTTCCTGTGTGTGCATGTGCGTGTCTGTGTATAAACCTGTTTTTGTGTGTGTGCTCCCTCAGGTCCTTTGGAGGATGGCCTGGAGGAAGAAGAGGAGGAGTGCATCTCTGAGGAGAACGAGCTCTTGGCCAAAGATGAGTTCTCGGTGGAAGAGAACTTCCAGGCCGAGTTTGAGACCGAGAACATGGGCTGCGAAGACATGGACTACTTCTGCAACAAAGGTGAGGACCACTTACTCGCTCAAAACCCAAACTCTAAAAGTTGTTTACCACAAGTGCAGGACTCAGTGTTTCTGATACCTAATACGGGACAATATGTTTCACAAAATTGGTGCCAGGCATAGAGAAAAATAAATAATAAAACCCTGCCAATTACATCTCTGCATGTTCAAATCAAGCCTGGCAGGACTTGTATCCATTTTAGGATTTCTCTTGCGTTGCTGCCTGACGTTGAAGTCATTCATTTTGATATTTGATCCCAGCAATCCACCCAAGAGCAGTGGTTTGATCTGAGAGGAAGATGGCATGAGCAACACTGGCTCTCCCTCTGTGATAGTGCTATGAAGGTGTTGCTGTGGTACACCAATGCACTGGAGAGCGTGGCGCTATCCTTTGAGCCGGAGCTGAAGCTCAGCGAACACTCAGCAGCACCTGCTACTGCTCGGAGGTCCAGCACTATAAAGCGCTGCGGCGTCGCCAAATGCGCTCGAGTCCTCTTTGAACTCCAATTCAATTAGATTGCCTCTTTGTATGTTTGTTTCATTTCAGTCACACCTTGCCATCACAGGAGCTAATTTGTGGTCTGCTTCAGGTTACAGTGTGAAGATGACAGACTTGTTCCGCCTCCCCCTTCCCCCCCCCAAACACCTTTAACGCCTCCACCCATACCCACCTCTTCCTACCCTCCGGTCGCGTGGCTGCTGCTACCCCAGGTGTCCCCCACTCCTACTGGCACCGGGATGCCATAAATTTGACTTTTTAATGAAGAACCAATGCTTTGAATGTCTGCCTCGTCTTTCTCCTTTCAAAGGGAAATTTGTTTAGAATTATTTCTTCACACTTCTAAACTGATGTGCCTCGTGGGATTACATTATTCAAGAAAAAATAAATCTTTCATGTTTCAGGTAGGCTATGCCCCAGTAATCGTATCAATAATTTTTTCCTTTTGTTCTTTGGAAAAAGTTGAACGGCGCAATTGTTCAGAAATTGCAATTACCAGCAACGCCTCGGTTGTTTTAGCCTTTGTCTACTTCATAAAGCATCCTTACCCAAACTTCAAAGTACAATGCATGGTCCTGTAATAACCCAGCAGCTATGAATGAGATGGAGCAGTCGCAGTTACGGCATGAAGAAAAGTACAACTTTTCAAAAAAGAAAAAAAAAATCTTCAAAGAACCTTGTGACAGCCATTTTTTTCATACTTTGTTTTGGATAAAACCATGTGAGGAACTGGGGCTCAAATCTCCTTTCCATGTTTATGAATAAAGTCAACACAACGTAGCAATCCCAAACGTCAAGTACTACTTTTTATGGCTGCTGGTAATCTGTTTCTTGTCACGCACAAGCCTTACCAGTCAGATTTTTTGTATTACTCTGATATCTAAGCCTACAGTAGCTAAGTCTCCCATTGCCTCCTAAGACCCAAGTGATGTACTATCCGCTATTTCTTTTTTCCATGTGGCAAATTCTCTGCAATCTTCAGGTGTAGCCATTTTCCCCATGATCCCTTCCTCAATTAGATCTGTTTAAAACTAATGTCATAGTGGCTTAAATTTACCCCACTTATGTGAAACGGCCGTGAATTAAATAGGACGCAATCCTGGCGGCATTAAATGGTTTAAGTGTGTTATTCCTCGACTATAGGAGGAAAAAGAGAGCCCCCCCCACCTCCCTTGATTAACTAAACCCTCTCAAATGTGATGGCATGCTGTAATTAGCCCTGTGTGGACTTGAACGTGGGTTTTAAAGCAGCCACTCATCCCATGGCCTTTATCTTCTGCTGCTTCCCGGAGAATAAGGTCTCCCGTGTAAGGTTCCTCCACTGAGCAGTGACTCTCTGGTCTTAGCTTAGCCTTGTATCTGTGTAGTCACTCTCTGAAATGGGCTTGTCAGGGGGACCTAAAACCTCCATTAAAAGTTTCAGTCTATAATAGGTATTAAAAAGCTGTAGGAACACAAAGAGGGGTACCAATTTTCATTAACATATGAAGCACTTATTAACTTTGATCAGAGTGCGGTGAAGTAGCAAAGCCGCTTAAAGGCGCAAAGGTCAAGAAGTTGAATGCCACCAAAGACTCAGCCATTTGCCTTACCCTTGCAGAAAAGGGAGTCCCCAGATAAGTGTGCAGAGCACCTTGACGTCCCATCTTGGTCTGAGGCTGAGGAACCTCTACATTTGGTGATGGTTGACTCTAAAACCTGGTGTTTTTGTTAAGTTTAGAAGATGCTGTTTGTATTCCAATCAGTCCTGAACCAGTGATCATTCACCAGATCCCCTCAAAATAGCTCTTATAGTAATTTGTGTTATGACATTAAAGATTCAATTCTCTACTGATTCACAAGAAAACATAACAAGATTTGGCATCAGCAAAGCAAACTGTGCACCAAAGAAAGGTCTAGAATTAAGCTTTGCCTTACCTTATCAGATAACTTAAATGACTAATTATCATTATTACACCATCATCTTCAATAATAGCAAGATATGAGCAGCACCATGTCAGTTACACTCTGAAACAAGCTGGAAATCAACAGAAGCGCCCCTGTAGAGAATAAACATCTTTTAATATACATGGCATTTTAGAGGAGGCCTGTCTACCTTTTAAAAGCTCAGTGAGGGAAAAAGACTCCTCTAAAGAAATAACCTGGCCTCTCTCTTGCGATTAAATATGAATTTTACTTTCTTCCCCCAAACAACTTCTCAATTTCCCATTTATGGCGTTCTTGTCCTCAGTAGCCCACAGGTGAACACACACACTCTGTAGTAAAGATTTATTCTCCGTGACAAACTCTGGCTCTATAATTGTAAGAAAGATGCCTTTTTTCTGGTGGTGTCTATTTTATTTATTTATTTTTTTTTTTACTGAAATTGTGAAATTTCACCTTGCTGTTTCACCCCCTCTTTTTATTGTTGGCTATCTGTGAAGTTCAGCACAGGGTGTTGCCACAAGCTGTTCCCTTTGAGCGTTCCAAGTGTTGCCTGATGACAAATGACTTCCTTTCTGAGCTCTGACAGTAAATTTACATGTCATTTCACGTGTCTTATTTCTTCAGTGTAAGAAAGCTTTTTGGGAAGTCACATTACATGACTTTTTTCCCCCTTTTCTTTCAGCTCAAACAGCTCGATTCTGTTGTAACAGATGTTTATGTGTCGGGAAATACCGGATGAATGTGAACTTTTCTGCACTGTTCTCTTCAAAAATGCAGAAAAATTGCAAACATTTTCTAACAAGTGATGACTGAAAGCCAGCGCTGCGTGCCCAGGACTTCACAAAGCAAATGAAAAAAACCACCTTGACCCTTCAAATATTCTCACAGTGTGGAATTTGACTCGATTTAGTAAGAGACATATAGCAGCAAGGAGAGAGTCGCAGAATTAATTAGTCTTTGTGCAACACAGAAGTCATCACAATCTCTAACATAGAAGGAAGATCTCCTTGGCTCTTTCACCACAGCTGCCTGTGCCCAGAATGGTAACTGTGGAATTTTAATGCACAGTTGATGCTGGAGAATATGGGGAAATGCTAATTTGTGGTGCGATAAGATGAATCAAGTCATCCCTTTAGCCCCATTTGACTCAGTGGAGGAAATTAATCATTAATGTTTGTTAAGTATGACAATCTAACTGGGCCAGATCTACATGCTCAGAGACTGAGGCAGAGTGAGATAAAGACCCGAGCTGCAGACAGGGAGGAAAACTGCCAGATTCTGTAATGATGGGAATTTATTGGCATTTAAAGAGACAGTGGCGAGGCATTTCACTAATAGCCTCCCTCCGTTGGAGTGCTGTGCCTGCCACAAATGGCATGTAATTCAAACCTATTTTTCAGATACCAGAGAAGTCTTAGAGCTATGCTTGACTTTGGTGGGAAAGGGTTGCATCCTTGAATTGACTTCATCTGTTGCAGCACAATCTGCATCAACAACCAAATATTCTGTATCAGCTGACTAGCACCACCACTGCTGGGGGGGACTTCTAACATCCTGAAAATCACTGCCAAGTGGAGGTGGGTTAGTCATCGAGCAGAGAATGCAGTCGCATATAGAACTGCAGAAGCCCATGCAAATACTTAAACATGACTTATACTCCATTTTTGGAAATTGCAACCAGTTTTTATAGTCAGTGGTCAGGATTAGAGCACTCTGAGCTTCTTAAAGTTGCACACAAGAGATTGACATTTTCAAGGGCTTTTTTAGCAGAGACAATGCTAAAAGGGAGAGAAAAAGCCAATATGACTTTGTTGCTACCTTGCTCGAGGAATTGTTTGTGTAAATCGCCTGTAAGCTTATTGACCTGAATGTGTGGCACGCTGCGTGTGACTGCGATTTGGCTAGAGAGCTGTCCTTTGATAGAGCAGCGATAGGGCTGATTTTAACAGCTCACTGGCTCCTCTTGCATGCCCGCCAACCCAGAACCCAGCAGGCCGCCTCCCCTCCCCAGCCCTCCCCGTCTCTTCTGCTCTCTTCAGTCTTCTCTCACTCAACCTTAAATATACCCATTTGGATGCACAGAGAAAGAACCCTAAGCCAGATGTAAATTATGATCTAGTCGATAATGTAGAGGATGATCATTGACAATCTGTCTCTTTGATAAGCCTGCAGAGGGTTTAGTTTCAAATGATGAAACAAGGCAGAGTCTCTATTACTTAGAGTGGACCTTTGCGAATGAAACGAAGCACCTCAATCAATCAGTTTCCATATCAGATAGATCAAAATTCTCCCGTCGTTTGTGATTATTAAAATGGCTCTCACATTTTTCTGAATTGCCAGCTTTTATCAAAGTGCACAGTAAGCAAAGGAGTGCAGCTCCAGCACTTCTTCCACTGCTGTGCTTTTTTTTCCAACTGACATTTGTGCAGGAAACTTCATCAAAGCCCTGTGACATTGTTCCCTGTGAGGTTGCCTGAGCGATTGTGTTTAAAATGCACTGCAAACTGTGTTAGATAGAAGGCAGAAAATCCTTAATCACTGCTTAATTAAGGAATCATCTTGTAGCTTCATTTCCCGGGCTGTAATTAAACACTTCCAATACGTTTCGTTACAGGGCTTAACATGTTCGCCTGAGATCAAGGTAGTGCCTTTAATGTTATCTCGCCAGCTTTTTTTAAACTCCGCTCCATTGGAAGGAACTGTTGATACACGCCTTTGTTATCCTCATCATAATACGAGCCTGGTATGCTAAAGAGGTTCTCCAGGCCCAACAATAAATAGTGGGGGGAATTTAGTTGAGTGGGCTCCTTGATAATATACTGGGAGTGAAGAGGAGTAGAGGGAAAATTGCCAGCCCAAGCAGACACTTGCATAAGCAAAACTGGGTCATAATGACCTCATGTACTGTAAGTAGGACAGTTCTGAAGACTTCCCTTCAGTATCACTTATTTTCCTCCGTATGTATCTCCTATTTTAGAGGGGGGCAGAAAGCTGACATCCTTTTGGCAATGTTTGCTGGCTTCTTTGAAGTGAGCCATGTCAGAAAAAAGCTAAATAAGCATGGTGTGTGTGCTTGATCTGGAGATTAACTTAACTGAGGATGGACAGTGCAGGAGTGAAATAGTGTGTGTCCCATGGCAGTTGTCACAGGAAGTGTGATAACTAAGAAATGTTTTTTTTTTTTTTTATGGAAGCTGTGGGGGTGAAAATCAGATACAGATATGGTAAACAACCAAAGAGGAACAGCATCAACTTTGGTGACGGGTATGATTTTATTATGGTCTGTATGACATATATATAACGATATATATATATATATATATATATATATATATATATATTCACATGCAAATCTGCATATCCCTCTCTTCTTTTTTCCCCTTGTAGAGTGTATGAAGTGTAATAATCCATCGTGGTAATCCTGGCCTGCCCTTGACCATTCACTATTAGGTTTCAAACATCAAAGGGATGAAAAAGATGTGGTGACAAAAGTGAGAGAAATGTTCCTCTACAAACCATCAACCACCACTACAAGCCCCGAGCAGGTTTGCTCTTAACTTGCCCGAGTTTGGAAACACACTGTGCAACCACTGTGTCAGCCACATTGGATTTATTTAGAGCATCACACTAGGGGCACCTACTAAGCACTGATTTATGTCCCTATAAACTTTAAGTGCAAACTGTGCTTACTGTTGACATGCAAAAATAGATTTTATTTTACAGTAAGTGCATCAAAGAGGGCTCAAGAAGAGTTCCCGCCGTTGTTACCGCTGCACACATTGAGGCAGCGTCTGGATAACTAGGTCTTTAAGCACTTGTGTCCTGAAGTGAGATACCCAAATATCCCATAGCACGGTCTGTGTGAGCTTCGACACTGTAAATCAGCCCTACATCCTATAACATGCATTCTAGCTCGCTCCACAATAGATCAAACGGTAATAAATAGCCACCTCTCTCCCACACATTGCTTTCCTTCCTGTTCCATGGGACTTCCTCCTGTCCCTGCAAACCCTCATGGGAACTCCTTTTACACAAAAGTGTGCAGCTGGGCCTGATGAGCTCACCGCAAATGTACATATACAAAGCTATACATACACAATGGTTCACATATTACAGGAAAGAGTTCTAAACCTAAGTGATTCTTCCTGGGAAACTATCCAAAGTCCATAAGAATCTAGACTTTGAAGGGGCAGAACAGTCCATAATGCAGTATTTAATTTAATTACGAGTCTGGATGTTAAATTTAGAGTCTTTTTCTTTTATTAAAAAAAAAGGTTTTCGTTCTTTTCACTGTCTCTGCCTTGCAGGAGAGGAAGACGGCAATCAAGAATCAGGAGAGGCGGAGATGGAGGGTCAAGGCGAGAAGAGCAGGCGTACCTCTGTGGGGCCGGAGGAGTGGGATGGTCCAAGTAAGAGAGGCCGTCACTAGTTTTACAAGAGAGACTCTGGTTGATTTATTTGTTGCTTAACTCCAATGCATGTTGCATCATTCATTAAGTCAAGACTAAGAAATAAGTCAAAAGTTGGAGCATATTATGTTGCAAGTCAGGTTAAATGTATTCAGAGCTGGCGTTGAGCTAACAGTAACATAAACAACCAAATGTCGATGCAGCTTTTCTGAGGAGTTTACAACAATAACTTCCTCAAAGTGATGGATAATACAAGATAGTTGCACAGCAATTACGGCTCAGCAATAGCCTGAACACACACTGCTGAACACACAAAATATCGCTCCCTTTAATGCATAAAATGACCTCAAGAATTTATTGCAGGTACATGAGTTTGACACAAAAAAGAGAGGTGGGAGGGGGGTAAAGGCAAGATAGAAAGGGAGAAAAAAGTGGATTTGGGCAAGTTGTGCTTGCTAGCTCAAAGCCCCCCAGGGTGTGTATTTTATACTGACAGTGAATCAGTGTTATCACACCTATCAGATAATGCATTTATCATTAAATTTCACATTTGCATTTAAATCTGGGGAAGGAAATGAGCATTGCTGGCTAAAGATAAGAGCGCTGCGACGACAGTAATAAACCATCACTGTGATCAGTCAGGAGACAGGGCTGAGGGGGTCAGCTCAGAACTATGGGGGCCATGACAAAAAGAAGGCATCACATGCTGGAAAAAAAAAAAAAACCTTTTGGGCGAGAATATGCTGAGCTTAAAAATACTGCTCTGAAAAGCAGGGATGGACGACTAACTGTATGACTGACTGTAATTATGCTTCCTCCTTTCCACTTAGACATGAGAGTGAGAATTAGGGGCTCAGAAACACACTGCTGGACAGGCAGATCAGAGGATGAGAGGGAAGACAGGAGGTTTATTTTTTTTTTTTTTGGAAGTTAAGTGTCTTACATATAGTGAAAATAGCTGAACTGCAAATAATGTGATGTGAGAGAAGATGCACTACAGAACCCACTACAGCACTAGTGGGCTCAGGTTATCAGAACACTGTATTTAAAACTGTCCTGCATTAAACCAAAAAATTGGTCTGGTTGCATGCAATCTATAGAAACAAGTTTTGGTATATTGCAGAAAAGAATGGTGTTGGAGGCACTTGCAATGGTAATCTTCTTATGGTGACCTCATATAGGGGCTCTTGTGATACTGGAGGTCTGCTTTTCTAGCTTTTAGTAAAAGAACTTGTGCTTCTTCAAATAATGCAAACAGCCTGCAAAAAATAATCAAAGGCACTCTACAGAGTTCATGCAAAAATGTTTTGAAAGCCAGTCATTTTCACACCAAAAATAAAAGAAAATGACCAATGCACTTCGACCAACTAGGTGTTCTTAGGGTCAATGCCTGTTGTCAGTTACACTTCTGTGTTGTATTCTACCATTGAGCTAACTGACAAACCATCTATTCATCAGTGTCTAGGCTTACTGCCCTGCAAAGAAGGAAAAAGCATCTAAATTAATAGAAGAGAAGGGAAGAAGAGGGGTGGAAAGGGGAATTTGGGCATTCAAACACTTAATCTCCTTTGATCTGCATTTTGTAAAATACAAATTAGACAAAATGAGAAAAATCTATTTCATTATTGAATTCAGGATATGCTGTAGCTTTCAGCTGTACAATACAAAAGGTTTATTGAAACAGCAGTCTTTTTAAATCAGGACCTTCTCTTATATCTTTCTCAATAACCCCCAAAACCACAACTTTTAAAATACTTGGATCCTCATACCCTATTTTCATGTAAAGTAGTACCACTGCATGATCTGCATTCTCTGTCCGGGTGACATTTCTCACAATCATTCACATGAGAACGGCAGTCTGGAAACAACATAGGTGGTTTTGCATTGGTAAAATGTCTCTTTTATTTTACCACATTTTTACAAATTTCTTATCAAAAACTAAAGCTCATCGTGAAGTTTAAATGTTTTTTATATGTTGCCTGTTTGAAAATAGTCATAACTTAGCAGCCTGGTTTTTTACACCTGTATGATGCACTAACCAATTAGAGAGTGGCATACTCTAAGGCATTTATGCCACTACTGTGTTTTCTCAATGAGCAGCACGGAGTAGGCATAAAAATTAATCTTGGCGCATAATAATGCCATTCTCTCTCTCATCATGGCTGCAATGAAAGGTCATTTC
This sequence comes from Melanotaenia boesemani, assembly GCF_017639745.1. Classification (NCBI taxonomy): domain Eukaryota; kingdom Metazoa; phylum Chordata; class Actinopteri; order Atheriniformes; family Melanotaeniidae; genus Melanotaenia; species Melanotaenia boesemani. The sequence goes on from NC_055687.1 coordinate 31,948,921, forward strand.
CCTTTTTAATTTTTCCCATTGTGCTGGAAAAGTCAGATGGGCATGTTATAATTTGAATAAAGGGGGAATCAGACAATCAGATACACACATTTGAAATGACATGACTTCCTGTTGGAAGCGATTAAAAGCAAATTTATTTAGTTGGAGACTGTCTACCCTTTAATCTCTTTGTAAATGTTCGGATAGTTCAGCATTCAGAAGTTCTTTGTTATTCTTTGGCTTAAGTTTAAGCAGCTGTGATTATGATCACCAACAGATAAATTTTAATCACCGCGTGTCTGCATCTGAATAGGATGTGTAATGGCCATTGCAGGAAAAGAGAGTGAAGCCTTTTAATGAGGTGGGCTGACTCGGAACATGCCCACCTGCTTTGGTGAATCTATTGAAACACCTCCATACCGTTTCCCTTTTGCTGAGTAACAACAAAAGCCTTTACAATCTACATCCTGTAATTGAACTTTTTTTTCTTTTATATTTTTTTGTCTGTGCATTTCATCTCCACTTTAGTAAAGTCATGTCAAGTGCCATCCACGATCGCCTCCTGTTCCCTGATTGTCTTTCTGTGCCTAACAGCAGAGAAGCGTCTCTGAATGAGTCACTATTAATCTGATAGCTGGCTCTTCTCTGTTGTTCGGAGTGTTGCGTCTCTGATGTGGAACACCCAGCGAGTTTCCTTTCTCTCCACTCGTCTCTACAAGAATGTCCTTAAGCAAATCTGCACACTGATCTTCTGTCTCGTGTTCATTTCTCGTCACGGGTGTTTCACAATCAGTCGCTGATTTGAGAGATAGTGTGTCATGCTATTCTATTCGTTTACAGAGAGCAGCGGTGATAGGAATCTGACTCAGTCGCTCTCATTCTCTCCCACTTGCTCTCCTCTAGGCTAATTGGGAATGGTGTGTGTTAGCTAGCTAACTGTGCTAATGAACTTGTTCACAGCCTTATCTAAATGCTCGCTCATGTACACCACTCCCCCTTATGAAAACCATGAAAATCCAGGGTTCGTTAGGAGTCCTGTAATTGTGATGTCTCCTATTTGGACTAAAAGTGTCTTAAGTGTAAAAAATTGTTAAATTACTGATATAACAAGTGGGTCATGTTAATCACTGTAGAAACAGCTCCAGTTCAAGCACTCACGGTTTGTTAATGATGAGAATTGATTGATTGGACTTATTTTGTAACTGATTTATTCTAGACAAGCTATAAATACTACTGTATTTGTAATTAAGTGAATATACATGAGTAAATTATACATGGGATGTCTTTTGAGATCCATTTTCCATCAGGATTTTAAAATCAACAAGAATCTACAACTCCTTTTTCAATTAGGACCCTACAAAGAAACTGTCATTAGCAGCTGTAGTGTGGAACATTATTAAAGGGACAATCCACCAAATTTGAACATCAGTTTTAGTTTACTAATAATTACTCAAGACACATCATTTTCACAACACATTTAACACACCAAACAACTTAACACTGCAGCTCAGTCTTGTGGTAAATCCCTTAATAGGAACAAAGCACAAGTCATTGTATTCTAGCAAGAGCATATAAATTGTATTTTTGTTTTTACTTTTTTTTCCCTGTTGTAGCATTCAAAGTAATGGGATTCAATCGAAGATCTTTTATTTATTTTTTTACAACTTTAATGTATTGTTAAATGGGGTTGGACTTGTCACTCATCAAGTAAGAAAAAGATGCAGCTGCTTGAGGTGGCGTGTAACTCAGCAGGTGGAGTGGTTGCTCCACATCCGGTGGCTGAAGCTCTTTGATGAAACCAGCTCCAGTTCAAATTCTCAATCTGGCTCCAGTCCCCCATAAAAAGATCCAAATGTTTGAAGAGAGTCAGTTCTGGTGCTCTCAAGCTACCTGACCCTCAGGTTCTATGGGTAAAGTCAATGAAAAATCACTTGTCTCACACTGGGCTCAATTCCTGGTCTCTAGGATGGAAGATCCATGAATTATTGCATTACTGCCAACCCTTCAACCTGTTATTGTGAACTTTATTGCTGATTAATAAGGGATTCACTTGTTTTTCTGCTTCAACAAATATGATGACAGAGGTACCAGAGGTTCAGAAACACTGACATTATAGGTTACTGCAAAAACAAATGGTAAATGGTAATTTTCAGAAGATGACCATGATAATTATTTTAATATCACACTGAGCACTACACAGCTTGTGAAAGGAGGAGCAGAATATATTCAGTGACCCTAAAACAGCCCTCCAAAGTCCAAAAAAATAACCCGACTGATACTGGCAAAGTATTTTGAGACAGATTTTAATCAAAAAGGCCTGCGTTACGAACTGGGGCTATGTAGTTTGAAAGGCATAGGCATTTACAGAGCAGATTGGCAGTAAGAAAGGATGCCTTTCGTTTGGATGCCAGTGTTTGGGGGACTTGACCTGACATTAAGAGTAAGGATATCTCTGGTGCAGCAGCTTTTATTCTGCCCAGCATTTTTATGGAAGTCCACTGGAAGCCTTTCTAACCCAGAGTGTGCTAGAAGCAGCATGCAAGTGTTTTGTGTTAAACTGAACTGACACAGTTTACCAGTATTTTATTTGTTTTATTCAATTTATCCTTTTTCTACTGCAAGGAAAAAGTGCCTTCTCATCATCCAATATAAACAAATCTTAAGATGTAAGACCTGCCTAAGAAAGAGATGCAGATGGCGTTAATGTGTGGCAGCGTAGCAGCAGAAGAAATGTGGTCATCTTCCACATAAATCTCTTCTTTTGGCTGTCCCTGGTGGCCCAGCATGCCCACTTTCTGATGCCAACTAGGCACCAGCCAGGGTGAAGCAGGGGTCATCTGAAGGAGTGGCCATCTGAATTTATCTGACAGTCCAATAGTGCTCAATAGAACCCCTCCTCCCCCCAACAACACACACAAAATTGCTCGCTCATCAACCTGAAACACCCCCTTTCTTCTTTCAAGTCACCTAACATATATATGCTGAAAATGCAGCTTCACTCAGATGTAAAAAGTCTCGAGTCTCATTTTTGACTCCAGCCAACCCAGAAGAGTCCGTGGCCAATCCGTCTTCTTCCAGTCTCCAAAAAAAAGAAAGAAAGAAGAAAAGAAAGAAAAAAAAACAATAACCATTTCAGGTTTAATGCACATATGTCAAGCTAGGAGAATTGGAGGACCAGATGGCCACAATACTGTGGCAGGTGCCTCGACAAATGTTTGCAGTTGCTCGTGCTGCTATTTATATCGTGCTGAAACACAGACATGCAAATATTTGCAAAAGGACAGTCGGCCCTTTATGTTGGGAGTCAAAGTGATCATTGAAATAAACAGATTGGGTTAAACCTCATGGCTACCAGTCACCTGAACTTCAACATACCCTGGGTTCATATGGACAAACTTATTTAGGAAATTCCAAATACACTAAATTGAAGGTAGAATATTAAAGTTTATCCCGATACTTAAGCTCAGTGTTAATCAGCTTAAATTATAATAAACAGTTTCTTCTGCAAATGTCCAGATTTTTTGCATTTGCCCCCCAAACTGACAGGAAGTCAAATCTGCAAAAAGTATAAAGTACAAAAACTTTTTTTTTTTTTTTTTTTTTTTTTTTTTTTTGCTTAGCAACAGTTCATATGAGAAAAGCTCAGCTGTCAGGGTGCTCTCAGTAAATAAGAAATTTTTCAAACTCGGCTCTCAAGTCCATTATTAAGTCAGGGTGTCGTCAAGGAAGGAGGGGTGAGCCAAAATGAGAGAGAGAGACAAACGGAGCACCCAGATGCAGATTAGGCTGCAGAAGATGAGGGTGTAAAAGGGATTTAATGGTAGGATGGATTAGAGAAATCCTTGTAACAATGTTAAATAATTATGGTTCCAGCCGAGATCAAAGCACCATTGATTGAACCCCTCAAGCCTTCAGCACACAGAGTCTTGGAAAGCAAAGATTGGTAAACTACTGCTCAGACCACTCCGGCTGCTCCAGTTAAATTGGATTGGAAATATTAGGATATAGATGAATCCTTCAGGAGGCTTTTGCAAAGCTTTTGTCACCAGAAATGTAGCTTGGGAATGTTATGAAAGGTTTGATAGCGTACTGTCTCGACAGAATCATAAGACGAGGGTGTCGCAGCTGTCTCCACTGATACCTAAGCGTTTTAAGTAGACTTATAGACACACTTGACTGTTCTATCAGCAAACTGAAAACTTTCAGCGCGGGCTTTCATTCAGGGTTTTATTTTTTATTTTTTTACCCCCCCCCCCCCCCCCCCCCCCCCCCCCCTTCTCCTTCGTCTTGTAATCAAGAAATTTGGACGCGCATCATGGCAATTCCTCCGCAGAAAAGGAAGGTTTTATCTCACTCCTCCAGGGGTTTATTCAAAAGTCTTCTGACAAGTCTCACAAAACATGAATGACACTGTGATTGCTGATACTGATGATGAAAGCCCATCATCAGCCGCTCTGTGAGTTCTGGGCTCTGGGTGATGTACAATTAAAATGCAATCAAAGGGCTAAGTGTAAACATCATCCGCCTTTTCCCCAAATACATTTGTTTCTTAAGAGATTGTTGATGAAGTCTTTATATTATATGCATCACCTGTGTGCAGAGAACCCCCCCCCCCCCCCCCCCCTTTCACACACATACACACGCTGTGGTGAATGATGAAATATGCAACAAGAGATTAGACAAATCACTGTACTCCTGTGCTGCATCGCCTTAATGCAAATTTAGTCACTGATCCGCTATACTAAGAGGCTTTATGAGGGAACTTCATGGTTGTTAGTTATATAATCTAAAATAGGACAAAAATGCAATCACTGTTCTTATCATCTGAGGAAGATGTCACTGTTTTCAGTTATAATTTTTTGTGTATATGTGGGATGTGGCTTTCTGCATTAATAAGATAATTCACTTCCAACCATTTGATCCACATTTTAACCAAATTTCTGTCCACTTACAAAGGCTTCTTTTTTACTATAATTACTATTTCACAAGTCCAAAGACTGAAGCTGGAAAAGAAAAAAGCTGCTGCTAAATATGACTGTCTTTATCCGTTACTGCTGGTGGTGTTTCTGCCCCCGGGGGACTTGACACCCGTTGCATCTTTCTTTAGCTCCCTCCAACATGTTTGTTCTGCAGCGCTTACCCTCCCAGGCGTCGTCGCTGCAGCACGTTTTTCTAAGAGGTATCATTGTAATTGGGTGAATAGTTGATGTGTATTTAGCATTAACATGAAGACTCATTCAAGCTGTGCTAGAGGTTATAACACTGGGTAAACTGAACTGCTCGACTGTAACTTACTCACATGTGGAATTCTTCAATTTCTTGTAGCCTTTTTTAAATAAAACTTTTAAGGTGGGTGATTTTAGTTTGTAGTTATTTCTATGCATGAATTAGTTTTTTGTTATAATTTTGTTTGCAGTGCCTTAGATAACTTGTAGTTTCTTATGCATGTGTGCAGTTTTGCTTTCTTTCAGTTTGGTGTCGTTACTCTCTGTCACACACAAACACACACTCATGTACAGTCTTGACACTGATAGGTGTCGATATCAGAGAGTACCCCCAGCTTGTAAATGCCTCCCACTGGTGGCGGTCACACCAATCCTACCATCTTTTTTTTTTCTTTTTTTTTTTTTTGTTGCTTTGTATTTATTGGTCGGAAGGGGAGGTGGGGGAGGAATTGGGGGGTTAAGGGTGGAGCCTGTTTGTCAAGTGAATTAAAATACCAAATAATAGTAATAATAATGATACTGAAAAGTTCATAAAAAATGGCATGTTCCTCCCTGATTGTGCGAGTGTTGTGGTATTCAATTATGCAATTTTCATTGGCATATTAATCATCTTTTCAACAAACAAGCCACCGTTAATTAAAGCAAAGCATGGATAAAGACGTGTTGCCGGATCATCACTCCGTTTATCACCACGCGCACACCCGCAGTTAAGTAAATTCAGGCTGTGAGATGAATTTCAATGTCCTTCCTGTTACTTCCTCTATGTGGTTGTGTATGTGTGTGGATTGTTAACCACTTATTTATGCACATTGTGTTGGGGGTGGGGTTAGTTAGTGACGTCTGCTGTCAGTGTGAGTGGGAAATTAATTCTTTTTTTTTATTATTTATGCAAACCCCATCTTGTAACCATCACTTGTGAATGAGTTTTTTGCAGTTTTTTTTTCTTTTTATCCTCCTCCCTTTTTTCTGGACAGATCTGAATGTAAAATTCTCTTTGATTATGTCTTCCTCGGCTCAGATTAGTCAGACTGAATCAAGGTGAATGATTTGAATTTTTCTTTTCCCTCTTAGTGTCCACACTCAGTGTGTAGCAGAGGCCAGTGGAACTGTATGACATCTCTGTACACACAGGACAGCTCTGCCTATTTCACTTGTCTCTCTTTCTCTGGCTTTTTGTGCCGCCTCTATGCCTTGCTCATTGGTGGGAGGGGATGGAGATTATTCAGAATCTGGAAAGATATGGGCTTCACTCTAATCATAGCTCACTGCCTCTACTGTCATTCAGTCACTAAATAGAAGTAGGGAAAATGTCTCGGTGACTGGAGCAGCTAGACAGCCTTGCGAGTACTTCACTTCTGCCAGCGGAAAAAGAATTCAAGGCATCTGCAGACATGTCGCTTGTCCCTGTCCCTCATTGTGGGAGCAACTTTATCAGCACCAGCTGCTCACCCACTTGCTAAACTGGAGGGCCAGTCGCCTCTTAACTTAAACATAAGATCTTTGTGGTTTGAAGCACTCGGCTGCTCTGCGCCCAGTGTGGATCTGAAAGGCAAACACGACTCCAGTGTCGCCATCCTCCATCAGAAAATCACACCTCATGGAAAACTTGTTTGTGCTGCGTTAGCTTGAATCTAAATGCACTCAAACAGACTGTTGCACTGGAGCAAGACCCACCCCCCCACTTTCACCTCAAAAGAAAAAAGGGAGATGATGGAAAGAGAAAAGGGAGGGCGGAAGAGAGATGGAGATGGAGAAAGAGGAGGAGGAATGAGAAAGGGGGAGAGAAAAGTCAAAAACCTCCACATAACAATGCCGGAGAAAAATCAGAACATTTTCCACCGAAAGATGGGCCATTTCCAAATCCTTGTGCCCTATCAGACAAATTAAAGTAAATCAAGCATGAAATGAAGCAGAAGAGCCCGGAGATAAGGCTCCTTTAAGTCGTTTACAGATTAGGACAGAGAGAGAGAGAGAGGGAGAGGGAGAGAGGTGCATCTGGTCTCTGGCAGGGAAGGAGGCTAGTTTCTCATTTCACAATAGCAGCCTGTGTATAGGATTACTCTCCCCTGTCACCGACATGAGGAGCAGTGGGGGAATAGACATCCACAAAATGTGTCTAAATATGTCCTCTCAGAAATGTTTTGAACCAAAAACCTCTCAGCGTTGGCCAGATGTGACATGTGATAAGTAAACATGTTACACGCAGCATTTGACCCGCCGAATCCGTCTGATTTGTTTGTTATTTCAGCCGCCCCTTCACCTTTTCTTTCACTCAAGTGGCTTCATCACTGCGCGGCTTAAACATTCAGATGAATTCAGGATTGGCTGAGCGGCATCACGTGATTGTACGGCTGTCAGCTCCTATGCGCATGTTAAGCGTGCCTCTGATCAGTTTTGGGGGTGGAGGTGGGAAGAGGATAGGGCTCTGTAAACTGGGTTGTTTTATTTGTGCTCCGTACCTCTATTTTCTGTCTTACATCAGAAGATTAATTGCTGTTTTATTTTAGTCCTCACAAATAATCAAAACATAATTATGGAATTATATTTTACAGTGTTTAAACACTAAAAACACACACATGGGCAGGCACACTCACTTATCACATCCACACATGCATACAAAAGCACCCATGAACTAAACAACACCTCCCTCACACACACAGCTCTGATCTACTCACACTCACTCAGTCACCTACACAAGGCCAGGGTGTGCTGCTCTTTGACGCTGCCCGTCGAGCTCTCTCTGGATTTTGTTTCACTCCTTTCGTGAATCTTTTCTGGTAGCGATGAGAGGTGGGCTCGGCTCCGGCACTCAGCCCGCTCCGAGAGAGACGAAAGCTGGCCCCCGTCACCAGGTTGCCGCTCTCTACAAAGCCACAACCTTGACCTTCCCGGCCCCAAGTCTTAGGTTTAGCTTCTTTATCGCACTATCTCCAGGCATTTAAAAATACTCCTGAAACTCAATGATTTAACCCGCTTTTACGCTGTTCACATCAAAACTGGATGAAAAAAAAGCTTAATCCATCTTATCTGTTAACTGTCAAACTGCTCTGGCTAAAACCTACTCACAAAAGACAACTAGGTCACCCAGGAAAAAAAACAGAATTCCCTGTTACCCAGGGGAAGTTGCAGTCTGGTAATTGACTTGGGAGTAGATTCAAGTGTACTTCAAAAATAGTCACTTCCAGAATTAACTGCAGAGCATCATCAAGGTAGCAATGTTTACTTGTTTTTGTTGCTAAAATATTGCTCATTTAGATATATTGCAACACACTGATCATTTTCAGCCAAGTTTCCACTCATATTGATGGCAAATTTAAGTCTTTCATATCATGCCTCATACAAAATACAAACTTCTTTGCACATCTCAAGTTCAAGTTTTGTTATCCACCTGTCTTTAAGACATACAGTCCCGATGGACATATACTGACCATCATTCATCCTTCCTGTCACGCTCAAGTAGAGTAATGTGCTTTTGATGGTTTTGAAATTTTAAAGAATAGCATTTAAAACAATCAGATTCCAGCAGGATTGCTGTGTGTCCTCTAGATGTTGTCGGTGATATCTGTGCATGAGGACAGTCATTTTTTAAAGTTTTCCTGTCTCCCTTTACATGCTATCAATAGAAATTGCTTTGCTTTGGTAAAGATGGATGTCTCAGAGATTGTTGTCAGCCGGCCTGCTGCTAACTTCTCCTGGCTTTTGATGAGATGGAGTGCTTGTCAGCTATATTTCAATTGTTCATTGACACCAAACAACAGTGTCTGTGTTGATAGTGTACTGCAGGACTGAAGTTCTTTTGTCTGTGAGTGTGGGTGCATGGACATTATCACCACTCTAGCATTTCTGTTCCATATTTTAACTTTTTAGAAGACAAAATCGTGGAGTATTATGTGATCCTTGCATAGTTTCAGTTTCAGCTTAGCACCAAATTACAACATATGCCATAAACATATATCCTAAAACAGAGAATAAACCATGTCAATGTCAGTAAAATTAAATCAAATTCAATCCAAATCAACCCAATTCATTATAGTTTTCTTAATACCAGTTCCTTAAAAATTAACCTAGCTGATGGAGACAACATTTTGCATTAAATTGGTTTAATTCATTCCTGTGTCCTGAGCATCCAGAAGCCAGTGAGCTACAGTGGAGAGTATAATACAAACTGATTCTAGTTTATCCATGTTTTTTTATTTTTTACAGTATTGGACCATTTGGCATTTTAACTTGTTGCTGGGTACCTTAGATTAGCTTGGGACTGACAGGCTAGCTCGGCTCTGTCCAACAGAAACATCTACCTTCAAGGCACTTTGTATACTGTCCAGCTAACAGCTAATATGCTAAAAGCTACTATATGCTCATATACCCAAAACAATATTTACTTTAACTTTAACAGTTGTTTTTCTCCATCAATATTTAGGTTTGTTAGTTGCCTAGACTGCTATAAACCATACTTTGGCATATATATGCTTAATATGCCACAGTCACTGTGTATGTTTACAAAATACACAAAAAAGTCATAGCTGAAATTACAGTAATAATCTAGATAAGTTATGTGGAGTATTCATTCTTAGGGGTTGACCAGTTTTTTGCAACACCCTAGCAATTTGTCAATCTTCTGGACTGAGGGAGAAACCTAAATAATGCCCCATGTTATGAAGGATGGCTATAATTATGACATCAAGTTCAGCGCTAACATTGCAGGGCTGTAGGGGAGCATAATGTGGGCATGAGTCATTAATTGGATTGTTCTCTGAGATGTCATCCAATATATCACGAGATCAGGTTGAAATACCTTCATTGATAGCTATACTTTTTTTTACAATCTATAATTTGTGGGTAGTTTGAACTAAGATGCCCAGAGTCCTCCATTTGAAGGACTCCACAACCCCCACAACCCTTTGCTTAGCCTCTGTGGCGTGTCACAGTTAAAATACCCTAATCCCTTTGGCTTGTTTAACTCTTTCCCCCCAAGCCGTCGACTGCCTGAAAACAAGTCTGACCTGAAGGGGTGAATCCCCCACCAATATCTGCCTCTCTTCCCTCTCCCAAGCACTCATATAGCCAAACTCATATGGTTGCCTGGAAACTTGCTCTCTAACAAATGGCCTCCCCTGTTCTCCCCACTGCTCAGGGCCAAATACAACCACAGGGGTGAGGAGGGGGTGAGGGAGGGAGATGAGGTGGGGCTGCTGGTGTGGGGGTCCTCCGCTGTATTAAAACAAGCGCCTTTCTCAAAGATAATAGTGTGGGCTGCAGGTTATAAATGATGCATTTTGCTCACTGAGACCTGATAATAGCAGTTTGGGTAGGAGGGGGAGAAAGTTCATCGCTCCCTTATCAAAGCTTGGTGACATTTCTCCTTCAGCTGTAAAATTTCATATCACATATCTGCTTTAAAGATGTGGCACCTTTTGTTGAACCGATACAGTGCTTTTCATTTTGCCCAATATGCCTCTCTCATGGTATATTAATTTATAGCCCATTTTCTGGCTCTATAGCACGGCCTATCAGTGGAGATGACTGGGATTCAGTAGGACATCTGTGAATTGCCACACACAGGTTATTGAACTTTGAACAGCAGTAATTTATTTGCTTTGATTCAAAGGCACTGCTTGATATCAAGAGGGATTGTCTGCTGTGTGAAGCTCAAGCACATTTTCCCTTATGTCTGCACTCTCCAATTCTTCTTTTTCCTTCAGCATCCACCATCATTGTTAACATACTCACTATATCTGAAAAAAGGTTCAATAAAACAAAGACAGGATTGGTAATCAGAGTATTTCTTTTAGACCTACAGGCGATTTCTTGGCCTTTAGTTGTCTTTGGTTTCAACTAGTTAGAGAAGTTAAATTTATGATGAAAACAACTTCTGTATTAAGGTAATGATGCCATTTATAATAAGTCTGGATCACAGATTATTTAAAGAAAAGATCTATTCTTGATGTACATTAATACAAAAATTAAAATTTTAAAGTATAGCGGGGGGGAATCGGTATGTGCCGCACAGCATCTTCACCACAATGATTTCTCCTTTTGATTGTTCTGTGTAGATGTACAATACATGACACATTAGGTCTGAAAGTAAACATCACATAGCTTTAATAAGGATTGGTTAGAAACTAATGTAGAGTATACTTTGTGAAATAAGATGATGCTACCAATGTAATTGGAAATGAAACGAGAAAATTATATGTTAAGGGATTGTTGAACAGGGATTCATTATGTCTAATAATTTTCAAAAGTATAGAGTGGTCGTTCATTTCTCTGTCTTTCGGTGGTTCACACCCATTTATATTTTGAATTGTAGCAGACTGGCATTCTGCCACCGAGAAACTCATTAGCTATCAGTCATAGGACATTAAAGGGAGAGGGACTTGGGTCCCTGTTTCTCTGCACCATAACAGAAAAGAAAGGCAAGACACACATGCACACATGAAAAAAATAACAAACAGATGCCATCATGGAGCATCTTGGTTGTTATCTGAGGAGGATCTCTCCACACAAAGGGACAGTCATTGGTCTGCCAAGTATCTGTAGAGTGCAGAAACAAACCCTAGACTCTAGCGACAGATGATGATCTTATCGAGGGAGGGGTGAAGGGTAGGAGGTGCTGGTGTTTTGGGGGGGATGGGGATGGTAGAGGGTGAAGGTGGTGGAGAGGTTTTGGTCGGGATTCAGAGGAGGGGAGGGGGGAGTTGTAGCTCTTGGGCCACATCATGGACCTCATTGCCAAAAGTGTGGTATTTAAGCATTGGCTGATGAGGAACGCTGAAGAGAGAACACAGGCACTGGATGTGTTAAATCTCCTAATAGCCTGTTATGAGCTTTTCTCTTGGTTCAGTCTGCTGTTTGCAATTTGATGGGTTAAACACTGTGACTTTTGTATTTATTCTTAATTTGTTTGTAATGAGAATAGGTAATGGAGTTGGGATTTAGGGTCTTGTATAAAGCTGAATTATCAATGTGACTTAAAGATATTTTGCAGCTCTAATTACAAGTTGGTAACTGAACACACAAGTCATTAGGCCTATACATAGACATATATACTTTTTTGTGAACATAAATAAACCAGTGAATTCTCATAAAGAACATGCAGACAGTCCACAAAGGGAACTCATTATTCATCCACAGGGTTTTTTTGTAGAGATCTTCCTCTGCTGTCTGCAACAGATGTGACAAGCCATCTGTGAGCCAAGGTCCTCAGGCAACATTTGGTATGAGATGCACACAACTGGCACCTAGACATGGTGGACCGCAAACCACACAAATTGAAACGTACCCTCTTTACCACCCCCTCCCTCTCGCATCTACACTACCAGTTACCCACTTTTTTTTACTGCACAAGTGTAACCCTGAGCAGAAAGAAGAAAAGAAAAGGAATCAGAGTTTTTGGCTGGGGAAGGCTGGAGCTATGAGTCAAGCGGGGTTAAACAGGAAGTTGCATCCAAGCGGTTAAAGGCCGTGGGTCTTATCTGAGGACAAACAGAATGCATCAAGCAGTGGCTGTTGCTCTCAGTGATGACGGCCAGCTGTGCACCAATGTTTAATTATTTCTCTGTAATGAGCTTACCCACCTTCCACGGCAGCACCATGAAGACAGCATGCAACTGCAGGAGCAAGGGAGGGGGGCAGAGGCTGCAGAGGGAGGGTAAGGATAAGATAAAGCTGCAAAGAATGTTTCGTTTTTAGGGCATTCTCAAAGCTATTTAATCATTCTAAAATATAAATAAATGTTTAAACCATGTGCTGGTATTTCACATTGTTTTTAATCTGCATTTCACAGAGGTCTGATAAACAAGTTTTTATGATGGGTGACATTTACCATTTTATTGTTACAGGGATGACCACCATTGATGAGTATATGATCAGTGGGCTGTCATTTGTACACTAGAAGCAGGCTCATGATCATGTTTATACATGCAAAGCAGCACATAAGCACGTATTTCCATACCAACACAACCGACAAGCACAATAGAGCACTGCAGATACACGGTTGATATTTACAGAGTAGACTAGAGCTGAATAGGTCATTGTACCACAAACACATCAGAAAGTTCAGTGATCACTGCAGCCCCATTCAACATGAAGCTGATGCCCCGAATTATTCGTTTTTTCAGATGTTAACAAACAGGTTAAAAGACACAATGCTTGCAACATGTGTAGATTTTGTTAATATAATGCTGTTTGTTAGCATTACTGAGCTAAAATATGTTCTTTTTTTCTTTCTTTTTTTAACAGGGTTTGTTTTATGCTGAAAATTTATAGCAGAACAGAAATTATATTCTATAACTAACACATAAGACATAATACTTCCCAAAGATGGGCCCCTCTTATATTAGCAAATTAAAAGACACAATGCTAGAACGTGTAACCTTTCTTACCAAAATAATCCTATGTGTTAGTGTTATTGGCTGGGCTAGAAGAGCTAATTTTTCTGCAGGTTTGTTTTGCTGAGGATAACAGTAAAAACATCCCCTAACTAACACATATCTTTGACTTCCCAAACTCACACAAACAGGTTAAAAGACACAATGCTAGCAACATGTGTATTATATCTTAGCATAATAACACACTGTGTTAGCCTTATATGCTGGGTTTGAAAAGCTTATTTTAACCAGTTTGTTTTATGCTGAGGAGTGATAACAGAGTAGTACTAACATTTTCCCAAAATCACACCTGTTAACAAACAGGTTAAAGGACACAATGCTAGCAGTGGGTGTAGCATGTGTTAGCGTAGTAACATTGTGTGTGAGAGTTGTTTTCAAGACTTGAAGGACCCTTTTTTTTAGCAGGTTTGTTTTATGCTGGAGAATTGGAGCAGTCCTAAAACATCTCTTAGCTAACACATATCTTTGACTTCCTAAAGATAAGTCCAGTAACATCTGGTGGAGTCCTCAAACATGACTCACTCAAGATAAAACTGTACTTTTTCAGAGAACTTTTTGTGTCTAGAAAGTTTATGAAAGATTGGACTTCTGGTTATAGATCTCTGAATCACCAGATTTTCAAGTATTGTCAAGGCAACCAGTCGGAAGTGTACAGCTGAGAACTGCAAACACTTCTTTTGTGACACACACATACACATTTACAGACAAGGGAAACATCCTCTCTGTAAATTAAGTCACAGCCTGTCATGAGGGTTTATCATAACTCTTTGATTAATCACCATCCCAAAAAGTACACTGAATCTAAGCGATAAGATAGCAGTGGGTGTCAGGGAGGTGAGCACCGGTAGTACTAACAGTGCTATCCGGTCCCGCTGTTAATTAACTGGAGCGCTGCAGAGCACTAACAAGGGCCCTGCCTTCCTGGAACAACAGAAATAGGCCTTCCAGTAGCTGCTCTCACCAGTGAGCCTGCACTGTCTCACAGAGATTATCTCCACACAAGACACCTTTCAAGTAAGGTTAGCACACCAGGAGTCTGAGGAACACCATCAGATGGATGCTGGTTTGATTTGCTTATCTAGTTTAAAAATATTTTGCAGTAGCAAGGCTTTGACTCAACAATAAGATCCCAAATGTAAGTCTAAGAGAAAAGGTCAATGAATAAATGTCACTGTGATTTGATGTGGAACTTGTGTTATGTAGAGCACCATCACTGACAACTTTGGATTCTGATCTGTTTTCAGGAGAGCTGGATGCGTTCCTTAAAGATGGCGAGCGTCGAATTCACAGCCGCCAGCAGCTCCCTGTGGGGACAACATGGGGCCCCTTCGAAGGGAAGATCGAGATGAGCACTGACACCACTGCACTGGTATGTCTTCATTGTGGTCAACTACTATAAATTGCATGATCAATAGAAAACAAATTTGAAAGAGGGTTCTAAAGTCACAGAGCAATAAACATTTGCTTTGTGAGGTCATTTAGAAAAGCACCCAGCCTCAGGTAAGTAAATAGGACCTGAATCATTGTCTCAGCATTTGGTCACACAGTCTGTTACAATTGAAAATACTATCTAACCTCAACGACTTCATGGGTTATTTGTTTGAAGGATCTCAGATAATGTTTGGATGACCTGAAGGTCTCAACAATTTATGAATGCTTGACTTTAAACCTTACAATTAAATTTCCAACAGCTATCTGATCAAAGCAGATGAGAAAATGAATTCTAATAATCAAAGAGTGCTGAAATCAGGCAATTGTAGCTAATAGCAAGTTAGTCTATCCAGTCTAGATTTAACTGGAAAAAACATTCCATGCAGACACCGGTTTGACAGTTTTTGCATTGAAGGCATCACAACACATTTTATTTGCTTGCTTTATAATGTGTTGCAAGCAAGAATATAAGTGATTATATGCAATTTGAAGAATGAATTAAGTAACCTTTCCTTTAACATGATTATTAAATCAATGTTAACATGACTGCTAGAAAGTCCAACATCAAAACCATATTAATAGCAGCCTCCATGACTTTCAGACCTAGTGAGGTAAATCTCAGCGGGTCCAACTGAATCCCAACATTAGCCTTTTTAAGTGTTAAATCTGTTTTAACTATTTAATCTGCATATTATAAGACAAAACATTTTAATTGGTGGATTTAGAGCTTGAGCTACGCTTCAGTTGAATGAAGTCACAATTCATTATTTTTGACATTACCCTGCACACAGCAGCTTTATATCTCTAGTTTCAAAGATCCCAGCAGAGGCTTGTGCTGACCTGCTGCTCTGGTGGAGTGACAAGTCCTTCATGGGTTTGATCTTCCATTCTGCATATGGATTAATTAAGAAATTCCCATTAAAGTCATAAGCAGCCTCGCATTCATCCTGTTAAGACACATAAGGAAAAGTCCATGAGGATTTCAGACCTTTTTTCAGATTCCTTGAATGCATAACTTTATTAAATCATTTCCAGGGCAGTTTTGACTGTTTTCTAAGCTCTCCTTGTGGTTTTGAAGTCATCAGTGGCTTTAAATAACTCAGGCTGTATTATAGCCATGAAATATGGCTTCTCTCAGAGTAAAGCCAGTTATCCTTGAGTGGAAAAGTGATTTGACAGAGAAACACCTCGAGTTGCCTTCAGAAGTAACACACCCCCATTTATTTCTCCAGCAATCTGCACATGAATTTCCCAGAGAGGCATTCAGAACCAGCCCTCAGCCGTCCGTCAGACCGTCATACAAGAGAATCTTTTTTGGATTGTGTTTGCTTGAATATTTTCAATAGATACAAATTAAATGAATTCATCACAATACACACTGAATGAGATGCAAAAACTGATTGTTGCTCTTGGCAAGAGTGATAAGTTCTGAACTAACTACCCTCTGAGGAATTCATCGTGGTTTTCTTTCTTTCTTTCTTTCTTTTTTCTTTTTTCTTTTTCCTCTAACTGAGCAGGTGCTGGTCATCACCTGTAATAGGCTGTGGAGGAGTCACAGAATATGCCAAACCTCCCTCGCAATTAAAAGCAGAGGAAGAAGCTCTGCCTTTAAGGGTCTCATGTGTGTCTATTCTCCAGGGGGCCCTTTCAATGCTTTGCTGCTTGGCCTTCTACACTCTAAAGTTTCATCTCTCAAACCGTGTTCAGGCTGTTAGCAGCTTCTCACTATCTCTTATTAAAGGCTAGGTCAACCTAACTGGCATGTTTTGTTTAACTGAGCTTCCTTTTAATGTTCGGTGTAACTTTTTACTTTGTTTCTTAGACGCTGAATAAGCCAAAAACTTCACAATCGTTGTATTTTGCGCACCACGAGGGAATCATCTAGTTGACAATAGCATAGTTTTACTTATTTCTTTTTTAATAAAGCCTCTAGTTATCAAGCTGCTGCCTCGTTAAACATGCAGCCTTTGGCAAAAATCTCTAATTTAGTGCAGTATTTATCTCAGTTATTTCAGTGGGAGGTTGAGGGAGTTGTGCAAATCTTTAAATACTGACAAATCAAGACACGAATGAACCCGTACGCCTCACCTGGAGAGGGAAAAGTTGAAATAACAAATGTGTGAGTGAGGAGAGTGAGGTGAGAGACAAGAAGAAGAAAGCCTGGCTAGTTTTAATACATGTCCGGGCGGTCAGTGCTGCAGAGCTGGGTCAGAAGGCAGTAGAGAGCGTTTGAGGTAGAAATAAAGGCTCATTGCTTCAGGGGTCTCTACCTCTGCTAGGAGGCACTTTCAGTCATTCTTATGGAGTGTGACCTCCGTAGACTATTAAATCTCCTTTTACTCTCTTAGATTTTTTGAAACCATAAAGGTGAATGAATTACCCGAAGGCAGCCAGGTATGTGGCAGGAATGACACCTCTCTCAGGCTTGAAACACATGACCCACTGGTGAGATATTGATATACCCTCTCTGAAATCAAACATATTTTATCCCTCCATCCAGACACATCATTTAAGATGGAACTTTTTAGAGGTCAAGCTATTTTTGTTGAGCCGCTGCATACGGTGCACAGGTCTGTTTCTCAATCCCTGGCACAATGCCCAGATAGGGACTAAAGTGTAATGACTTCTTAAAGTGGCTTACTGTAAATAATGAAATTACTGAGAATTTAAGCAGCGTTTGCATTAAACTGGACAGGAGAAGCACTTTGGCACACACAGAGCCATTCAGGAGAAAATTATGTTGGGTTTGACTGGACTCTGGGGAGTAGTGGTGTGGAGGTATAAGGATATAAGGAGGAGGGGGGAGTCCCTGGAGGCAGCATACGGGGGGTTGGTTTCCGTTGTGGCCTATGAGTTTGGCCGCTGGTGGCCGACAGACCTCAGTAGCGAAACGGAGTGATGGATGATGCTGAGAAAGAACGGCGAGTGGAGCATTTCGTGTTGTCCAGGCAGGCTTTGAAAGAGAGGTGTAAAGCTTGAAAAAAAGAGAATGAAAAGAGATAGAGGGAGTCGGAGTGAGAAAGAGCGTGAAAAAACAGAAGGGAAAAAGCATGACAGGAAATCTGGGCATCTGCAGGACAGAGATAGGGTCACATCTCGACCGTTTATCAAAGAGGAAAGCAGATTTCACAGCTGATGGGTCTCCGTGGCAGGTCTGTAGACCCCAGGGGCTCAGCTTGGCATGGGGGACAGGAGTTGTAGTTATTGCTGCTGCAGACCTGTTAACACAATCATGTTGCACTGTCAGCTTCATATGCCTGACCTTACTGAGTGAGTTTTATACGCTCTTCATCCTTCTATTCCATCCAAGTGTGTAACTATTTTGATATTTTCCAAAATGATAATAGAAGAGTTTCAATGGGGGTTCAAGTTTCATCTCAAGTAGAGGAGCAAGTCCTGTAAACTGAAAACAGAGTAATTGGTCCAAGTTAGATCGCTTTATAAAGCAAAGGAAGACAAGTGAGGCAAAGTCAAAGCAAATAACAGACAAAAGGACAAAAAAAGAGCAAAAAAGAAGGTGGAAAAAAATAACATTGGCTTATTGCTACTGTG
Organism: Melanotaenia boesemani; assembly: GCF_017639745.1. Taxonomy (NCBI): domain Eukaryota; kingdom Metazoa; phylum Chordata; class Actinopteri; order Atheriniformes; family Melanotaeniidae; genus Melanotaenia; species Melanotaenia boesemani. Next base: position 31,967,498 of record NC_055687.1, read on the forward strand.
GTTAGCCACTTTCCCCGCTCTGTTCCTCTTCCTCTCTCCTCTCTGTCTGACTGATGGAGCTGCCAGTGTACCGTCTCATCCCTCACTTCTCACACTGATCAATCAGACCATTAGACTCCAATTACAGCCGGAGCCCCGGCGCAGGTGAGCGACAAGCACATTCAGCTGGGCTGCCGATGACGCCTTCGTCCCAGCTTCCTTACACTCTCTCAAATTAACGCAAATTAATAGTGACACTTAGACACAAATGTCTGCAATCGGGGGGCTAAATTAACAGTCTGGGTTGAAGCTATTGAGTAGCAGGTGTCTTTAAAGGCAGTAATTACCTATGCTGGACAGAACCGGGAGGAGAAGGTGGCCCGTGGTTTGCCTGGAGTAACAGGCCTGGCCCTGGTGAGCCTGGCTTCCATTGTAGGTGTTAATAATTGATTGGGAGGCAAGCTATTAATGAGCAGCAGATTTAGTGCTGTGTTGTAAATGTGTGTTGATGAGGGTGTTGCCGCCTCTTGTACAATGCCTTACCAGTGCTAATTACTGGGGCTTAGTCAAGGTGCAACTGTAATGAGTCTGGATTCAATAGAATTCTGGTTGTTATGTGTTTTGAGGCCCTTTTAGTGCAATTACACAGTAATTGAAACACATAAAACTCTCTTAATTCCAGATTAATATCTCTCAGGCATTTTTTTTAAATCTTGTCTTCTTTTGTTAATGTTGTTGTATTAGCCCAACATGCTGTGAACACGGGTTTATGATTGAAACAAATCAGCTGGGACCTTGATTCAAAACCAATGACCTGAAAACCTGCAGATTACAAGGAAATAATAACAGTCAATAAACTAGTGTTCTCATAGATGAACACCTTAAAGTAAACATCATAATTCCAAGTCTAAAAAAATTATATCTATTTATTCTTTTTTCCCCTAGTTCTGTTATAAAAATCAAGCCTGAATTAATTATTTTAAATCCATGGGGTTCAGTTTCAGACTAAAACAGGGCCTTGAATTCCTCCGTAGCATGCAGTAGATATTCCCATGTTAATACATATGCACCATGTGTCCACATCTTTGAGTCTACAAGCGCTTAAGTGTGTTTCAGGTCTTAGTGTTTGTGAGCATGCTGGTGTGTGGGAGGGCATGAGCGCAGACAGTGTGCTGCTTTTGGCTGTGAACAGAGAGCTTTAGCTTGTAGACTACAGAAGAGCGAAAATGTCAAGATACTGTCCTAATTTTCACCTGGGACAGAAAGAGAGGCAGAGGCTGTCAGCCGATGGAGTGTGATTATTGTGTAATTTAGTACAAGGGTAGGAATATGGTCCTGTGCAACCAAAAACTGCTCCAGAAATTATTCAGACCATCACTCAAGCCATTTATCTCACCCCTTTTGCCCACCCTCTCCCTCCACTATGTTTATTGTTAGCTACCCCTAAACTTTAACAAGTGGTAGCGGATTTTTCTGTTTCAGAAATTATATTTTTCTTCTTGTCATTGCTTCATTAATCAAGAGGAGGCATTCTGAAAAATGTTTTGTTTTGGAGGCTGCAATCTATTTTGTGTGTGTGTGTGTTGTAGTTAATCTGCGCCCGTGGCAGGTTTCCCCTCCGAAACGCAGCGCTAAGCAGCGGTATCGCAGGCCTATTGTTGTAGCCTCTGTCATAGCAAGGAGAGCCTGATGCAGGCCTGGGCTCGCCTGATAAGGAAAAGAGGATTCAACATGGCTGGAAAGGAGAATCAGTGGGACTTGAGAGTGGAGTACGAATGGGGCAGATGCGCTCGCACACACACGCAAGTACACACATACATACATACAGACTCACAAACATACAGAACGATGCACACATACACAGTCACACATGAGCCGACGCACACACAAATCATCACCATCATCACACTGGCACATGCCCAGGCAATTATTTACAGTAACATCCAATTACATATGCAAGAAGGCACCCCAGGATAGGACCTCTCTGTAGCATAGCTGCTAAATCACGCATGCACATGCACACAACATCAAATATGCATGCATACAAACAAACAATCCATTTAACTAAAAAAAAAAAAAAAAAGATGAGGTCTAAACATTTTCCTTTATGTTTGCATTTAAAGGTGGCCTTTGCTTTCCATCTGAAAGTCACACTGCCTCAGATATGGTTTGAAAATGTCCAACATTATCAGAACTAACAGGATTTGAATTTCTGTGTTGGACGCACAAATAATTTTGGCAGCGAGAATGTGGCTTCATCTAATGAAATAATGGGCCCAAATTTTAGGCGGAGAACCAATTTGTGATTGCATGCATCAATTATTTCTTGGGTTTAAACCAGTATCAGAGCCGGGGTCTCTTCAGATGGGTAAAATGGTAATTAGCTGGCCTGCTTTTCATTGCTTGGTGTCATCCATATATTTATCGATGGCATTATTGATGGTTTTCATGTCCTTAAATGAAAGGAGGAAACATCCAAGCAAATTCTGTTGAAGAAACCCTTTTAATCTGGGTATTTCTATATACAAATCAACATGTGTTGTTTGTTTTTTAGTCAGATAATATCATGGTAGACTGCAAAAAACTAAACACATAAAACACTTTTTTTTTTATGTTGTTCCAGCCTCAAAGTTTCGTGAGCATAGCTGGAACTCATAGCCACCCACATTAGCCATGAAGCACACAGTTCAGTCAGCTAGTCAGAGCTATTACAGCCACAGCTGAGCTCCACTGTTTGAGAGATAATACATGGTTGACTTGATCTACAAGTGAACCTGACATTTTGCTGTCCTTACATCACAACACAACTACCCAAACTGATATGGCAGGTCCCCTGATAAGCAGAGCAGGACTCACTGATTTGCTTTGTGTTCACTTTACAGTGATGGCTGCACAGTTTCCTCAAACATGCCCAGAGTACAGTGACTACATCAAAACACAAACACAAAGGAGGTGATGGTTTGCCGCATAATTTATGGTGGGTTTTAAGTTGGAGGTGTTGCCAAAAATAAAAATATCACATTCCTAGTTTTTTAACAGTAAGTTTTTGCATCTGGATATAATTACAGTCAGTGTTCAAAATTCACATCTAATTTCTCATTAATCCTGTTTGTACATTTTCTCAGTTTTCTGCATTTTAGGATGAACTTTTCACTTCCTGCAATTGTAAGCAGTTACTTCAGTAAACCATAACAAAAAAACTACTACAAAAAAACTACTACCATAACAAAAAGTATTTAATGTACTGGGATTATCGATGATACAATGATGAATGGCAGCAATAGTTCAAGCTATTTCTTATGAGATTAATTACACTACCGTTCAAAAGTTTGGGGTCACTTTGCCATGGGATTCAATAGGGAAGTGACCCCAAACTTTTGAACAGTAGTGTATATTACAATACATTAAAACAGTCTCTGGAATACTAAAATGTTATAATGATTATAAAAAATACATCAGTACATATAGAAGTATATCTGTTACATATAAAGTATGGCTCTAAATCCTTACTGTACTCTGTGTGCAGCAAAATCTCATTTTTTAGGTGCAAATGTGCAACTATATGCTGAAAAGTTCAAGAACATCTCTGTTTAGCTTTTTAATTCCTGCTACAAATTACTTGGCGGGATGAAGTGCCTTCATTCAATAGTATTTTAAACAGAAATGTAGCTGAGGTGGGAATCAGATGGCATGCCTCCGCCCTAACAGATACTCCACTGTATTGTATTGTAGGTGTAATAGATAGACAGGTAGTCATCATCCTCCAGCAGTCTGGTCAGTTGCAGCAACGCAGGGACCAGTGATGACTGAAGGCCCCAATGAGGCTTCCGATCCTGGGGTAGGGGGTGGGGGTCCAGTCTTCACACACGTAGGGCTAAAAGGGTGAGCTCAGTGTCTCTTTTTCCCCCCACCTTTCACAGCTCTTTGGATGACTGCTGCTTACTAGAGACCCATCGGGGATAACAAACTGTCACACTGAGGAGATGTATCTGCATGCTTATGGTTACTGTGTGTTGTAAGCATCCACAAACAGCTTGATATGAACATTCATGAACAAGTGTTCCATTCAGGATAGCAAGTTACACACTATCACTTACACACTTATCTAGAGAGTTTAATAAATTTGAATGACTGCTGGTAGGAGATTTGGAGAGATGCTTCTTCACCTGTGATCTGCTCAGCTTTAGGAGGCAACAAATAACCGGAGCTCAGCCTCAGTCTTTGCAGAATGACAGTCTGACAGTTAAGCTCAAAGTCCCCGGCTTCGCACATATCACCTTGTATTACAGTGTACAATATGGCTTCCCTAATGAACGGTTATCCTTCACTTCTATGCACATCAGATCTCAAATGCAGCAAAGGCACAAGAGGAGGAAAAAGAAGGAGGAAGAAGCCAAAATAAAGAAAAGTGAAACAAAGCTGAGTGGTGCCAGCTGCTTTGCCATCTGTCACTGTCATGGCTGTAATTTGCGATACTATGTTGAAACAAGTTTCTTGAGAAGTCCTGAAGATAATTTCCGTATGTTTTTTATTTACATGCCTCTGATAGTCCTCTTGGTATCCCAGTGCAAAGTAAGTTTGGAAGGCTCGCTGATCGCTGACCAGTCCAGGAGAAATTGTTCTTCTTGTCATCTCTTTTTAGAGAAGTTTCAGTTTGACCTGTTTGTTGAGAAACTCTAAATCAAATGTTACTTACAGCCAAATATGAATGGTCACTATTAGAAATTTAGACAGGCTCTGGGTTGCCTCTTTGAAGAGGGATGGCCACCCTACAGGGATGCGAACCCCTGCTGGTGAACCTTGATAAATCCTCCCTGTCCCCTGTCCTGGCCTTAGCCTTCTGATCTTCAGCCTAGTTGGCTCCAAGCCTATCAAAGACAAAACCCTGTCAAAATGACTCTGGGTGAATAACCAACCAGGCAGAAAAAAAAGTCCAACCTTCTGACAAAGAAAAAGAACAAACATAAAACCAAAAGAAAGAAGGTTTGCATTAAAGATAAGAAAGCTGATAGGTCTTAAAGGGGAGATGAAGGTCTGGACAGTGTCCATTCTCTCCCTGGTGGTCCAGCAGTGCCTCATTAGATAGAAGTGTATGAGTCTGTCAAAGCAGGAATATTATACCACAGGGTCGTCAGCAAACTAATTGGGTAACAAAGACCATTTCCAGCTCGGGAAACCCATCTTTAAACAGTCAGCGTGCTGAGCCTCTGATAAGAGAGTTCAAGTCTAATGCGTTTAGTGAGGGGCAAGTTCACCATCTTTATCTTATTTACTTAACTTGGTGTAAATATGTTGGTCTTTTACAGTGGATTTGGTAACACTTCATTTTTCTTAGGTGCATGCAGGGATCAAACCACTGAGCAGTGCAGCAGGATGTTGGTCAGGTAGTGCTAATCACACACACCTTTGTTTGGTCCATCATACGTTTTATATGTTTCTTCACCCCCAGCGATTTTTTGATGTCTTGAATTTCCTACTGTGTTTGTTATAATTATTATTTTGAACACTTAGATATATTTAGAGCTCAGGTTCAGAACTGGTTGGGGCATACAGGATCAGAGAGTCTCCTGAAATATAAAATCATATACAGTAGATGCCGTTCTAATGCATCATGAAATTTATAACTCCAGCAGTGAAGAGCAGGGAGTTCAAAAGAATATTAAAATCCAATACCTAAAGGGGGGCACCGTGGTTTATCTTAAGTCAGGGGCTTTATTCAAGCATCATGCCTCCTATTTCATTGTTTGTCTTTATTTACTGCCTCTGACTGATCCTAGTCTTCCATGTGTGCTTATGAGAGGAGGGATTTGTTGTGACCTCATTGACTGATTGACTCCTGAGCTGCCATTTCTTCCTCTTTGAAGAAATCCAGTGTCTGCATGTTTATTCCATACAGAGGAAAAAGGGAGGATCTGTCCAGTGAATACGCCACCTGGCACCTTGACCCCCAGGGGCCATGGTAATATCCATACAGGTGAACATTACTGGCTCGAGGTTCCCTATTATGTTCCCTCACACAGCACCTTGCCGCTCGGGGAGTCAGACTTAACTTACATGCAAAAGATCAAACAAGTTCTCCCCCAATAGAATTCAAATGGAAAATTTGGAGTAATTCAAATAGTGAGTAGTGAAGCGACGAGGCTGTTCTGTCCCCTGACCAAAGCCAAACACAAGAGGAGCACACGTGCATATGTGCGCTTTACCTCCAAGACATGATTAAGTCCTGGAGGGCATGCATTACATATTCAGCTTTCTCTTGTTTACAACTTCAAATAGTTCTTGGGACATAAGCATTAGACGTAGCATGGAGTTGGGAAGTTGAATTAAACATTTACAGGTACAAAGGAAGCGAGGTTTGTTAGAGACAGAAGCTGAAGGGCTTGGTAAAGGTGGGAAGGAACTATGTGATGAGTACAAGAGATGTGCCTGTGTTAAATGAAAGAAAAATATGAGCAAAGATATAAAAACAAGAAAGGAAAATATTTAATGTGGAAAGGAAGTCAAAGTAAGACTACAAAAAGAAAGAAAAATCAGGGAAAGAAAAGAAGGCAAGGTAGAGAAAGGGGGCTTCTTGTCTTCAGGACAGGTACAGCTTAAAAACTAAACTGTTTGGGTTTAGAGTTGGAGCACCTCAATGTGCCTGAAGGTCTTTAAGAATAGAGGATGGATGGTGCCCCCCTCCTTCTCCTCTGTCTGTATCTCTATTTCCCAATACACTCCTCTCTTATTTAACAAGCTGACGAGTCATCTTAAAAGACAAAAACATGTCTAAATGTACTATTTATAATTAAGCACTTCTAGTTAAAAAAAAACCCCAAAGAGCCCATCATTAGTCTGCTATTGTTTAAAAAACAACAACAGAACATACAGTAGTCATGCAATGCCACCCATAGTCAGAATAAATCCAACCACTGAGCAACTCAACACAGTGAAATAAGTAATAGCTAATGCAGCACATGAACTTTGATGCTTATAGTCCAGTCAGCAGGATAAAAGGTGATTTAAATGAGAAAATATTTATTCCTCATAGCGGCACCATGATAGCAGCAGTCAAATAAAGGCACATGCGCACAGTGATGGGTGTCCCTTTAAAGATTCCGGGAACAGCGGTGACTCTCTCAATTTAATCGATTTTAAAATGAAAAGTCAATTTAACAAAGTTGAAAAGAGAAAGATGGGCTAAGGGAAGAAAAAAGCATTCTCTTGCACTCAAGCAGTAAACTAACTGCCGCACAGAGCAGGCAGAGATTTCAGCTGAATTATCTCCCACCTCACATTTGCTCTTAGGCAAGCAGTTTAAAAGCCAAGCGATTGAGCCAGTGATCCAATTTGAAATGCAGAAATGATTAGAGCAGCTTGCCTCATTTCATATCGAAATTCTCTGATTTATGACAGGGCACCAGCCAAGATCTATCTCTAAAGGGAATTAGTGTGCAATTCCTGCATATTTCTGTTATTTAGTCTCCCAATAGCAGATGCTATAGCCCTAGAGAGAAGGAGAGAGTGGGGGGAGAGAAATGAATGAAAGCAGTATGTAGGTATCTTTTCATTTCAGGAGATGTAACCGTGGCCATTTAGAAGAGGAGAAAATGACACAAAAGCAGACTTGAAAAATGGAAAGTATTTCCCACTTTATGGAGGATGTTGACAGAGACTGTTATTTCAAGTGCAATAATAAAAATATATATATATGCAGCATCTAGTTAAGCGTATACACAGCTTTTTTTTTTTCCATTATGAATGGTGGGAGAACACACAGGGCGAGCTTGGCTTTGGCTGGTTTATTCAACAAAAAAAAGACCCTTGCAACTCATCCATCCTTGAGGCTAAGAAAATATTAATACGCAAAGCGATAACGAGGGCTAGAGGAAAATCTCCCTTAATGAAATTTCCAGTTGACCACATGCAATTTGTTTCATCGCAGTGAACAACTAATTGCAATGGACGTTATCAAGGTGTGAGTGTGCTGTCTGCTGTAAACTGGCTGGTAAAACAGGTACAAATCCTTTATCCTCACTCCCATGTTAGAAACAGAGAGCATATAAACTTGACATAACCCATACACTTTTTTGCGCGTGTCTGTTTGTGATTGTGTGTTATGTTCATACTGTTGGTATCATTAAAAAAAAAAAAAAAACATGGAACTTCAAAATTATTTCCCAGGTCGATTCACACTACATGTTGAGTAATTTTGCTGGTGTTTTCCTGCTTTCACACCAAGTGGGTGTTGAAAGCTGAAGGTAAAGAGCCAGGGAATGTCCTGATATATTCAAACTGAGTGGTTTTGATCTCTCAGTTGTCTAAATCCTGCAGCTGTGGGATCAAGACGGATACAGTGCCAGTTAGTGACCTTGGTGATGAGAGGAGGGGTGGGGGTGTGCACGATGAGGAAAAGAATCATTCCCACCCAAGGTCTGTATCGATTTCACCTGCCCTGACCATGAAGCGGGTTAAGAGTAGCCAGTGGTGGTGAAATGGTCAGCAGTGATATCATTAGCTTGTTGTTTACACAGGGAAGCAGGGAGTTAGAAGAAGGCTGAGTGTCACAAGCCACTTTCTTCTTCACCTCCTTCAGCTGATCAGAGGATCATGGTATCAAGGAGGGATTAGTAGCGACTTGGGATTTGTGTGATTGGTTAATTTATTGCGGTGATGGCAGGTCTTTCATCTATGGCAACATTTAATCAGCGCAGCCACAGAGGCTATTACAGGTTAGCTCCTTTCTGGAGTCAGCCTGGCTGTGCCATCAACTCTATCACAATTCCCCTGAAATTTCCAAATTATCTGGAACAGGCTTTAGCTTCTCAGTAATAAAAATTAGAACAGATTCCTGATAGAAGCTCTTGCTCACACAGGGCCAATTATAAATAGTACAGCCCTGCCTTGGAAGAGGGAAAAGGGGAAAGGGGAAAAAAATCCAAGTCTGAGAGATGTGCGAGGAACTTATCGTTCAGCCCCTGCTCCGCTCTGATCCAAATCCGTGTGGCTGAAAATTTATATTAGATTTTATCACAGAGGCCTAAGTCTAGAAAAATCAATGAAGGTTATCTTTTATGTTGCAGCAACTTGTGGAAATATTGATTTTCATTTTATAGCGAATTTGGAGCATCAGTTTGTAATCACTTCCTCGCTGACTACACTGTTTTGGTCACTGTATCTCTTACACGAGGAACGGTAACAGAGCTCAGAGAGGTGAAAGAAAAAAATAAAAATACCAGGAGAGTATTGAAACCACTGGAGTGAAGGCAGAAGGTGGATAAACCATAAGAGACTACACAGAGAAGGAAGCTGGGGGGGGGTTACAGGCTCTGACAGGGATGATAGTCTGTAAACTGATATGAGCGACTGTATCGATATAAATGTCACTAACAGTTTGTCGTTTTGGGTTATTATTCTTTATAATATTACTTGTTAATCTTGAAATAACATTCGCATATTAATAAAAATACAAATTTAAGATAGTTTCCTTGTAAACTAACCAACAGGGGTCGTCATATTTTCCCTTCATGGTGCTGTTCTGGACCGGAAAAAGCCTCCATACGTCACATCCCCCAGTTGTGTGACTGCAGCGGGACGGAGGAGTTTGTTTCCATAAATCCAGTTCATCGTGCATGCATGCCCTCGCTCCAGGCAAATTGTAATTTTCTGCCTGTCAATCTGCATTTTTTCTGGCCTCGGCCACTTAGGCCAACTGATCCAGTTATACTAATGTTTTCATTTGCATTTGCAGACGCTCCTCGCAGACGCCACAGTGTCTTAATCCCAAATATGTTGCATGCAGTTTCTCGTGTGCGTTCCTTTGTCTTTGAGACGGCTGGTACATGTGGCATGCTTACAAAGCAGATATTGTAACTATAGATGCTTTATGCAAATGTGCATTTAGAGGGTGTCATTGGTTGTTGCTGCTCAGTTTCCAACAAAAAGGAGCCACAGGAAAAAGAGATATTGACAATTAACAAGCTACATGACAAGGATTTACTAAGTTTCAGCCACAGCAGTCACTAAAGCAAAGATTATGTTTGCTGCCATGAATTTAACAAATTTCATGTGACTTGTAACAGTGGGAAGATGTCTCATTAACATGATATTTAGTCTCTGTTGGCTACATTAAGAGCAGCTGGAATATCATGAATTCCCAGAGGCACCGAGGGATGGCAGAGAGGCCTCTCGCCTCTGAATAAGAGATGGCTCCAGTCTGGAGATCTGAGAAAGGGTTAATCTGATTCCCATTTCAGATAGTCGTCCTAGCAACAATCAGCCGGTCTGCTCTGCTCCTTTGACAGGGGTGTGAGATTTTCAGGTTAGCCTGATAGAAGACTTCATTGTGAGGCTAATTCGAAATGTGGAATTGTGGATGACTTAAATTACAGAGGTCCTCTCTCTTTCTCATCTGCTGCCAGCATCGGATAAGAAGATGCCAGAAGAAGGAATAAGAATATCAACAGATGCAATTTACTGTCTGTGTTTAATCAGTTTGGCGTTGTAGGTTGCCAACATGTAGAGTAACATATAAAGAGACACTGTTTAGAAATCTGTCTTTAAATAGTCTGTGAATTAGTTTTCTTCATTTTGCCTACAGAAGAGATTCCTATCAGCTCTCTGAAAAGTGTTTGCTATTTGTAAATAATGCGCTTTCAGAAATATTTATATAAATATATATAAAATCTGTCCTCCAGCCTTCAGCTAGATAGAGTTCATGGAAAGAGACTTGGGTGGGTGGAGGAGTAGGAGGAGGAGGGGGCATGCAGGCACACTGCCGGAGCACAGCGCTCATCTCTTGTGCATATCTGTGCCAATTCAGACCTTTAACATGCTCAAATGACATTTGCATTTATCCTTGAAGGTTGTTGCCTTTTGCGGGGGAGAAGTAAGTGAAAAGTGCAGGAGAGGGCTGGTATTTTTCTGTTGCATTAGGCAGATGGACAGTGTCCTGTCCCTGGCTGCCTCATATGGGAAAAAAAAAAAAAAAAAAGAAATGAAATGTCAAGATTGTGAACCCAACCCATTTTCTCTTGGCTAAACTATTTCTGTAACATCCTAATAAAGGGTGGGGGAGGTGGGGCTACATGGTTCAAAAGGAATGGCCTGGAAATACTGACACTGTGGCTTTGAGTAATACACTACTGTACACAGCTGCCTAAGATATGACTATCAACCACCCCCATCCTCAAATCCCTCCTCCCACACACCACAACACCACCAACACACCATTTTATAATGATATATATAAAAAAGACACCAAAAATAAAAAAGAACAAAAAAATAAAACTCATCTGTGGATAAACAAAGCAAATCTGGTGGCTTCACCACGCGAATCTGTTGCAGAGGCTGTTTCTCTCTATCTCCCTTTTTTTATTCATTTATTTATCTTTTTTTTCTTTCAGAAGAAGAATAAAACTCCACATTTGACCTCTGACCTAGAAGAAAAATGACCTTACACATTCAGAATAATTTTCCGGCATATTATAAAAACTCTAACCTCAATCGCCCTTTGAAATGGATACTGATTCTTTAAATTCTTCCCCGCTTGTTTCAGGAAATAGTGAGATCCTGGTGATAGTGAGGCACAATGTGCCCAAAGTTCACTGCAGAACACTCACTTCCTTCTCTGTGAAACTCACCATCCTATTTATTTTCTTTAGGTTTTTTTTACAATTACTGGACACCTGGGGTATTCCTTGTAATCTGCACAATCAGATGCTGGATGACTGAGTTCAGTTCCTCTTTTCTGATACAATGCAGGCTCTTGAACCCATTTGTCTTCACTCCAACCGCCACTGGGAGCCTTTGTCTGTAGGCCGTCATACACATACACAGAAAAAACAAAACTAATTTTTAAAATCTTCTCAACAATGCATAACAACTGGTACTGTGCTGGGCTTGAGCTGCATGCTGTTTAGTTTCTGAAATTGTCTCTTTATGGCCATTTAGAGACGTGAAAGCGAGTAACTCAGTGGTTATTAATATTTCTTTAATCACCAAAATAAGCAGATGATTAGTGTTTGTTATCTGTCCTCGACCAGAAGACGAAGAACACGGTCCCGGTGGTGCTGAGCGCCGGCCCCAGGTGGCTGCTGGATGTGACTTGGCAGGGAGCAGAAGACAACAAAAACAACTGTGTGGTGTACAGCAAAGGTAAGCAAGCAGCTCCAGCATCCTGTTATCTCTGCTCAGCGCACAACGCCACAATCCTCCATCCACTCCTCTCCTGCCTCACACTTCCTGTCTTTCCACTTTCTTTTACTGTTTTCTACTTTTCTTTCTCACTCTTCTCACTTCTCAAAGTCACAGACATTCACTAATATTTGCATCTACACACTTACAAGGACACATGCATGCACACTCCCTCACGCCATATCAGTTTTTCTCATCCAAGGGGTAATTTATATCACTAAAACTGATTAGGAACTGAGAAACACCACTTGACACACAAAGTTAATAGTCTTTAGATTTCACAAGGTAATTAATGTTCTTTTTTCCCCTTTATTAAACTAAGTGAATCCCTATCTCAGGATAGATAGCAAGGAAAGCATAAGAGGAGATGGGTTTGCCATTTTACTTCATTTGCTCTCTCACTAACTCAGCTAAAATTCAGTCATATAGCTTTAGCACATCAGTGGTATTCATGTTACTCCCACTGGAGGAGGATTTACATGAATATATGTGTGGGGAAAATACCAGCATCGCTCAGAAAATCCATGTTGTTTTTTGTTTAAAGTGACGCGAAAGGCACAAAAACTTTGATGACCCACAGTCATAAAGATAAATTCCTCAGTCTGGAGCATTCTGTGGAGCAAAACCCTCATTAAAATCTCCCATTGCAGATCAGTGGAGATTTCAGTTTATTTGGGAAGATGCATGAACTGCATATAGCAATGACACCACGGTCCCATGAAAGCACCAGGGTCCTCGCAGCTGTAATTGGGTCTTGACGGGCGTTAACCAAAGAGACAGAGCAAAATAAATACGTAAATAAAGTTGTGTTTTTTTCGGATTCCAAAGGGTGAAGAGGGATCCATTTATCACTTTTCAAAAATGATTACCCCGTGACAATACCCCCAAAGCTGAAATGGAGCTTCTTCTCCCTCAAAGTGAATAAGTGGCAGGAGTGGGATTTGCAACCCGGATTTTCGGTCTCCCAATTCTCATCTACTAATCACTAGACTGCACTGGGGAGTTATCCTCTTAACCGGCTACTTAACTTTGTGCTCTTTATCACCAAATCATTAAAGTTTTGATAAGCTGTTAAAGAAGATTATGCACTTCTTTAAAATCTTCTAATCTTTTTGCACAGAGACTGACTGTATGAAACAAAAAAGAGGCCAATAACAGGATTTTTTTCACTTTTTTTCTTTTTTAAGTCAAGCAAATTTCCTCTGCCACTCTTCATATTCGTATCCAGGAGATAGCATCACGTAGGGCGCAGGCAGGCCAACGTCATCACCTCAGCTGGGTGGTGCTGGCAGCTCCTTTGTTTGTCACTTCTGGCTTGACCTTATTAAATTAAACACAATAACATCTCCAGACGACCCCTTGTGAGAATTGTTGTGTGTTGTACGCTGTGAGTTCATTACTCTAAATCCTCCACAAGAATCAGTTCATGCTTGCCAACTGATAATAAATGATAATGGAGGAAATGTTGAATGGGATGAATTAATTTAAATCTCAGAGCAGAAGTTAAATATCTCTCGTCATTTCAAAGAAGCTGGGAGACAATTGCTAAATCTAAAATTTGGCAGCATTAATACACTTTTTTTCATTTTTATTCTATCTTTAGCATGTTTTTATCATAATTCACCTCTTCAACTTGCAAACGATGAAGAAGTTTATACTAAATCACAATATAAAGGTTTAAATGTTATTATGACACCAAAATATATAAGAAATTTCAGATGTGTAATTCCATACTTGACTCAAAAAGCTTTCTAGAAACTTTGCCAAAGTGCGTTGGATAAATTGGTTTGGTGTCCCTTCCTTTTGGTTTTTCTCTTGCAAAAAAAATTGTTCCACATTTTGCTCCTGGCTACTTCTTCTTTTTTTTTTTTTTTTTCTTTTTTTTTTTTGCACATGGACTTGGGAGTAAGTTCAGAAAGTGGTTGAAGCGTTTGATGCCGTCCAGCCGTGTGACTCTTGCATCCAGGCTGATTTATGCCACTCATTCTTCTTCATCGGCTTCTTTAAAATATTCCAATCTACAAGTCTGTGCACCCTCTGGAGGTGACATTGAAATTGAGTGCCAGCGTGCCGAAACTGTCAAATCTTTGTCACATTCAATATTGAATTTGGGCTCTTTGCTGGAGTTTTGAAGTTGTGCTGGAATTGTGGTCGTATCTGGAGTGGCATGGATCAAGTCAAGGGAAAAAAGCTTCTTGGAAAGTCCAACAGGAACTTACTTCCTACCTCGAAAAAGCAGAGGCCCAGATTGTTTATATCTTCACCCCGCTGCTGTTTCCCCTCTGTTGGCCGCTTCATTGCTCCCTAAGATGCGTTATTTATGGAAAACAGTGAGTATCTCAATGCACAGTATGCCTGAGGAATATGTTTTGGCTCACGTTTCAGTGGTCTCGGCTTTCTTTAAGGCTGCCTGCAAAGATAGTAGCAGTTCACTTTGGATGCTTGCCAGTATGAATCTATGGGGGAGTATCTCTAAGAAAGGAATGGTGATTGGTTTGAGTGGCTGAAGCTGAGTGATGGGCGTTCTGTCCTGTGATTTCTGCTCATCCTCTATCCCTGAAACTTGTCAGGAAGTTGGAAAATCCTGTTTTTGTATGGAAGACAGGGTTTAAAAAAGGAATTTTCATGGATGTCTTGTACATGCAGTAGATTGTGTAACAAGCAGTGATGGGCGGTGATAGGTAATACACAGGATGCTCTTGGTCATCAGATTTTCTTTTTAATTAAAGTAGGTTAAATTTAATTCTTTTATAGTTAAAAAAAACTATTCTTTAGGTGTTCTTCTTTTTCCTCACATGAAAATAAAAATATTAGCATTAAAGAAAAAGAAACAAGGAAGTTAAAGACCATGAGTAATGTCTGAGTCATTTAAATGTCTCAAATTGGGATTCACAGAGCTGTTTCATGAATATAAATTATTCTTAGAATTCCCTTTCTTACAGTGAGAGGAAGCAAGAGCCCTGAAGTGGAAGTAAGAAAAGTGCAATATCTGTTTTTCCCAGGCTGTCAGCATGGCCCTGTTTGTTTTACATTAAACTCCCAGGAAGAGCCTTAGCAGCCAGCCATTACTAAAACTCTCAGCTCTACTACCGCGCTAACTCATTATCGAGAAATCCACCTGGAACTCCCACAATGCTTCCCTCTACACTCCGACAGTCTCTTTGAAGCGCTGAAGTTATAGAAACAGGCAGCAAGTCTGCAGAGTAATTATATGTTACAGTAACACCGGCGAGAGGGAGAGAGTGACAGACAGCAAGATGGAGAGAGGAACCAGTGGAGAATTTTCTCCACAGATAAACAGCACAGTGATAAACAATGCAGCTAGGAAGTAGGAAAGATTTAATACAGGAAACAAATTCCAGCACATTTTGATTTTTTATTTAATTTTTTTTTTCATCAAACATCTGCTAGCTGGATATGTTAGAGGTGGAGACCGTTCCAAGCTGCAAACCTGCCTGATTGGAGGAATTTTCAGTTTAGAATAATATGTTGTTAGAACAGCTTCATTAAAGAAAAATAATCAAATTTTTCTTATTGTTAATATTAAATTTGAATTCAGTATACCATCATCCCTTTTAATGAAACCTCTTGCCTTCATGCAGGATACACCATTGAAAACAAGCACATTCAGATCAGAGCTGAGTTTTTTTTTGTTTTTTTTTTTACAAAAAAGGACATTTTAAGGGCTAAAATACAATACATGACTCAATTCATTCTATGAGCCTTCATTGCGCTTACCCTATTGTTACCTGATATCTGAGCTCATTGAAACTATACACATTCAGTGTGACCACATTATGGGGCATTATTCAGAGGTCACCTAAACTTTTCAACTGTAAGCCTCTTAAGCCAGACCACATTCAGATACAGCATGTCCAATAAGTCTCCAGAGCAACTGAGCCCATTGTTCGTGCAGAAATTGACCAATGTAACTAGGCCGTTTTACATAAACCCGAACAGTACAGAATTAGCTAACTCTCTGTGTCTTTGTATTATTTCATATCCTGTAAGTCCTCACTATCAGATTTTTTTATGCCTTCATTTGCTCTTTCCACTGATCTGCAGCTGCAGACCTCTGAGACATACAGTGAATCACCTTGACCTGCGCAGACAGATGCAGGTGTTATTATTTTTATTATTTGCTTTTATTTATTTTTTAATTTATTTATCATTATTATTATTATTTTGCCTTTCAATGAGCAATAAAAGCACAAAGATGCACTTCTTCCTGCACTGCTCCCAAGGCAACATGCAGCATGAAACGGTGCGAGGAGGAGACTCTTACAGTTCAAAATTTAATTGTTCATTTCAACCCTCTTCTTTTAAAAATGACTGCGGCGAATAGGAGGTGCGAGGGTTATTATCTGTTATCTGGGAACATAGCGAAATAGTGTGACTGAATAATAACTAAACAAGTGACAAAATGTAAAAATTTCATTATCAGTGTATTAAAACAAAATTTTACCCTAAAGGAGTTCCCACCACAGCTCCGAGCAGCCGACTAATTATGTTTAATTAAAAGACAACAGAGATCAACAGAATCGTTTTCATTAGGAAATTATTAATGATTCCACTGCAACAATAATTGATTGCACTGAGCTACGTGATAACTTGGTACGGTCAGGCTGGAGTGAGCCGGGTGGAGAGGAGCTGCTGGTTTAGGCATTTGGCAGTCGTTGAGTAGCTGAGCTTCCACAATAGTGATTATAAAAGAAGTTACAAAGAGGAGGAGAGTGTGTAGTAGGTTAAGGACAGAAAATCCAAATCATCCAGTAATCTGAGAGGACTTAGCCATCCCACACATGCATCCAAGAGGCATTCATGAACACATGACCAAGATGGGAACATTTATTCGCGCATATTATTTTCCCCTTGCTTCAGTCTAAATATTCAAAGGGGCGTTTTCTGCTTTTTTTTGTCCCACACATAAGCATATAAACTACATGCACACACACATATACATACAGAGGCACTTTTCTGCTGCTCCATTCAGAGCCGTGTAAAAGACGTCAGCTCCAGACTCTTCCTCCGTCAGCCTTTTATGTGCATTGTTCTCCTGCATCGTTGTGCTAGACAGTATAGCACATGCACCAGACACCACACTCTGCCTCACACCCACATCCACTGCAAGCACACACTCCAGCATACAAACCAAACCCTATTACAGAAATCATGCACATTGGCTGCTGACACATATATGTCTATCTGCTTTCAGTGTTTGAGACAAAAACTATAATGCAAGGGGGAAATGTTAAAGATGTGATGGGCACTGATGAGGGACACGACTTTTCTTTTCATGCACAGCCAGTTTTTTACATTTTGCAGCACTGTTCGCTGCACTCTTTTTTTTTTTTTAGGAGTATGTGCTTGGGATTTGTGTTGTGTGTGCCCACCGTAGAGTATAGCCAGTCGTCCTTGTATCAATGCCACAGAGGGTGTCGGGCTAATGAGCGTGGGCTGTCCTTAGAGCAGGAGGGTTTGGGTTGTGCCATTCACTCTGCATATTTAAATGCCTTGTAGAGCTTAAGTAGGCCCACTTTTCCATGTCAGGGCAGTGTTCAATCCTGCTGCGACCATTAATTATGATACCATTGTGCTCCAGTGTGGCTAATAAGAGTGATGTATTGCACCCTCATGGCATTATAATCATCAGAGTGAATTACCTGGACTATACTGAGCTCACTTTAAGCACCACGTTTACAAGAAAAAAAAGAAGAAATTGTGAGTGAAGAGGAAGCTTTTTTCTTCTTTCAAGCTCCACCACTGGCTACATCACTTGTTCCTTCTACATGAGGGCATGACACAGATTTAACTTCTGTGTAATTGTATAATCAATGAAAAGAAATGCTTTGGTATTGATCATGCAGAAGGACTGATAATGTAACCGGGAGGGAAGACACATGCAATCAGCTGTGTTCTGTTTTTTTTTTTTCCTCATTTTTCAATCCATAATTGTGTGCTCTCCTTTAGCTGGTCAATCTTTTATGAGTTATCTGCACAAGTTTCACATGTCTTTGCACACAGAGCTGGATAAGTGGCTTTTAAGGAGCTTCTTCTTAATATTTAGGCATGTCTTCCCCAGTATTGCATGTGTTCAATACTACTGGGGGGGATCACATTTTATTACATTAATCACTGCGAGTCAAAGTGATTATATGTACTTTATATTTCACTTCTTAACTTTCCTCCCTTAACAGCATAATCAATGACCATTTTATATTCATTGAAAAATTCTGCGGATATGAAAAAATAAGCC
This sequence comes from Melanotaenia boesemani, assembly GCF_017639745.1. Classification (NCBI taxonomy): domain Eukaryota; kingdom Metazoa; phylum Chordata; class Actinopteri; order Atheriniformes; family Melanotaeniidae; genus Melanotaenia; species Melanotaenia boesemani. The sequence continues at coordinate 31,985,907 of NC_055687.1, forward strand.
TCTGCGACTTCTTTTTAATCTACTGCAGGATCTTGAATCAGTAATTAAAGAGTCCATTCAGCGTGTGTGTGTGTGTGTGTGTGAGTGTGTGTGTCTTCTAAAAGCCCTTAGCCTGCTTTTAGGCCTGGGCATGATCCAGCCTACCGCCCCCATCTCTGCTGTGGTAAGTAGGTGTGAAAAGCATTGTCAATGTGCTTCAGGATAAAGCTCTGCTGTTGGATGCCATTGGTCAGAGTCTCTCTCTCACACACACACACACACATGAATATAAGATCCAGGAGCAGGTTGAGATGAAGTCTGTGTGTGTGCAGGGATAATCAGAGACAAAAGCTGAGAGCTGGAGAGAGGGGCCTTTCTGCACATCCACAGCTTCTTTTTTTTTCTTTGCTTTTTTTGGAAGAGGGGCTATTTCATCAGACTTGAGGAGGGTCACTGTGTGTGCACATGTGTGTGTCTGTGAGAGAGAAGGAGTGCGAGAGAGTGAGAGAGAGAGAGAGAGATGGAGGGACAAAGATAGAGGAACCACTGAGGTGGAGGGTTTTTTAGATCGTCAGTCAGTGTGATGGAAAACCGCATGGTTAAAGTTCCTCTGAGGGTTGATGCAGGACTGCAGCGAGTGGAGCTAAACAAGTGAAACTGATGTACCGAGAAAGCAAGAGAGAGCAGGTGATCATACCAAGAAAAGAAGAGGAAAGGACATGACAGCCAAATACAAACACTGATGCCTCCTTAAAAGAAGAGCATACAACACTGGCTGTAACAGTGATACTGTGATTGTAGGGAATAGAGTTAAAAATAAAAAAAAATCCATTCAAGTTATAGGACCCAGCATTGCAGGAGCCATTTTTCCCTTGATAATGTATACCCCTGCAAATCAATTTTTAGGTTGGGCAAAACATAATCAGATTTTCTCTGAGGAAATAGTTCAAGATATTACAAAATTGTTTTGCAGGGTCGCCTGTGTTCATACCAGAGAGCTAGGCGATAACCTTTATACATACCTTTGCAGCTAATCCATTTTATTGATTGTACATCCACCTGCGTGGGAAAAAAATGCACACGGCTTTTAGTCTTTAGAGCCCCATATCAGGGTGATATCAGTTTTCTTTTCACATTGCAGCAAGCAGAGGAACACAACTGCAAGCCACCTTTAGTAAGAGTATCTTATCTGTGGGTCATTTTATCTCGCAATCTGGTCAAGGAATCTTAGCAATCTTAGCAAGCCCTAGAAAAGTCCAATGACATGGGTAAGGACGCTGGGATGCATGAGGCAGGTTCAGCAATGAGCTGTGCAGGTGTGATAGCAGCATTATGGAGAGGTTGTACTTGGTAAACTTGGGAACAATCCTTAGGAAAAAGCTGTTATCAGGTTTTTTTTTGATTATCAGGCATAGTTCAGAGGGCCAATTTTTTAGGTCAAAGAACCCAGAAACTGGCACACCAGCACCGGGATATAATCGCACTGACTGTTTTGATTGAACAAAGAAACCATGAAATTAAAAATATAAGGTTGGCTGTTATGTCCCAGTTTTTAATCCGATCTAATGCTGTTTAATCTGTTAACCTGTTTTGTTTTATTTATTTTTTAATCTGTGTTATCTACAGTCATCCAAGAAATACAAAAAGACATGATTGGAGAAAGCGAGGAAAAGAAAAAGAAAGAAAGGGATGGAGAAAAAGTCAACATCAGACTGACTTTGACTTGCTGGAAAGAGCACAGAGAAGAGACAGGATGCAAAATAGATGCTGAATTAGCTTTTGTTAGAAGGGGGAGCAAATTTCAGTAGTGCTGCTTTAAGAATTATGGTGTACGTGAGCCTCTAAAAGACAAGTGTGTACCTACCATAGTAGCTTTTACCACATTTTTTTCCATTGACCTGACTAGGGAAAATGCAGAACCTCTCTTTCAGTAGATGGCTATATATTAAACATACATACAAAGCCCTCAAATTGTGTGTTATGATAGCAACAACCAACTGTGCATGATGACAGAACTCACTACACTTCAGGTTAGCTAGAAAGATGTATACTTAGATGGAAATGTTAGTCTCCTTACATGCATCTTCCACTTGACCTCTGACTTTTTACCTAAGTGCTTATAAACCACACTATGATACACAAAGGCAATCTGCAGTGGCAACAGACATCAAATGTGAGGTATATTGTTCATCACAGATACTGAAACTGTATGATAGAGCCCAAATCATTAAAAAATCACAAGTCCTTTTAGTTACATTTTCTTGTGATATATTACTTGAACTTTATAAAATTAGCGTATTAGCGTACATATTTAATGCCACCACGCTGAAGCCTTGTCCTCACCTGACAGTAAAATTTACTGATCACAAGCCAAACCCAATCTCCTCCGGGTTGCTTTAGTGGCTGAGCTCTGCTGACCTCTGCCTGTCGGCGCTGGGTGACAGAGATGGGTGCCTCTGTTCTTTGCGAGTGTATATGTGTGTGAGAGAAAGAGACGAGCAGACAGGCGTGCTGTAGGTACAGTAGTGTAGAGCACTAGACATCAGTGTCGTCCAGGTCAGACAGGGCCATCCATTCTCTAAGCCCCAGGGAAGAAAGAGAGGGAGAAAGAGAAAGAAGAAAAGGAGAGAGAGAGAGAGAGAGAGAGAGAGGAGGGAAAAATGTGTGTGTCTGTGTGTATATCAGAAAGAAGAGAGATGGGGTGGGGTGGAGAGGGGGGGCATTGATGCACTGTTTCTCTTAACTCTGTCAAAGCCACTCCATTGTGCTCCCTCGTGCAGTGAGTGGAAACCAATCTGTCATCGCTCCACTAGCCAGCATACTAGAAGAGGGCTAGACTACTGGAAACACAAGTCTATTCAATGTGAAATGTAACTGGAATCTGAGCCCTTGGATAGCTGGATTGAAAAAAAAGAGGAGAAAAAATAACTGATGTAGGATTTTTTGAACCCAGCTCTCACACACAGTGAAATGTGGGCTGTGAGTACAGTATTTGGGTCTGAGCGAGATAGGTTTCAGTCTCATATCTCTCCCGTTTTTTGCAGAGAGGTGATTGACATGTTTTGTTGATGGAACAAACCTTGTGAAGTTTGCATAGGCATGAAGGGCTCAGTCAAAGTCGCCTTGTGCAGTATCACCCGGTATTCTCTGCCCTCTTTGTTTAAAGATTTGGTGGTTTTCTTTCTGGCGCTGAAAATATTTAGACAGTCACAGTGACAGAGAGATGAGAGAATCACAACAAAGTCTTTTCTTGGTAATAGTAAGTTTTCAGCTCAATTTTTTGCCCTCCTGTCTTCCTCACACCTGTCACCTACAGTATAGAAAGCCAGCATCAACATGGCCACCTCTCCTGTTGCCCTGAGCTTGCTAAGCCTGCATACTGTTGAATGGCGGCTACTAATGCTGTGTTCCAATGCCATTTGGAGTCACTGCTTCCCTTCTCCTCACAGGAATCCCCCTTGCACCATTTTCCCTGTAATCTCCCCACTCCTCTGTGTTATGGGGTGGCTCGCCCGCTGCTCCCGCCTATATTTCCCATCCCCTCTCCTTCATACAACCAGCACCTCCACCATTTTAATCCTTTTGACCCAAAACCTGTGTGTTTCCCTGTATCAACAGCTCCTGGAGATTACATCCTGCTTGCCTCCTTAGTGCTGTGTGCTCCAGTCAGTGGGGCTGTAGCTGGCTAGCGCATCCTATAGGGTCTTAGTGTGATAGCCGCTGTGGCTAGTTAGCTCGGTGGTCAAGAGTGCAAGCAGAAGAGTAATAAGAGGATGGCTGTAACAGGTACAAAGCCAAAAAAGGTTTAGAGTTTCCTTAGAGACTTTATGGGGGCTCTTTCTTCAAAAAAAAAGTTTCTTTCAGACCCCTCTGTCTGGGGTGAGGTGTGTGAATGTAGCATCCCTTTACGTCCAAGGAAATCTAAGTTATATAGCGTCAAATCACAGCATATGTCATCTCAGGGCACTTTATATGTTAAGTAAAGACCATATGATGCTATAAGGAATTACAGATTTATTTTGAGCAAGCATTTGATGACAGTACAGAGATAAAACTACCAAGACCTGCTTGGAGGAGGGGAGAAGAGAAACAAAAAAGACCAGAATACTTCAAGGAAATCCTGGTGAATTGATTTTATTAACATAAAGCCTAAATTTTTTTTTCCAACAAACCAAAAAAGAATCTACTTTCTAAATTCAGGACACGTTGGGAGGAAATTAAGTCCAAATCAGGGTTCAGGAGGGTAAAAGAGTTATCTTGACTCAGTCTGTCAGGATCCTGTTGTGCTTCTTCTGCATCATTTTTTCAGAAGAGTGAAGCAGCAGCAAGGAGAGAGAAAGAGAAAGCCGGTGCTGTCGTTACAGTCTGCTGAGGAGCCGCCTGCACTCACTCGGGGCCCCTCCTCTTTCATGTAGTGTTTCTGGTAATGGGTTTGGGTTTTATTGATGTGAACTTATGTGATCATTGCATAAAGAGCTACCATTTCCGTCTCTCTTCCTCCTGCTCAGTTTTCCTGTGGGCCACATTAAATCAAGCCTCCGACCCAGACTCTAGTTAAATTAAACCCTATCAGCATGTTGCCCCCTCATATCGGAGAACAGGCCTTTATATAGACTGCCTGTAAATGGTGATTAGTGAGTGTTTTGATTAAAATTCAACCACATGTGCGATACTCTGGTGGAGCCAGTCGCCTCCTCCTCTTCCTCCTCCTCACCCTCCTTCCTCCTTGTGTTAGTGTGCATAAACATACATTGAGACATACATGAACACACACACAAATCCTCCTTACTTCTTCCCCCCCTCGTCTGTGTCTGGCCTGTTCTCATGGCTCAGCAGAGTGCAAGGCTGATTTAAGGACCCTTACAAATGGGAAGGATGCAAGAGAAGACAAAAACCAGAGACAAATCACAGCACAGCAGCCTCAAGGTTTCTACTAAAGCTATTCTACTGGAGGGGAGCGGCGGAACAGTGAAAAATATATACACACTCCATCCTGTCAGAACGCTTTTGGCTTATCTTGAGTGACTGTCAAGGCTGGGAATATCAGGGAATGGACAGAAATATATAAAATTAATAAGCCGCTGGATGTTGTCGGGAGTTATGATGCTTCATAAATCCTGGTTTGATCATGGCGGACAAGGCTTAAACCCACAGCTTCCTAATGCGCACAGCAGTGTTTTGGACTGGATTTTATTCTGTTTGGGAGATAGAAGCCCTTAGCTGGCAAAAGTAAGATTTATCATCTCCCAATCCCTCCCCCCTCTCTCTTTCTTTCATGAGTGACAAATATTAAAAAGAAGGCCTGAGGGAAGTTGGCAGCCATTACCACCTTTAATAGAAGGGCACAGGCGTAGCAAGGTGAAACTGGGGCCAAAGGCAGAGAAATGCTTTTCAAAGAAAAGCGAGAGGAGCAGGAGAAGAGGAAGAAATTGCTACTAACTTATCAGTTGTACTTCCTTTGTTGGGTCAGGGGTCTTGGAGCTTTTGTTTGTTTGTTTGTTTCTTATACTGAAGGGATGGATGCTATCTCTGTCGCCATCCAAGCAGGTCTGCTCTGTCGAGTGCCGCAGGTAATATTTCATGTCAAGAATTAAGCAAGCCTACCCACCGACTTCTTTCTACAGTTGCATGGCCACCACATCCATCATCGTCCGCTCCCTCTCTTCAGGGTTGGCTTGTATGGTGAAATGAAACTAAAAACATCTCTTTAAGTGCTCAACACATGTGAGAGACTTAAATTTTGATTTCATTATTACACTTCTTTATTAAATCAATCCTCTGTTACTTTGCGTACATAACAGAGTGAAACTAAGCAGGAACAAGAGGGAAACTTTAGAAGAACTTGCTGCAGATCCATTGGTGAATTTCCTACCTTTAGATAACTAGGTTAGTTGAGTTTTAAGGTTTTTATTTGGGGTGTAACAATACATCAATCTGTGTCAATGCTTAAAGACTTAAATTGAAAATATACTGGCTATTGTTATAATTCTAGGCAAAAAGGAGTAGCAACTCTTAATAAGGTTAAACTTTGACAGAGGCAGATGTATAATAGTTACATTAGCTACTCAAAATTCCCTCTTCACCTCAGACTATGATCACTCAGATAGCACACTAATTATATGAGGTAACTTTAACATTATATTGGATAAACACAGTACAACAGGAAGTCAACGAGCTTGCAAATCCTCAGAAACTGTAAAACAGTACATGAAGGATTACATTAAAAATGACCTTCTTTTCTCGCAGTCTGGGGACAGAAAACAAATTTCTTAGTTCTTGTGAAGTACGTAACAGCCTTTAGAGTCAAAACATGTTCATTTACGTCAAAGTAAATTTGATGAGTGTGGACTCTATTTGCCTTGGCCTTTGAACATCTTCATCCGCATCATCAAAAGAACAAATATCAACCAACATATCTTATAAAAATGCTGCTGATGCAAGTCATTTTATTACAGTATAAACAACACATATACTATGTGTGCTGTATAGTAAACTGCATGCACCCCGTGAAGCCATTTTTGTTTAATTGATTCCAACTAGATTAGAAAATCATTTAAAATTTTTTTTAATACTTTTGTTTCTTAAACAACTGCAGCCCTGTCTCTTGTAAAAGTCTTTCCATGACGTAGTATCTGTACTATTAGTGGAGTAAAAGATCTGAATACTGCTTGTGTCGCCTGGATTTTTCTTGATCACCTTCCTCTACTTCAGGTGTGTAAACATGAGAGTGGAGGGAGATACTAATTAGACCACCACGTCTAATCTCAGGGGCTTTACCTGTCAATAAGAGTGTTGTCAGCGGAGACGAAGTCTCTTTACATGAAAGACTTGGCAATTCTGAAATGTAAAACTCATGTCACAGCGTTTCAGTCAGTAACATCCTGATGAGACAAGTTGTCAACAAAAGTAAAATGACAACAAAAACATCTCTGCTGGACCAAAACAGCATAATGACATTCTAAATTAAGACTTGTGATACCCCAACTCACCTCCTCCTCCTCCCTTGTTCTATTTGGGAGAGGTCATGCTTTTTGAACACAAGCTGTAGTAAGTAAATTTATTCCACTTATTTCTTGTAACTGCATGAAAAAGTAATGAGGTGTTGGAGATAAATATATGAAGACAATAAGCCATGCAGTCCTTCTCCTGTAGCTGCTTTTTGAGTCAATTAGCACATTTCAGAGACTCTGAAGAATATTGCTGCCTTATGTAGCTTCTCAATATGCCGCATCCTACTTTTATCCAATTACATTATGTGAGGTCTGTGGGCACGCCGGGCACAGCGCATATAGTGGAGGATGCCATCTTTGGTGTGATATTCTCCAACACTCTTACACTGCATATGCCTATGGCGCTCACTATGAATTATTCAAAGGCTCCATCCGACAGAAAAGAGTAAGGCACGAGTTCCATAGTAAACAGATTTTCTGCTCGCCATCCTCACAAATCAGAACTGTAAGACGTTGTATGTGCCATATAATTACTCGGTGGCCCCGTTTACCTTGCTGTTTTGAGTTCACCTTGCCTCAGAAATGCATTTATGCTGAAATACTATTTGGTCATTGATGGAACTTGGACTTCATTGAAGTTTTATTGCTGGACCCGCCTCAGAAGACGCATGACGCTGATGTGTGATAACTCAAAATACAAGATTTACAGGCATCCTGGTTTATCTTCACATAAAGTTCATGTAAAGGAATAATTTATATATATTTCTTGTCTCTTTTTTCATCTCCTCCAACATATCTGGTTGAAGAAACGTCTGAAATATGGTGAAAGAATATTTTGCACTGTGCTCTCTCACTGTTGATTTATTAAACTATAATAGATAACAGCCCTAGAGTTGGACTCTGGCTATGTATAATCACTTTAGTTCCTCGCTGACTATTGTGCTCTGAAATAGAAAATATGAATATTACATGGATTTTAAATCCCTGAAAAACTTCTTTCTTTCCAGAACAAGAAAATTGACATATCCACTGCATTACTGTAGCACCCCAACTTTGGCTAATGGAGATTTCACATTATAGAGCTCATAGCTTATAGCAGCGTGAAATATGCTAAGTATTTAAGAAGAAATTAACTTTTTAAACATTCCAAAAATGAAGAAGAAGAAGAGGATCCACAGGATTTTCCCCCTGCCTTGTTCCTCTGCTGCGTGGATTTGCCCCGACCTTGAACTGCCCGTATCGTCCAGTGCAGATCTGTGGCAGTGACACATGTCATGTGCTGGAGAGGACTGAGGGGGAAGCAGAGGAGACAAGAGGGAGTGATCTTGGTCCGTCGCCCAGTCCGAGTCGGAGTCTGCCCTCATGTCAAAAGATGGGCATGTTTGGCCCAAAACACAGACTGCACCTCAACCACTAATCTCAGCACGAAAACACCTTTGGGTGGCTGACAGAGGGGGAGAGTGCTGAATAATAGCAAGAGGGTTCAAAGCTGCCCTTAAATTCTTGGGCTTGAGCAGAGGGATGTCTGTACGGGGGAGAACAAGAGACAGAGTGGAAGGGAGGGGAAGGGGAGCAAATCTCTAGATTCTCCTCTTGTAAACCAGACCTGGCTGAAGCCAAGCCAAGCCTCCCTTCCTCCTTCCTGTTCTTGCTTTGTAGGAAACCCTCCACATTCACTGCCGCACTTGTTTTCTCACACTCAGCAGGAAGCCACAAACTACAAAAGAACTGTAGCTCCTCATAAAGGGATATATTAAACCCCCGCTTCCCTTGCTTGAATCTCGAGTTTACTATCATGTAGCTGAAAGCACATAATCACATGTGAATGAAGTTAATGTACACATCGACCTGATGTTTCTCTGCGTCAGTGCAACGCTCCACTGAACGCTGCCTTTTCACCCAGACAGATTGTACAAAGGCAGCGGAATAAGTTGTTATCAACAACCCCTCCCCCCCATCATTACGATAATCTGTATTTTAGACAGGTAGCTATTGTCACACTGTTGGCAGCTATCATTATGTCATGGAATTTACCTTTAATCATCAAAAGGCAGCCTTTAACTTAATTTGGGAACTAAATTGTTTATTTGCAGAACATCAAGCAGTAGCTGTGACTTTCAGCTGCTTCTGTAAATAAATAAATCAAAAAGTTTGTTTTTCTCCCGAGTCAAAAGAAACCTTTTCTTTGTCTTTGTGTTAAGCGTCTTTTGCACCAACAGGAGGCGAAAACCCTGAAGACTACAACGCTTAAGAAAGCTCCTAAATAGCAGCTCTGAAGCTAGGTTTGAGCTTTGTCATCACGCTTGAAGAATTTCCTTTTAATGTACTGTAATGTGAAATTCAGTGGGGACAAGTTTAATTGAGTTTTACACAAACCAGTTGGGAGTAGCGCTGGAAGGTAGGTGATGTTGAGGTTTTTAATCTCTGGCTCCGGAGAGGCTTGTTGACGGAGTGGTTCTTTCTCTTTGTGGAGAAAAAAAGAGGAAGCCTAAGAAATGATACATCCATGGATAAAACCAATTGGCAACCCTCAAAGGGACGGGGGGTGATAAGGCAAATCCAGCACTTGTAGAGAAATAAAAGAATCCAACTGTTCATTAAAATGGGAAACAAAACAGGCGATTGAGAAGGAAGGCAGACTGCTCGGTGGAGGAGTGAGCGAAACAGACAAACAGAGCCAGAGATATCAGAGGAAAGGATTGGAAAATAATCAAGGATTTGTGAGGAGAATTAATAAGAAAGATAGGCACAAATAAGTATTTTTTCCCCCTGATTCTCTGCAAAATTAGGAAGGATGGACTACAATTATCAAACTGGGGAAATGGCATAAGCTACATAGACACCTAATTATAAAGGCTAACCTAGATATGAAGGTTGCAGTCTTTTTATTTTACACACTTTGACTGTGAGGCAGTGGGGTCTTTTGTGTTCAGAAAACCAGATATTCAGTGGATAGAGTATTCAGACACTGTTTAATATAGACGTATTCTCTGATTCTATGCCAGCAGCCTGCATTCTGTAACTGTGTATAATCCAATGAGAAAAGGAGGGATTTTAACCTTAAATTAAAACCTTTTCACAACCACTGTAGCAGTAGATGCTTTTAGGGGTGCTAGATAAAACCAAGAACCAATCAAGTGAAATGATAAATAAATTTTATTGTACTTGCAGTTGCATAAAATGTGTTACAACATTGTTTTGGCTTTTCTTTGTTTCTTTTTTTTTCTTCTTTTATATACATATATATATATATATATATATATATAGAAAAAGATAGGTCAAAATTTCATGGATGAGCCTTTTGCAAGAATTTTCATTTGTAAGGTTAAAAAATGCCCAAAGTTAATGGTTTGATCTCATGTATTGAAATCAGAGTCAAGCAATTAAAAAAACTAACATTGAAGATTTTCTCAAACCTTCAGACTCAGGTCTCCTTGCAGACAATGTGCAGGGTTTCTTTTTTGCAAAACTCAAAGACTCTTGTATGATTTTTGCTGTTGGACATTTCTGACAGTAATTCACCTCCTGGAGGTTAGTTGTCTCTATCACCTGACCCGGCACTCTGTAATGAGGTTTCGAGTCAGGGACGTAAGGTGATACAAACAAAGGGCTAATGAAAGCCTGGAGAGGAGAGGCTGGAGGAAAGAAAGGCAGGAGGTGAGCAGGGGGGTGAAGGAAACTGACAATGAAATAATCAGCACTCGTTTTGATCGGCCACTGCAACATTCCATTGGTGTTTTGTGTGAAAGAGAGCCATTCATCAACATATCAATAAAAATATGGAGCAGATTATTATTGTGTTTGCTTACCATGGGTCCCCATCGTAAATAATGGGTTTGCCGCTGCTGCTTGTATTAATTATAATTAGAATGCTGATAATGTGTGTGCTCTTTTATTACAGAAGCTGAATCAATTTTACAGTGTTATTCAGTCCCACAAGGTCACAGAAAGTTGCCAGGGCGAGAGATGGCTCCTTGTAAAGCCACTCTGAGGCAGGGAGGCAAGGTAGAGAGTGACCCAGCCTGGTCAAACAGCAGCCACAATGCAAAATCTGGGGGATTGTTTTTATGTAAAGTGTTTAGATTAGTGTGTTTATGATTAGGAGACGGGTTATTGGAAAATTGATCCCTTTTATTTTCTTTTTACCACTGCATTTCTCTGTTTTTACACTAAAGAAAACACCAACACTAGTTCAGTAAGCTTCTCTAAACTATAATGGCTTGCAAATATTTGAATGTTACTGCATCACATATTCACGTATTTAAAAAAGTGGATTTATCATCTATTTTAGCTCAAATTTGGTATTTGGGCTTTTTCATTGCTAGCTGGGACATATTGCTGGTAGTCTTTAGTGTTTAATCCTTTTCTTAGCCCTTTTGTGAAAAGTAAATAGAACTTTTATGTTTAGCTGCTAAAAATGCTACTTTGTTCACAATTTAGTTGCTAAGTGTGGATGTTATTACATATAAAACATTCAGTATTTTAGATACTCTTAGTGGAAGCAGTCTAAGGAAAATAGCTGAATGATCAGCTACAGAAATTGCCACAAGACGAATCAGTTAGTCACTAACTTTGTGTGTCTTTGGATATCGGATGTAACCTTTAAGGGTTTTATTGGATTGTTAGCAGGTATGTCAATGTTTTGCTGCTGAACCATGCTAACTTTGTCTGCATTTTGGTTTGACTCTGTTAGCATGCAATGAGTTTTTCAGTAGTTGATGTCAGCAGTGCAGATGAAGCAGATACTACCATTAAAGGCTGCAAAACAAAAACATGCTAAAAGAAGCTGTAAATCAACCCCATAAAGCTGAGGAGAGTTGCAGGATTGGATGATTGTTCTGTGAAGTTTTAACACTTTAAGCAATGACCTTCACAGAACACACAGTCAGGTTTTATTGTGAATACAAAAATAGTGATTACTGCATCTTTAATGCTATATTCTTGCTTTGATTAACCCTGAGCAATTCTGGCACGTGTCGTCAAAGCGGTCCCTGTGTAAATCCCCATGACAGATTACAAAGAAGCACTGGCAAAATGTGTTTTTTTGGGGTTTTTTTTTTCTCCAGCACGGTTCTTGTTGGGTTTGGTTTGCATTTGTTGACAGTTCACAGGAGAGAGTGTGTTTTGGCCAAATGTTGAATCTCAACTTAGTCTAAATTCATAAGGCACCCCACTGGTCTGTTCCTCTGTTTCCCCCTTCCTCATGAGTTAGACTGTCAGATGGCCCAACAACAATGGATCTCACCAGCCTATCAGCCAGCTCCTACCTTTATAGCTTGCTGTGTGGCTTTAAAGACTGGATTTAGCATGGCTTGGCAAGGTTCAAACCAACCATTCATGCCACAGATATTTTTTTAAAAAATCTACATATCTGTTTGGCCCATTTTCACATTTTAAAATGCAATGCGTTCAAGTTGCCACGTGTTAAATTGGTCTCCTCCCAATGTGAGTCCAGGACCACGGTGGTTTGTCTCTAATGTGTCTTCTCAGTACGTCACCTGTTAGAACAAATAAGCCTATAATCTTTACAATAAACATGATCCTAATTAGTGCTGTGAATACACAGGGTTTGGACCAATTAGAGATGCATGTTTACATCCGTGTTTCTAAATAGCTAAATAGTTATGTTGTGATTGCAAGCAATGCTCATATGTGTGTTCAATACTAAAATTAGCATTTTATGAAGACTCTGCTATCAGTGAGCAAACATTTTACACATTTCATTGGCTACTCCCTCCTGTTGCTTGTTAAAAATTGGGTGTGTTTTTCCTTTCTGGGATAAGTTGTTGTATTTATTTATCCCCCCCCCCCCCAACACACACACACACACACACACCTGGTAAATGTTAAAATGGCCCAGCATTCCCATGTGAATGCATGCATCTGTCATGAAATTATACATTCCATCAGCCCTTATTGAACTGGGCATTGACTCTGTGCCTCAGACCCAGGCTCTGGCAGTGAATCTTGATTATGGATTCTGTGATATTGTAAATGACTTGAGATTCCTCTGAATGTTTCGGATTAATCGGTTTGTGCAGATGTGGTCCCCCTTTTTGGTGGGCGCCATCTTGAACAGTTGCTCATTTCCATTTCCCCCATCACATTCTGCATACAAAGCAGATTTGCAGATAGGTAATCCTTGTAAGGTTTTTAAAAGACAGGTTATTAGGGGATTGAGTGCCGAGTGTGTCTGTCAGTGTGTGTGCAGAGGAAATTATGTACATTTTTTAAGTTGGTGACAATGAGCTGTGTCTCAAGGTGGGAGACATAGTAGCTGTCTCTTTTCACTTCCTAACAACATCCCATCCCGTTAAAAAAGTGAAGCACACACCAGGTACCCACATTCACATTCTCCACCTGCTCCCGCCTTCTCCCTCTCCACCACCCAGACTTCAGTGAAACGCCTGAGGCTAAAAAGCTGGTTACTCTCCCCTGGCTTGCAGCTCACAGCTCCAGATTATTCCTGAATGCCAGGACTGGTCTGCCCCCATCATCCTGCAAACCCAGCACCAGCTCCCCCCACCTCCCAACACTGTCTTAAACGAGGCTCTACCTGTCACCTATCAGACGCTCCCCACCTTTAAGTGGCCAGTTATTTTCCATTGGTTTTAGATGTCTTTCATATCATGGCTCATTAAAGCGCAGCGCAGTAGGCAGCATATTTACATAGGCTACTGGGGAGGTTTTAATTTGCGTCGGTACAGAGCATGACCGGAACTGAAGAATGCAGCGCCAAAATGACTTCTTCACATGGCACCCCTTCTTTCCATCCAACAGCACCCTCCCCTCCCTCATCTATTTCCCATATGAAAACATGTATCTGGGCGTAATTGCTTGAACCGGAGCACAAAGTCTGAGACAGAGCCGTCACTGAGGGGACCGAGGTTTCTCCCAAGCGACAGAGCGGGAGGCCAATCAAAGCCAGCAATGAGCAGTCTGTGGTTGTGATCGTTCTACTGAATATATACCATTAGTCTCTTCAGAAAGTCCCAACTCTTTCAACCAGTGTGCAACTTTCTCATATTTATTCACTTTGCCTGGCTACTGTTTGCAAGACTCAGTCCAGACTATCCTGCCATCTGCAGCTCCACTTTCATCCCAGTAATGTCTATATTTACATATATTTAGTTAATTAGAGAATATTTTCACTTTTAAATTGATACTTTCATCAGTGCAGATGAGTTTCAAGCTTAGTTCAGTTGAGTCTCTGTATTCAAGTTTATGTGTTGATCTTATATTCCTGCACGTGGAATTAACAATCCAATACTGGAAGTTGTTTAATATTGAGACATTAAAGACTAAAACTGCTCTGTTTTTACAGAACCATTAAGAGGGTGTCTGCTAAATTATTTACATGAAAAAATAGTCAAGCTGCCAACTTCTGCAATACTATCTCATATTGCAAATAGCAGAGGAATAACGGAATTTCCCTCAGATAAGATTTTCTAAAGAGATTCCTCTGAAACAGTGGACCTCTCTCTGCTGCAGAGACTCCCATATCAGGAAGATACCATTATCAACCTCCGGTTCAAATATCTGTTCAAAAGACAAGGAGGCATAGAGGCTAATATTGTCATGAGATGCTCAGTGTCACTCCAAAAATACACAGAGCGCTGGGAGATTCAGCAGTTGCAGAGTCTGTTCCTCAAACATTTGCTCTCCTCCCACATCTCTCTAAGGACTCTGCGCTACAAACTGGCTCCTGCAGATGCACTCCAAATAGCAGGCTGTTCATCATGCATTGTCATAGAACAGCCTCATTCCCCTGCCACCCCTCCCTCAGCAATCCCTGCTGCCCATGTAACACCCCCCTCCCCATCTAGTGCACTGATGCTCCTGCTGGCCCTACATCCCTTTGCAGCACTCCGATATCAATCAACAGCAATGAGGCTGGCTCCAGCTTCCTCATCATCTCCAACAACGACGCCTCGCCCGTCGCTCAGGCACCACACCCAAGCGGAGATGGGTGCGGTGCCACGCCATGCAGGATGGACGGATGGGCGGGAGAGTGGATGGACAGGCGGCCGTGCAGACAGATACACATCCACGTGATTTCAGTGTAATTTTGGAAAGCATATTGTCTAATTTTGCCATCTGTCTGGGAGGGAGCGATGGCAGCGCTGAGCTCATTTGCCGTCTGCTTGCTTTATTGCGGCTATACAGAACAAGTTTTTGGAGCAGGATGCATGCCCGGGTGTGCAGCCCACTGGAGCTGAGAGGCGTGTCGGTGCAGGCACCAGGTTCCCACCACTCCATCATGGGCTACAGTGTGCCTGACATTGAGAAGCAAATGCAAAAATACTTCTGCATGAACACGTCTATGCTAATTTGTATTAGAGCCATAACACAAAGTAAGTTAAAAAATGCAATCTGACAGCAAGCTCACCAGCGTTTGCTATCCTCAAGTTTGTGTGGACACAAGTTGGACAAAATTGTTCCGCATTCTATGTCAGTTCTGAGCTTTCTCTGCTAGCGCCAGGCCATTATGAACAGGGTCCAGTTTGCTGCGAGTGGTCATATAGACACACAGGCACGCACACACATACATCACTGTCACACATTGTGGATCACGTCTGGTTCAGCTGCTCCTTGGCTCTGACATTAATACAGAGCAGATTGGTGGAGATCTGCAGCCCTTGTTGTTTGATCTTTCCTCCTCTTGCCACATTTCCTGGCACTGCCCCCCTGCCACACCGCGTGGCGCAGGCAGGACTGGCATGGCCTCAACGTGCCTGCCAGGTTTGTTCTCTGTCTTCTTCTCTTTCCAACTTATTCCCTTATGCCCGCTCCATGGATTCAGTTCTGCAAATTACAAGAGCTCCCCTACCCCCAGCAACAGCCTGGATTCAAGAGACCTTCAATCTACCAGTTTGTCTTCTTCAGAGAGGACTGATGCTACCTCGGCCTACGATGTGTCACTTGCCTTGCTTTTTTCCATGATAATTGTCCTCTGCAGTAAATTAGGTTATCTTCCTCATTCTTCTTTCCAAGTTTAACTAAAAAAGGTTCCTCTGAAAATCCCATTTTGGCTCAATTTACATATATATATTAGAAGTATTAAGTTGTAAGGCCATGACTAGACATAGGATACAAGCCAAGCTTCACCTGAGAACAAAAGACAGTCCCGAGCCAGCAGTAGCCTCAACTTGAACAAACACTGGATTTTCTTATCAAGACCCCATCCATTCTCTATTTATTCAGAACTGTCATTAAGCTGGTAATGGCCTTACTCCGAATAGAATTTAAAATTTTACAATTGAATGTATGAATTAAAAGCAAATACATCCTGGGAGTAAAGGCAGCATCAGTGGCTCCTGAAGTATTTGTTCAAAGGAATGGCGTCCCCTCAATAATGTGCCTTTCTTGCTGTTCTCTCAGAGGTTATAATCAAAAAGTGTGGGGAGGAAAGAGCACCAGCTAATTTTGTAATAATGTTGCCACACATTGTCAACACCCAATTTGCATGGGCTGTGTGCCGTTTTACAACAATCTGCCTTCCCATTTATGAATCAGCATCAGATCTCAACCTTATCTTCCCTCTTTTCTGCATTAACCACTTCATTTGTGACTAATGGCACATGCGTGATCATTATCCTTCTAATTTATTCCAAGTTTAAGATGAAGGGATGGATAAGGTGTAAGAGACAATAAGTTGGAAAAGCCAGCGTGATGCAGTTAATGAGGCACATCTCTCTTTTTTTTTTTTTTTTTTTCCTTTTTCTTTTTTCTTTTATGCCGCTGGGGTCAAAAGCAGAACACACACTGATTGAGAGTGAAAGGAAGAAAACTGAGATGCCAATTGAGAAAAGAAAGAACAGAGAGGGAGGGTGAAGGGGGGTTTTCTTTACTGGAAATCAGCACTTGAGGGAGATCTAAGATCAGAGCTTTTAAATAGAAGCTTGCAAAGTACCTGGAGATGAGGACTGGCTAAGGAGATGCTGACTTTAAACAGATGTAGCTGAATCTTTAACTGGTTCAACCTTCAAAATCCTGGTATAAGATGGCTTACCTCTACAGTTTTATTTCTCATTTTTTTGGTTCAGGTTGGACCTCTTGAACTTCGCTCTATACATTTTGCTAGTGAGCAGGGACCAAAGAAACACACTTATTACTCAGTCCTGACCCACTGGAGTGCTCAAGTTATCAACCAGTCTTACTTATTTGTGCAGATGTGAAACTGTATTCAAACTATTTTGATCACTTGCATAGAAACTGTAATTAATTCATTCATTTTGACCAAAGAAGATTCATGAAAGGAATAGTAGTATCAATGTTAGGAGTCTCCTTCATAATATTGCAGCTGCTGATACTATGATAGATGATTGTTTTGTTTTGTGGCTCATGAAGCTTTTAAGAGGTAGGAATGGAAAATATCATTGCTTAGTTATCAAAAAATTAATCTAAAATTAATTTTCATTATACAAGCATTAAATAATCATGCAACAGCATCAGATCTCACAGGTACGTGTCAGTCAGGAGTTTTCCCCTAACAAAGACACTTTCTCCTCTTTGCTCTTTTCCTGGAACCACAGGCTCAATCCATCAGAGAGAGCAACATCATGTCCCCCCTATACCTACAGACTAATCCAGACATTACATTTTGCTATACACTGATGACTGTCTTCTGTTCCTGTGCAATTTCCAGACATCATTACAACACATTTTAAGAGATGGCAGGCTTTCAAATTAATTGGAAATCTACCCTCCTCCCATTAAATATAACTGTGAAAAATACCAATTTGATTATTAACATCCCTATTTGTATCCATCACATTTCTTGGCATTAAAGTTTACCCTTAGCAAAACGATCCAGGAAAATTTTCTGTGCATGAAGATGAAAATTACAGAGGATCTGAAGAGACGGAGTTCTCTCTAAGCTTCTCTGTAAGGCAAAATCATGACTGTCAAAATCAATGTTTTACCCAGTATTAGTTTCCTGTTCTTTTTGATTCTCTTAGCACCCCCACCTAAATTTATTTCTGAAATGCCCTCGCTCTTATCACACTTCTTATAAGGAAGAAAACGTGCACTAATCAAACTTGCAGCCCTACAAAGAAGCAAACTCACTGGAGGGTTGGCCGTTCCAAATCTAAATTTTTATTATCGGGCTTTTCAGATCAAAACATCAGCACTATGGGATGGAATAATCGCCATTTCATATCAGGAAGATAGCCTTTTGCATCTTCCCCAAGGTCAAATAAGGTTGTTGTTGTTGTTGTTGTCTAAATTAGTAGAGTTTAATATTTCTTCAAACCCTTGCCTTTGTCTATTTAAGAACTCATCATGACTCATCATCTCCGTCATCTGTTGCTTAATCTAAACTAAGGAATGTTGTTTTCAGGCTTCGGTGCTGCTAAGAAGGCTATATTGGCATTGTGGTTTAATCCTACCATCTCCTTCATTCATTAATGGATAGGATCCTGTCAGAGAATATCCTCTTTAGAAAGTACGATAGCCCAGCTCAGTAAAACTAGATAACATGATAGTGTCTATAAAAGACTACATCCGAAAGAATTCCTACAACCCTCTAAGTTTTACAACAAAAGACGTAAAGCGTTACAGCTTTTACAGTCAGGAAATAGGTAAATTATGTTTTGTCTATTACATAAATTTCTGTCATTTTTCTTAGTCCACTACTGTCTGTTATTTTATTTAATATGTCTCTAATTTTTGTCTGATAGCTTTTTAAAGTGGGTTTGAATTTCAATTTCTCAATCCAGTTTCCTGGTAATTACACTTAATAAACTTAGGCTTACTAGTGCAAACAGCAATTTTACAGTTACTGCATTTCTTCAGTTTGCTCCCCAAAGTCTCCCTAAACTCAGCTACAAAACACGAAGAAGGTTTACACATTTCCTACCACATCATGTGAAAGCTGCCTAACAGAAAACTACAGTAGAGGGAAACATGACCAAATCACAAGTTCTAACTGTGGATTTTGACACAACTACTGCATGCTTTAGACCCTAGGACTTACCTATTAAACATCTTCTGAAGAGACTGAGCTGACTAATGATGTGCATGAGCAATTATAGATTCAGATGTTTGCATCATGAATAAGAAACAAGTTCGACAGACGGTGTTGCAGAAATCTGCTAACTATTTCCAGACTTTTGCATTTGTCATTATATCTGGTTTTACAGTAATGTTTATGTTTATGTTCAGGTCCCTTCACTGCAAATTGTCAAGGTTTGAAAGAGTTTGGTTAGTTAAATATTAAAAGTGGCTCTTACTGTCTGAACTTGTCGCACACTTGGGACTGAGGATTTAAATATCAGTCATCATTCATTGCTGCTACTTCTCTGTAACCTGCACTGTAATTGTCCTACAGTCCATGAAAGCTACCTGATTATCTTAGTTTGAGATTAGTTCTCATGTTGTAATGGCATCGTATGGAAAATTCTGTATTTTGATTGAAGGCAGCCTAAAGACATGGTACAAAACTAGTGATGAACACCATTCATTGTTTTGGCAGCAATTCCCTCTCCATCCACAGACGAATGAAAAAAGGAGTGAACATAGTGTCTCCTAATGTGAACACACAGGATCAGTCTGTCTCTCAGGCCTCCTGGGCAACATATGGAGCCCTCCAAGTTAGTGTTCAACTTCCTAACGGCTATTGTGGAAAGTGGCGCACTGAATGCAGCCCTCAGAGAGCTAATTAGAAACCCTGGTGCATAAACCTAGCTTGGAAGTTGCTTTGGGCTGCACCAGCCCAAACCAAGGCAGGGTCTGTGCTGCCTGCAAGATAATAAACACCATTTGCATATAATGTCAACGTTTGCCGTCCTCCAGCAATGGCCAAGCCGCTTTTTGTGTGTGAATTGATCAAAAAGAAGTTTGGGTAAAACATTTGATTATTTACATTCTTTTAATACAAGAAACAGGTTTGGATTGATTAAGGTATTTTTCTATGAGAATTCTGTATCCTGAAATCCTCACTAATTATAACTCTCACCCTCCAGCGCTTCAAACCTGTGATCTGTAAGAGATAAAAAGCCACATATCTGGAATCCCTACTCCAGAAATATAGCTGCTGAGTAATTAAGCTGTATTAGACTTCATTCATACCTGCCAGAGTGTAATAGTGTTATAGTGTTACCCAGTGACGCTTTCAATTAATGAAAACGTCTAAACCGGCATACTCACCATGCAGGGCCTAGCTCGAGTGTATTTGTCATGCGCTGTAACACAATTACACAGACCTAACGGTAATTGCAAAGTAGCAGCTCTTACAATGAAAGAAATTGAATTATCTTAAGAAAGTGGGTCTAGAGTGGGTCACGGAGGAAGAAGAAAAAGGGGAAAAATGCAACCTTTTACCAAACTGTAAATCATGCTTCACTTTTAAGAGGTGGGAAAATAAATAATGTCTGAAAGTGCAATGATTTCAGTGATTTAGTGGAGCTTTTGAGAAGCGTATTACTAGAGGTGACAGCTTGTGGGAGATAGGAAGGTTGTGTTAAGAGGAAAGGATAAGAGGCTATGACATTATGTCTGCAGGGTTAAGGTGTCAGAGTCAAAGCGTGAACCACTATTACTGGATCAATACTTCTCAGTTTTGAACTTATCTCTGGGCTGATGGTTAGCAGCAGCTTTTCTGGGTATACACAGGACCTAAATGCCACTACTGAGAGACCTGCTTCGTTTTTCTACAGCTGGAGTGGAGCATTGTAGCAGGAAATGTTAAACATTAGAGTTTTTTCCTCTTTAACATTTCAGAAAATGCTAAATTCCCCTCTACAAAGGATTGTCAGGCTATTCTTATTCTTTGCACTCAATAGCCGTGTTGTAAATTGTATTAAAACATCCTTTTGATTCTTGATAGGTTTTGTTTTATTACCATGGGTTTCTGTCAAGTCCTGTTGCTGTAAAATGTGTCCTTAAGGAAACTGAAGTCCATCCTTTATGCCTTGGGTGTAAAAAAAAATGCACTCATGTCATGTCTGCTTTTGCACAGGAAAAAGAAACACAGTTGCAATGAGAAACAAGAAAAAGCATGCACTTTCAAGTCTTTCATTAAAACTTCTGAAGCCTCTGAGTTAATCCTTGCTGTACGAAGAACAAAAACTCAGCATTCAACAATTAAAAAAAAAAGCCAAGGAAGAGAGAGGGATAGAGAGACACAGAAATAGAGAGCTGAGGAGGATGGGGGAGGCTGGGGGAGGAGGACTACTGGCCTGATCGCTACATATTCATATTCCTATGCAGGCGTTATCACTTAAAAGGCTTTCTAATTACAACAACAAGACAAAAACTCCTTGGATTCCTTCCAGACCCGCTAAATGATAAAATAAGCTTGCACTCTCTCTCCTTCTTAATCTCTGCAAAGCACCTTGGAGCCTCATCTCCCAAATACAGGCGAATGAATGTGAAAATGCCATTTAGAGATGCAGGTGTGACATTTGATAAGAAACTTCTGGATTAAATATGTTCTGCTAATGAGGAACCCAGCTACCCCATCAGGGCAAACTATTGGTGGGATTGTGTGCGTGCTGATAACATTCCACACGCAAACATCCAAATTCATTATTAATAAACAGCCGCAGTCTCTCTATCACACAGAAAGTCTGGATCCTTCAGTGGAGAGACAGGGATGTTGCGTCTCATTAGGAGAGGCTGAGGAAAAGAAGGGGGAGGTACAGGGCGCTGTATGTGGCGGGGTGGGGGTATCAACTGTTTTCATATTTTGCTGTTTGGGGCTTTTTTTAGGGAGGGGGAGAAAGACACAATTTCAAAGGCTATTTTAATGGTGTATTGAATGTTGGAACAAAAGGTTTGAAAGTTTCAGGGGATCTGGCAGTGGGTGTAATACTCTGGCTGCAGCTAATACGGAAAAGAGGGGATAGCAGGCTAAGCCATTGGTGCAGTAGACTGGGAAGTCCCTGGCCCCAGCTTGACATTTATAACGATTTGGAGAAGATTAAAGCCGTATTACTGCTGTAGTCCATAATGTGGCTCTGTAATGAGGTGCGAGTGCATTACCGTCCCGTAGAAGTTAGCTTGCCACAGACTTTTAAAGCAAAGACTGGATCGCAGCCATCAGCAGGGAGAGACTCTGAGGATGTGAGGACCAAGTGAGGAAGGGCTCCAGAGGCCTGCCAGAGGAAGCTGAGGCTGCCACCGTTGAAGACTCGTCAGTCTAAACCAGCTTAGTTCAGCCAGCCAGCAAAGTGTCTCAGACTGACAGGCAGCACTTTGTTATTCGGACCAGTAACCGGAGGTCCATGTCTGCAGCCTGGAAATATTTTATATTCAAATAGAAATTAGAAATGGAATGTGTTATTTCAGGCGCAGAATGTGGCAGTGCACTTTCTTTTTTTTTTTTGTAAGGATGCACACAAACTCATGGACTGAAAAGAAAAGCTTTAGCAAGTCTGCCAGCTCTCTGTTTTGACAATTATTATTTTTGGCCCAGTGGCTTTTTTTTAAGTAAAAAGGATGGCAGCCGCAGAAAAATGAATATTCTAAACAGTGCTTTGAAAAAAAAATGCATGTGTTATCTGCAAAAATAAAAACACAGGTAATTCTGTGTTAGCATGTGCAAATGAAGGTTGCAGGTGTCGTCCGTCCATTTAAACGCTCTTTATGATGTTAATTAGCTGTTAGCGTAATTTTCCAGCCTCCGCCATCAACCGTGAGAAGTTCAGAGACCTGCTGTTAACTGAGAGTCAATGCCATGGCACCGTTTCAAGAGCTCCCAAACAGGACGGGCAGTGATAACGAACAGGTGATGGGGCCTGATGCCTATGGCAGCAGGATATTGCGAAGACAATTGAATTTGTTGGGAGAATGAATCTTCTGGACAGCATATCACATGTTAAAACAACACACATTGCATGCAATTTGCTTATGCAGGAGGGTGATAAAGTGTGCTTATTTAAAAGATAAACAAAGAGGCGATCTACTGCAGTAAATTGTGCATGTGTGTTTATTCCTGATGAGTAACGCCAGAGGTTTATAGTCCCAGACACGGGCAGCCGTGCTTTATGGCAGCTCTGTTAGAGTGATAGCAATATTTATGATATTGGAATTTATGTTGTATCGTATTCACACTGTCTGGCTGCACGTGGTGGTCTGTATTTAAACGCACTTAAGTAGATTCAGTGTTTGTCCTGTATTTGAGTAAATGCCTTTGAATGATGTCACTTTGAGCAAGAGGTCAGATTACCCCCCACCCCCCCTACACACACACACACACACACGTTTCCTCGCTGGAATCCAGTCTCCCAAGGTTAAATTCAAACATTCCAAGTTTTTCTCGAGCAATGAAAGCTGTTCAAATAGAGAGGAGTTTCATCTCCTCAGCCCCTGCTACAGCTAATCTTCACCCCTCGCAATAACATTTCCACTCCGCTTCCTCCGACTCCAGACATATTTGCTCTCCCTTGCTGCTTGTGTCCTGTTAAGATTTAAACAGCAAACATAAAATGCGCCAGATAACCTGTGAAAAAGCTTTGGAGAGACTTGACTCCGAACATTATTTTAAAGACCAGATCTGAGAGCTGCGGCGCAGCAGTCGGGAGCGATTATCTGCTGTGATCCCTCTTCGATGCACCAAAGTCATTCATCTGTCGATCCTCTACCCTCCCACCCCCCTCCCATGCACACATGCAGGCCCTATGCAAAGGCAGACCCCCTAATCATGTCGACACCGCGTGTCAGTTCCGTGGATGAGCAAGGCCTAGAGATGAGAACGGCTCTGTAAACATGGGCAGGCAGCAGGGAGCTTCTCTCTCCCCCCACGCTGCTTGGAATAAGCAAAAGGGAAGATTTAGGGATTTTGCGGGGCCCAACTTTGTAGTATCAGCTCAGGGTCTTTTTCAACGTTTTCCGGGTGCTGCCTATGGGATATTGTTCTTAGCTTATGAAGTGCCGCCCGCCCATTATAAGCTGTATCTTTTGTCAATAGAATTACAATTTTGAAGCCGAATCTTCTTCTTCTCCTTCTTTTCTTCCACTCCTTTGGATTTAACTCTTCAGTATCTGCTGCGGCCGCATATTGTCTACATATTCTGTTGTTGACCTTTGCTGTTGGCCTCTAACACTCAGATAAACAAGCAGAATCTTTATGAGGAACTCTTATTACAGTGCTGACGCCATTTTTCATTTGACCTCCAGATTCGTAGAAGTCAACTTTTTTTTTCTCTTCCCACCTCCGTCGGTTATGAACTATCATGACAGAGTAGTAAATCTAGCATGCATCAACAGTGTTCAATAAACAGGCTAATACAATTGGCTGTATCAAATAGGATGTATATTAAAAAGTCAGCTGTGCTCTCTCTCCTGTCAGGATTCTATTATGGAGCATGCTCCCGCCCCTTGTTTTGATACAGCAGTAATTTAAAGACCGATCTTAATTGACTTATTTTTTCCGCATGTCTGTCGGAGCTTGTGCATGCACTCCAATAAGAGTCTTGTTTCTTTATTGGGCCACACACAATGTACTGAGTTCAATTTTACCATTCATAATGAATGCAGCCTCGCCATTCAAATGCAGCCATAAGCACACAGCAGATAAGAATTTAATTAAATGTAGATTAAAACCAAACAGGAAAACACACTGGCTGATAATTTTTTATCACGTCCCCTGGTCATTTTTTTTTTTTTTTTCCCCTCATACTTTCGACTTGTTCTTCCTTGGGCTACATCTTTTCAGCTTGCCAAAAGTGGCGAAACACCTCACACATCTCACCGTGTCGCCGTGAGATTGTGTAAAATGCAAAACGAGGGGCGGTCACACGATTAATCAGAATCCTCATGTCTGGGGAGGATGGAGGCTGGCGGAGGATTGAGGTTGGAGGGGGGGTTGTACAGGGGTGCATGGGAGGAATTAGTTGCTTCATCCCAAATTTGCATCATATTCCAAAAGGACAATCCCAGCACTGTAGGCAAGGGGAAGCATATCTCGCTCTCTGCAGGAACAATTAAATATTTTCAACAATGCAAAATAAATGTCACCTTCAGTATCAAATTGTCCATACTTGCTAAACATGTTGTTACAGTGAGTGCCTCGAAAGCATGCCCAAGCAGAGAGGAGCCAAAATTTTAGATGTGGACCACGGCTTTGGCTAACATACTGTAACATACATTCAGGAGCTGTTCACCTCAGGCACTAATGGTGTGTCGAAATCCACTGGGGATACAGGAAGCGAGACACAACTGCAGCCTTGTCAAGGATTTCCTACTAGTGAAACCTTCCACCCAGGTGCTCAGTTTCAAATTAACCATACATTGTTTTAGATGTTAAAATTTCTTCCCTACTGTGCATTTTTATTGTGATGACAACTGACAGCCTTGGTGGTAATTATAAAGAGAAAAGTGTTTTTCTTTTTCTTTTTTAATGGAAGAAAACATTAATTTCCCACCATCTGGCATATCCACACTATGTAGGTTATTTTACTTGCCTCCAGCTTTTCTTTTTTTTTTTAACACTTTGAAACAACTGCTGGGTTAAACAGTTACCTGAATTTTTTTAATCAGAGGTGATGAAGTCAGCTCAGACTGGAAAATTAAACCTGTTTTTTATGTGCTGTACTGGTACTGCTGTTGCTGTAGTAGAAATGTTAGGAGCACAGTCTCTTTAACATGACGCCCACGCCATCCCTGCTGCCTCTACGGCGGCCCCGTGCTGCCATGCCGCTGCCTGACTGTGCCCGTGCCCGCCTGCCCACCGCGCTGGTGCCGCATCTCAGTTCCACTCTATTACCCTCACGCAGGCGATTGGCCTTTTCTGTGGGGAAAAGAGCAATTTCCTGTCGCAGTCTGTTTGATCAAGTGCTAAACCCTTGTGATCAATAGAGAGACAGATGTCGGCTCCAGATGGCCGCGTGGTGATACCTGGGGCAGCGCGGGGGCTTGCCAGGACGACAGAATGGCAATGAGCAAGGGCAGCGGCTGTGCTCCCGATGCACCAGCCACCGAGACACAATGTGACGAACGCAATTAGGCCTTTTAGCTACAGATTATTTATTTCTCTCACAAACTGACAGAAAATTTAATTAGCACATACTTTAAGCAATATGTAGAATTACAAGGGTGCAAAGACAAAGGCCATGCTGGGATGATGCATCAGGGGTGGGTGTGTGTGTGTGTGTGCATGAATTCCCTCTGTGTATTGCTGTGTGAATACTAAATAAGCATGATCATAAATAAGAAAATGCAAAAGCACCAATCAGTAAATATTTTTAAAGAAATGCACATAACTTCATCAGTTTATTTCCCAGTGACAAGATCAATAAATTTCAAACACCAAAATGGATGACAGGTGCATCTTTCAATCTTTCTGGCTCTCTGTCCGTCTGGAGAGGAAAAAAAATAAGTGCCAGCACCAGAAGGCCAAAACAGACCTTTCCAAAGAGGAGAGACAGAGGAGGAGAGAGCCTTCCATTTTTTAAACGGCAAGCATTTGCATTAGGGCTGGCATTCACCATACACCCCCGAAAACACACACTCGCTTCACCCACACACACACAGGCACACATGCATCGACTGGCCAGCCAGCCCATGTGGTGTAGGGCCGGAGCCATGTTGGAGGAACCACTGAGGCGCATGGCGGTAGCGTGCTGCTCTCTCAGGAAAACCGAGCACCGCCGCCATTGGCTCGATGCCGTTCACCTGCTCCCACCGAGGCATGATGGAAAGGTGGGGGTGGATAGGGGTGGGGGGGGGTGGGGGGGGGGGGGGTGGATAGGGGTGGGGGGGCATGGGCCACGGGGCCACAGCTGTAAGGGAAGAGAAGGGTAGGGCTTTGCTGCGGTGTCCTGTCACGAAGGGTCTTCTGGTCCCATTAGCAGGGCTTGGTCAGGACAGGCCCCCAACCAGCCTGCCACCTCAGCGGGGGCTGCAGTAAACACATGTCGACTGGCCACAACCAGGACACAGGCAGCACTACCCGCAGAGAAGGAGAGCTAATAGAGTGCTCAATGGGACAAACCTGTCCAAATACAGGATAAAGCTGAGCAAAGGAGGAGAGAGGAGAGGAGGCAGTCAGGGCTTTCCTTTAATAGTCTACTCCACTTTACTGTGGACAGGGAGGAGCTGAGTGTGTGTGGCATCTAATGAGCAAAAGCAGCTTTGTACTGTAGGAATGTATTGTTTCAGACTGACAGCACACAACTCTGAAACTCTCAACCTGCAACATGGACAGCATCAAATCCTTAAACTCTCATTAACTGTTCATGGAAGAAAAAGAAAACATGCACACTTTTTTTGCATCTTTAAAAAAAAAACAGAAATAAGCAGATAACATTTGACTTGTAGCTTATTCCCCATCTAATTAAGAAAAAATACATTTTATAATTGAAATTCTCATTCTAATGGAGCAAAAATAGCTGCTAATACATATTTCTATTTTCTCCCCCCTCTGAATGATTACAACACCATTACCAGGCAAATACCCTCCTGCCAGCCGCTATCGTTCCCAGAAGGAAGCTGCATTAGTCTCCAGAGACCAGCCACAGAAACGTCTTTTCATTTCAAAGTGAAACCTTTAATTTTCACTCACTAAAACATTTGCTGAATCAGATCTTTGCATCATTTTATCCCAGCTGTGTGTTTTTGTTTTAACATCTTCAAAAGGTTTATAAATGGGAGTGCAATGACATTGTTCAGTGTGGCTGCTGTTCTGCTTTTATGTCTTTGTTGCCTGTAAATGTATACAGTAGAGGGAGCAGTGTGTACGAGGCTCCCCTGGGAGGATTTGTTAATTTGTGGATTCTGACCCGCATGCCATTTGCTCAAGGCCATGAGCTCTCAGTACCAACTCCATCTGCAAAAACACTTGATACTAAAATTAGTCTGGACTCTTAAATGCAAAATGGAAAAAATCTTTGAGGGGTAGAGTTTTGCTGAGGGTAAATCAAGTCTTTGTAAATACATTTATTCATTTCGAAGATTATTTTGCATCCAACATTTCTGTTTGTATTTTGCACAGCGAAAAAAAAAAAAGACAAAAGATTATTAAACATTTTACATCATTTCCAGGCAAAGATCAAGGGAAAAATGAGGTCAGTAGATTTCCTTTGCATTTCTCGTGAGGCTGAAATCTTTAAACAGCCTACCTGTAAAGATGTACAGGGACAGACTGGTGTCTGAGGCATCTCTGCTTCATCCACAAGCTGCAGCTTGAGCATGAGAAGAGTGCCTCCCTGTGGCTGAGAGGAAAAATGAACTGGAGGAGGCGACAGAGTAAAAGAGAGAGAGAAGCAGAATCTGTGTCAGAGCCTTCGTGAAATAATACTAGAGTCAGCTAATTCTAGTTTAGTGTACCGTCAATAATAGTAAGCTTGTTTGACCCCATGAATGATGTTCCTGCTCGGGTCTAACTCAGCATTTCCTTTCTGCTGCTTCCTCAATGCAGCTTAGGATTGTGACAGCAGGTTTGACGGCCATGAGTCATCCTAATGTTTTCAACTCAGACAATCTAGAAACAATCCAAATATTTAGCAGCACTCATAAGACTGATTTGTTTTTCATTTGTCATCATTGTTTATAAGGAAAGATGCTATCCATCCATCTTTTATGACTTAGCACTTTCACAAAATCCAAAGAAGGCAACCAGAAAGTTGTTGATGGTGTGAAGTCGAGATTCTCCTCCTTCTGTGTTAAAAAAAAGAGAGGTGACTGTTCATCGTGCAGCTACTTGATATTCGTAGGTGTGAGCAGCTTGTTCCCATTTGACCAGGAGTAGCTGGAGCTGATTTGAAGACAAGAAGAGTAGAGGTCTTTAATTACAACCCTCTCTGTGGCTTCAGGCGCCGCTGGCCTCACTTCACAATTAAGACCAACAGTTAGTGCAGAACAGACGGAGACAGATTGAAGGAGCCTGGGAAAAAAAGGAAGCTTCCACATCAGTGATCAGCTTGACAAAGAGAAATTTGAATTTCACAGTGAATCTCGAATCACATATATGAAAATTTTTCTCTTTAAACTGCTAAAAAAAGGGGGTCATGAGTAGCTCCAAATGAGTATACCTGACTGACTTAAAGCCTACAGTGGTGCTTTATAATGCATGACCCCATGATGCATTCAGATAATGCCAATCGGGCTGTGTTGGCATTCCCAAAAGCCCCATTCAACCCCTCCCATAATATGTGGCTGCGGTGCACAGAGACTGTACTCCAGAGCTGTAATGGCCTCTGCAACGGTAATGTGTTTGGACAGATGGTAGAAGCGAGTGCTGATGTGCTTAACTATGCATTTTACAGCTAAACTATTAAAGAGTTGTGCTGTTTACACACCAACATTTGAATACCTGTCTTCGGGCCAGTTTAATTATCCGGGCCCTTCTGTTATTTCTGCTGCTTTGTTGTCTCTCAGCTTTTTGCATGAGGCATGAGAGATTTGTTTGCAGCTTCATTAAGATATGGTGGTGGTAGCGGTTTGCAGGAAAAAAAAATTGCTCAAGTATCTCATACTCTTTTCTCCCAGCCTCCCCCATACAAACACAGATACAGTACACATCCGTTTTCTTATAAAGTCATTTAAAGTGAGAAAATTAAAAAATGCCCTGTGATGCCTGCCTTTTGAAATCTCCCGGGGCTTTAGGCAAAGGGGAGGAGACGCAGGCCCCCAGTCCCTCACGATTTATCCTGAGACGTTTGATTAGTTTATGAGTACTTATAGAGGGGGGAAAGGGTTTGCATTATAATTTTGTTTCATGAATTCCTTCATATGTTCATCTTCAACTGCGTGTTCAAATAAACCATTAATCAAAGAGAAGAGAGGAAGGAGGGCATTCAGCCAGCAGAGCCATAGTCTCAGGGCCTCAGTGAGCTGGTGGATATGGTGTTGAGAGACGGTAGGAAGCAATGGTTTTTAATTATCTGGACTACGTACAGGATGCCGTTTTTGATTGTTTTAATGAGGCAGCTGGCCTATTGTCTCCCCTTAATTCCTCCATTGTTTTTAGAATATGTCATAGTTCTTTATTCTTTTATCAGGTGCTCTGCAGGAGGATTTAGACAATAGCCTTCATTCCAACTGCATTGGCCACTGCACAAAGGCAGCTCACACTGCAGACAGTTAGCAGGCAAACAAGTGCAAATCACAAGCTGCACTTTTCTCAGCCTTTTCCCCAGTTTCACAACTTAACGCTTCTGGCCGTTTGTTCAAACTCTTGACCCTCCCAACCCCTCCCCACACACTTTGCCTGTCCTCATTCATGCCTATCATGCCATTGTTAGCAGTGGCTCACATGTGATTTAAATCACCTGTCATGAATAGGCTGTCAGAGGCAAATAGCCGTGACCAATCTTTAAAAACATAAACTCCTTCTTGGAATATTTGTTTTTGTCTGTTGCCCAGCTGACGCCTGCAGATGTGACTATACAGTTAAGTTTTAAAGGACTTCTGTTAAATAAATCTGTACAGATGTCGATGCATCTATGTTACCATCACATGTGCAAAGTGGCTGTGAAAATGGCTGCAAACTTAAATCTGATTCTAATTTAAGCTACGCTCCTGCAGCCTGGGCACGTGCATTGCCCTATCCTGTTTTGGTCGAATGAGTGACTGTGTAACAAGCAGAGTGCTGCCTCAGTGTTTTATGCAGCTCAGTAAAACTGGGACATGCAGTCCTAAAAGTCACTTCCAGCATTCTTGCACACAACAGATGGATCTGTAACATTCTTGGCTGCAGGGATGCAATCTGAGTTCATATTTTGTTGTCAAAATGCAGTCATTTTCTTCAGTCTCCACATAATCTGCCTTTTTTTTCTTTCTTTTTCAGCTGAGGGGAGCATACAGTATCTTTGATTTGGATTGATCCAAACAAAACAGATCTGTATCAGGGTGTCACGACCTACTTCATAATTCTCTTTGTAAGCTGAGTGCATCTGAACTACTGTAAGACCCATAGAGAGGAAAGAAACTTTTGTGGCTGTGCTTGTGATATATTCCTCGCCATTGTCAGTGGCAGTTTATATCTACCTTGATGGTAACTTGGGCAGACAGTGGAGAGGAGTTTTGTTATTTTAATTAGGAGATAAAAATTCAAAGGGTCTCTCCAGGCAGTGTGTGGTATGACAGAATCAAAACGATGAAGTAGAGCGGCCTGAAGTATGCGTCTCGTCACAGCAGATTGGCCGACAGATAGGCACTGCTCTTTAAAGTGGCGCCTACGTGCACATGTGCAGGCACGCACACACACTTGTTGGGAGGAAGTCTGCACACAAATGGGACTTTGAAAGATAGCATATTTTAATACCAATTCACCATTTTGACACGTTTGTGCTGCTCTAATTTTCAGTGTGTAACCAGCAGATAGGAAAAGGTTTTAATCAGAACACCAATGTGGAATCTGAAATATTGTTTTTAATTGATATAATCTGGTAATATCACTTAATGATGTATACATAATGCATAGTATTGGGAAGACATGACGGCTTGGTCTCTAAACTGCAGTTTTCCATGGATTGTTTTCATACAGAACACCTTCATCATGCAGATTTAAACCTGGTGATTCAAAGGTTTTGTGTAAACGTGAGTAATCAGTGCTCCACGTGTGTGTGTGTATGGGAAGTGGGGGTGGGGGCTTTCTAGCAGTGTCCCCCTGTCGTCGCATCCCTCCTTAGGACTCTCTTTATTCCACATCAGCAAGGCCTCAAATCACATGTCCCCTCTCAGCCTGACACTCCGTCAGTATGTTTGCACATCTTTGAAAGCTAACAGCGTGCTTTAATTAATTGTCCAGCTTTCCTCAGAAACAATGTCCTAATTCTGCCATTTAGCGGCAGCGTATCATAGTTTGTTGTTATCTCCCCAGCCAGATTTCTGTAAATAGTCATATTAAAAACTTTAATCTCTTCAATGGAAAATGAAGTGCAGCTGAAAAGCCTGTCATGTGCTGAGATAAATATTATCTAAGCTAAAACCTTCACTCTCTCCCTTTACCCCCTCCTTCCTTCTTTCTTTCCTCCCTCCCCCTCCTTTTCCCTCTTTCTCTGACTTAATGAATATGTTCAGAAGATTTCAGAGGAATGCTTAATCCCAAAACACAACAGTCTAATAATGTGGAGGACCCGTCTTGGTGTTGCAGCTGACAGCAGCACTCTGGGCCCAGCTGAGGTAGACTCTACCTGTAGAAAGGCATTTTCCACTAAAGTATTGACTCTTTGTGAATGCCATCTGATGTGCACAGAAATATCATGTCGACCTGACATGTAAGAGCAGAATAAGACATAAACATGCATCAAAATCCTCTTCTTCCTCTCTCTCTCTCTCAGCAAACATTTAAAAGTGTCCTCTCTCTCTGTTTTATCCAGGTGGCCAACTGTGGTGCACCACCACCAAGAACATGATGGAGGGCGAGGAGTTGGTGGCATTTGCGGTGGACTTTGACTCACGTCTGCAGGCGGTAAACCACATGTCCCTGAGCGAGGGCATGTATCCAGCCAGGCTGCTGGACAGCATCCAGCTTCTGCCCCAGCAGGCCGCCATGGCTTCCATCCTCCCTACTGCCATCGTCAACAGTGAGTGTCCGTGCATGCAAACCTGGAATGCTTCTCTTTAGACCTGCAGTTTTTAGTTTTTTTTTTTTTTTTTTTGTTCCGCCATCTTACTGTCTCACACACACAAGCAGCCGGTCCACAGCCTGCACTCAGTCACCTGCTTAGCAAGGAGTGCTGTCTCCAGCGGGCGTAGATTAACCCAGATGAGTCTCTGCATTGGAGATAAGAGCCGTCGACCTTCAAGTTTTGGGTTCACATAAACACACTGAGGCTCAAACTAACGTGTTAATTGCAAAATACACGCCTCATGCAAATAGTGTGTTTGTTTACTTAGCAAGGGCTATCTGGGTTCAGCTCAACAGGGAGGCTTCTGTTAGCAGATGGTCCAGTGTTTCTTGTTTGCCCTTGAGAAAGGGCACCAACCCAGTGGTAGCAGCGCTGCGATAGGCTGCAGCCGAGGATTTGGTGGAAAAGCCTTTTAATGCAGGCTTTGAGAGTCAGAACTGGAGAATTACAGAAGAGGAGTGTGTCGATGTGTATTCATATGTGCAAGCTTTTTTATTTTTCCACTTAGATTTGAAAACACTGTTTGTATCCTGATATCACGTCTCCTTTGTTTTCTTCTGTGTCCCTTCAGAGGACATCTTCCCCTGCAAGGCATGTGGAATTTGGTTTCGGAGCGAGAGGAACCTGCAGGCCCATCTCATGTACTACTGCAGCGGGCGGCAGAGGGAGCCAGAGACGGTGGTGGAGGACAGTGACAATGGACCCCACCAGACTCCCAGTCTCTGCCCTTTCCCACAGTGCAACAAGAGCTTCTCTGGAGCCAGGGCCCTGGAAATGCACCTAAGCACCTCACACAGCAGTAAGTAACATCATAGGTTAAAAAGTTAAAAGAAATTATCATATCTTCATAGTTTTTATATTAACAGCTCTTGCCAATGTTTACTCTAAATTTTAAATGATATGTGCTTTAAATGTGGCAGATTTTTACAAACATTGGAAGAAATGTGTCATTTCTTTTAAGAAATATACATATCCTGCTGTCTGCTAGCTTGGTTGACAGTTTATCCTTGAGCAAAAGGAAAAAATCTTGTGGATGGGAATAAGCTTGGCATAATGCATGAGCGTTTGATGGTTTCTACAGTTAACTCTAAAGGAGAAGTGGGAGGCGAGATTCTGAGCATTTCTCCCTTTTATCTCCCTCACAGGTGTCAAACTGGAAGAGAGCCTCCCTCCTGGCACCAGCTTGAAATGCACAATCTGTAACTACACGGCAGATTCTCTTATTACATTCCAGCATCACATCATGTCTCACCTGTCACAGGCGGCCTTCAGATGCAATCACTGCCATATCAGCTTCCAGAGCCACAGGGAACTCTTACAGCATCAGGACTTACATGGGCACGGCAGCAAACTTCACAGGGAAGGCGACGGCACTGAGCACTCCCCCAGGGGGTCTGAGGAGAGCCTCCAGCAGCAGCAGCAGCAGGCCCGTGCTGATCTGGCCAACAGGAAGGATGCTCTACTGGGAAGTCCCAAAGGGGCTCTCACCAAGGAGACCAGCACAGACGGAGAGGCTGACAAGGCTGAGAAGAAACCCATGCTGTCTGCTCAGAAGGGAGAGGCCCACCCAGGCAGCAAAGCCAGTTTTTCTTATACTAGAATCAAGTCTGAGCCCTCCAGCCCTCGGCTGGCCTCCTCCCCTGTGCAACATAACATGCCTACATTTCCCATGGGCCCCTTCTTGTCTCAGTTTGCTTTCTCCCAAGACATTTCAGTAGTCCCACAGGCTTCAGAGATTCTGGCTAAAATGTCAGAGCTAGTTCATCGCCGGCTGCGCCATGGCGGGAACAGCTACCCCCCTGTCATCTACAGCCCTCTCATGCCCAAAGGGGCGACCTGTTTTGAATGCAATATCACTTTCAGCAACCTGGACAACTACTTGGTCCATAAAAAGCACTATTGTAACAGTCGCTGGCAGCACATGGCAAAGTCTCCAGACTTTTCTGCCCTCTCAGATAAGGTCCCTGAGGCAGTAAGCCCCAACAGTGGTCACAGTTCTGTTAGCATGTTGGCTGGCTGCCACCCAACAGAAGCTGACAGCCACCTCATGCAGTCTGCTTGCCTAAACTCCAATGTGTTGGACATGATCAATGCTGGGGCTAAAGGCTCTGATAAGGATCTAACGGGACAGGTGAAGAAGGTCTCCACCCCGACCGGGACTGAGGACAGGCTGAACGGCAAGCAAATGGATGGGAAAAGTCCCACTACGGGTTTGGTGGAAAGCGATAATGACCCAACCAAGACAACTTGCGATGCCTGCAATATCACCTTCAGCCGTCATGAGACCTACATGGTCCACAAGCAGTACTACTGCGCCACTCGTCACGATCCCCCCATGAAACGCATGTCCGCCAACAAGGTGCCCTCCATGCAGAGAACCATGAGGACCCGCAAACGCAGGAAGATGTACGAGATGTGTCTCCCCGATCAGGACCATCAGAGGCCGCCTATGGGTCAGCCAGGTTTCCTTGGAGTTCCTCCTATGAATCCTTGTACATCTCAAGAGGCTGTGGAAAGCCTAGCAGACCGCTTCCACCCCCGCTGTGATATCTTCCCAGGTATGGTACCCAAACACCTGGAGGCCTCTCTGACTGTCACTAAACCTATTTTGGCTCCTAAATGCAACACCATGGAGCAGCAGGAACTGGATGCACCCATTGATCTCAGCAAAAAATGTTCGCCAGTCTCTGACAAGACATGTAGCTCTCCCAAAAGACTTCTGGACTATCACGAATGTGCAGTGTGCAAGATAAGTTTTAACAAAGTGGAGAACTACCTGGCACACAAACAGAACTTTTGCCCTGCAACAGCTGCAGCTGCTGCTGCTGCTGCTGCTGCCACCGCTCAACAACAGCAGCCACAACAGCAGCAACACAACGACAGCAGCAGCCTGGAGCCTCCCATGTTCCCAGATGTGAAAAGTGAAGGCAATAACAACCCCGATGACAGCTACGATAAGAGCCCTGGCAAATGTGAGAAGAATGGCAATGGGAAGGTGATGGTGCAGAATGGAGGCATGTTCCCCCCTCATCTGGGACCTGTGCCAGGACTCAAGACTTTTACTGAGCCCCAGCTTATTCCATCAAAAGATGAGAACAAGAATATGTTTCTGCCCCACTGCCTTTATCCTGGAGCAATAAAAAAGGTGAAAGGTCCCGAGCAAATATCGCCGTATTTTGGGATAAAGCCAACCGATTATGTGAGTGGGGGACCAGTGATGCAAGGGGAGGCTGGTGAGCAGGAGCAGAGCGTTAATGGTGGAGGAGGAGAGACAGGAACAACTAAAGACCAGGCTCCCCAGCCTGCTGCTAATGGCTGCCCCCATCCTGGCAAAGAACCCCTTCCCCTCCTGCCCAAAAACCGGGGCATGGTCATCGTCAATGGGGGGCACAAGCCGGAGGAGCGTTCGGGCACAGCCCCTCCACAGCAGGAGAACCAGCCCCAGCCAGACAGCCAGCCCTCCAATCCTTCACCCACGTGGGCCACAGAAAATCAGGCCGATTCCAACGAGAACATGTCACCTTCCTCCAAGTCCCCGAGCGAGGAGGCAGCGCCCACCGCCAACAAAGGCATGAATGGCTCCGGAAGCGGCAAATACTGCCGCCTCTGTGACATCCAGTTCAACAACCTATCAAACTTTATTACCCATAAGAAGTTTTACTGTTCGTCACATGCAGCAGAGCATGTAAAATAAGTTGAGAACAAAAAACACTCATCTTCTTCTCCTTCCTAGACCTTTCTTCCTGACTTTTACTCCTTTTTTTCTTCCTTTGTTTTGGTACACTGTTGTGTCTGGAATAGTGCATCATGCAGTGCTAAACGCTGCTTGTGGACAATCAAGAGAAGCTTCTTCTTTCATCGTTTTAAGACTTTAAAATGCAAAACCATTGGTTAAAAAAAAAGAAAAAAAAAAGGGAAAATGAATCAAGAATAATATTGGTGCCACGTTCACATTAATTTATTTTACAATCAGTATTAATAGGAGTAGTGATCTTAATTTAAATTCAAAATGAAATTTATATCAGAGTTGTTTGTAATGTTATTGTATAGTCATTCTTGTGTAGCACACATATTGTTTACACTGTAATGTAGGCTCAATGAAACAATAGACAATACAAAAACGAGATGCATTTTAGACACAAAAATAGCTACTGAGGCACTTGTGTATTCTTATTTGCTGTACCAGTTTCTGTATGCTCAAAATGTCTCCTGCAGATTGCTACTAATGGACTTTCCTGCCTTACATATCACTATTTGGGGGTGATTATCAGGCACAAACCTGCATCTCACATTTTGGCATATATACATGGCTTTGCATACATATGTGGCTGTTTGTCCCTGTCTCTTTTCTTCAACTCAGATGTGGATGTTTTCATGAGGATGACAACATTCTTGTATAGTACTCGTATTTCTGTTTGATGATACACTTTGTTCTCCCTTTTTGAAATTTGCTCTCAATGCAATACTTTGTAAATGAGGGAACATTACTGAAAGCAGTATTATGAAATGGGGACTGTGCATATAATTATTTGTTACCCCATATGGGAAAAAAGGAGAAAAAAAAATCAAAAAGAAGAAGAAGCTGTACAAGAATTAAGTTTATTGCTGATGAACAAGCTGGGTGGGAGGTCAGTGGGGGATACTGATGTAAAATGATCATTCCAATGTCCTGATTATGGGAGAAAATGTTTCTTAAAACGTTGTTGCTATGCATGTATATGGATGGAATTAAATTCCAGATCTGTTGGAAATTTTTATTTTGATGTGGTGTCATAATTAAACTTAAATCCTCAGGATAAACTGGTGGTCTCTGGTCTTTATTTAACCCAAAAATACAACATTTATTTAAAAAAAAAATAACAGATTAGATAATTTGTTTGCAGTTTCTAAAAGTTAAACAGTAACTGTTCACTTCTTGTTGTGATGTAACTCAATTTTATGCAACTAACAAATGAATCTGATGCAATGAAGCACGAAGAAGTGAACGTACCTTCGCTTGTGGCAGAATATTAAGACTGAGATAAAAGTATTGAGTTGAGCAGTGACGTGTGAGTGTGTGTGGCCTTTTACAATGATAAGGAATATTGTATTAATTTTTTGGCACTGGCCAATCAGGTGAGGAGCCTGAAATAACAACTTGAAAGATAAGATGAATCTAAGACAGAAAATATTTCATCACACTGAATACCCCCAAGTTATCTTCAATTAAAAAGCTCCCAACGAAGCAGAGCCGTGCAAAAAAAATGTCCTGAAATTGACTTCTTGATGAACCTTTGCAGAAAAAAATAGACCACCTCGACCAAAACTTGAACATTTGATTGAATATTTAAAACATATTCAGGTGTTTCTCGGCCCTGGCTTCCATTTTGGCCACGGGTCACTCGCTCTGCTGTCTGGCTTGTCGCTGGTTGACGAGCTTCCTCAGGTGCTGGCTGATGGCAGATGGCTTCTTGTAGATCATTCGCCGGTCTGCTCCTTTTATGTGAATGTGATTGGCTGATGGGTAGCATTCCTTCAGAAACCTCTTTTGAAGTTTAGCCACCATCTGGTGCAGGAGGAAGAGGAGGGGGGAGAATATGATTATCCATGTTACTGGAGCATTGTTCAGTCTGTACCAGACTTAATGTTTGCAGCTGAAGTAAACACACTCACTTGGTTTAAGTGTTCTGGCATTTGCTCATCAAAGGAATCCCCAGTGAGCATGCTCACTGATATCTTGCTGGAGAGAGGTTTAAACTTTGTGATATCCCTTTAAAAAAATTTAAAAAAACATGGCAATGACTTTGTGCAATCTTTTTATCTAGTTTTTCCATTTCAATGTGCAGAAACATGCAGAGACAAATATTTCGATGTATGTTTACAATACCTCACTTGAGTTGCACTTTCATTCATAAAGTAGTGCTCATCTACAGCACTGCTCAGGTGGGCGGGGTTACTGAGTAGGTACTTCTATCAGAAGCAGAAACAGAGAAAATTAAATGAAAATCAAGTATTTTAACCAGGAAAATTGACCTTTTACAAGAGTGCCCTGGCCACGCGATCATGCGGCAGGACGAACAAGAGAAATGACAACTACTGAAAATCACGCAAAAACACTGACAGCAACAACAAACACATAAAACACGGACTAATACACTATTAACGCTAAAAGAAAGGTACCAAGTTGAAATCTAAAACTACTTGGAAATCAAACACACAGATTCACCATTTGTCCATAAATAAAAGATATCTTAAAAAGCATGTAGCGGGACCAGCTGCTTCAGTCCCAGGTCCTTCTGAAGGTCCTTCCAGGCAGCAGGAGCATATTTAAAAGCTTTTTTACCCAGCTCTGTTCTGACCTTGGCTTTTATGAGGGCAGTCATTTCATGAGCAAAACAACAACAACAAAAAAAAGGAATATCAACATGAGTTGAACGCGTTCTATTAATTTAAATTAAGACACCAAGTTCTAATACAATGATAATGAGCACGGAACAAAAGCTAAAACACTAAAACCTTATCAAGTGACTAGTTGAGCTTTGATAGATTATGTGCATTATGTGGTAAATGAGAACACCCCCCCCCCCCCCCCAAAAAAAAAATTATATATATATATATATATATATATATATATATATATATATATATATATATATATATATATATCCTGGTCCAAGTTCAAGAACCTTTGTCAGTAGAACATGTATAATAAAAACAACAGACAGTCGTATCACAGCAAATCATTTAAAAACCTAATTGCCGCAGGAATGAATGAATCTTTTAGTTTATTAGTCCTACACCTCGGCAACAGGTATCTGCATCGGGAAGACAGCAGTCTGAACTGGTCCTGTAGACAGGATCAGTCTGGCTTTTCTCACTGACCTCACCTTGTGCAGATCAGTGGGTTATTTAGGGCTGTGCAGCTATTTTTCTGCACACCCTGACAATTTCACATGTCAAAAGACCAAACCAGCAGATAAAGGTAAAAGTTAATAAGGACTCGATAAAAGAAGAATAAAATATGAAAGTAACATCAACATAAAAACCACAAAGCTTTGGTTAACAATACATTCCCTGATGAGACGTCTTACAAAGCCCATGTGAATCCACAAGCCAGTCTGTTATCAAACACAGGTCCCAGCTATCTACTGTATGCTGGTTCACCACTTCAACAATTTCACCTGAAATGACCACAGGTGAGGTGACTGTACTTTCTTTCCTAAAATCAATAATCATCTCCTTTGTCTTTGAAACATATATCTGTAAGGAAGACGCACAGCAGTCAGTAAAATCCCTGACCCGTGATCAGGGTCAACACTGCTGAGGAGAGACAACTGAGAAATCAGCAAACTTTAAAAATAAGACGCTGTGGATGCTGGCTGCAACAATCAGTATAAAAAATACATTAAAGGGTATTCCTCCTATTGGAAGGTTTCTGTACCATTTTCTATATTCTGACTTCAGGAAACATACCTCATATCAGCAAAATTTCCATAAAATATTATGAAATCACAAATCAAAAACAAAAGAAGGGGGGAAAAAAAACCCTTTCCATACTTTGCTGCAGCTCATCTGATGTAACAGCTTGAATTCTTTGAAGCGTAACTTCACTAATGAAAATCAACATTCTTCATCAGTCAGCTTCCAGCATCCTTTCGCAGCGTTACAGGATGGAGCCTCATCGCCTTCATTCCACTGAGATCAGGACTGTTTCCTGGTCGCTTCTGAGCTCATGTCTTTTTAAACGCTCTTTGATCTTTGGAGAGATGCGTTATTATCCTGAAAAATTACCTCAGCCTCACCAAATTTCCTTTGGACTGAAGGAAAGGAAAAAAAATGGTCCAAAATGTCAATGTTGACCTGTGTATTTGCCAGAGAGGTAATGACTGCCATCTCTCCTGGTCCTTCACCTGACATTACAACTTTATCCTCTTCTAATGTTTAATGATTAATCACTGAATATCACTGTCATCCAATCATCCACAGTCCATCACTGCTTCTCTCTGAACCATGATGACCCTTTATAACTATTTTTCCTCTTCCTGTACTTTCAACTTCCAACCAGTCCAGGCAGATGGCCTTCCCAGTTCTGGTTCTGCTAAAGCTTTTACTTCCTGTTAAAAGGGATTTTTTTTTCTGCATGCTCAGGATGGAGAACTGAATGAAATGGGAGACTCAATACCATCTGCTGGTTTGCTTAGCTAGGTGATTATTGTTTATGATTGGATGCAGTTATTTTAAATTG
Source organism: Melanotaenia boesemani (assembly GCF_017639745.1). NCBI lineage: Eukaryota > Metazoa > Chordata > Actinopteri > Atheriniformes > Melanotaeniidae > Melanotaenia > Melanotaenia boesemani. The sequence continues at coordinate 32,026,580 of NC_055687.1, forward strand.
GACTAATGTGGATTGTAGGAGCCATTTTTTTGGTTTATCATTTAGGCACTTGGGGAGTTTTGAGTTTAGAGGGTACTGAGATGTGTGTGTCACATAGGTTTAGGTTTATATGTGATTTTTATTAGGATTGGTGGACGGTGGGGAGGCCGGTTCTTACCATAGTCATAAGAAACCCACTGAAAAATCAGCATTTTGCACAGAAAAAAACCTCTAAAATTACTCACACTTTATGGATTTCAACCAGCAGAATTCAGTATTTTTATTAACTTTGAACTTTCTAATAAATGGAAACATCAACCAAAGAAAATTTAAAATTTGTCCAATGAAATCTTTAGCTACAAACACTGAGGCTTACAGAGTAGCCTCTACATGGATCATATGCTGGATTTGCTTTAATTGGATTATAATTTGGCAACAATAATTGGATTGAGTTGGACTGTAAAAAAGTGTCATCGCATGACTTTTCCTTTCCTTACAAATGAAGCTGAACTGAAATCAGTTTAATAAAACTTTTTTTTTTGATTGAGCTTAAAAAAATTCAATTTGTTTGGTTTCTCACAGTTCAGTCACAAATCATGACTCCTGTTTCTAACCATTTGTTTTTTATTTCTTTTTCTTTCCATTATCTTTAAAGCATATTGATTTTAGTTTTCTATTCTGAACCTTTGACGTCTTCCTTAGTCAACCTGTATGTTTCCCCTTTTTACAACCAGCCCATTTTGTTTATCCCTTCCCTAAAATGTAGACGTAGCTGACAGGGAACAAACTGTTCCCACACTTCGAGTTGAATCTCCCACTTGAAGGAGTTTTCTAATTCTTATCTTTATTATTTTTATTATTATTATTATTTGCACTGGCAGCGCTTTAGTTGGGACCATGTTTGCTGCCACTCAACAAGGTGCAACAGCTCGTGAAGTTCTGCAGGCAATCTTCTTTTAAGTTCAGACTCTTTTGCATATTTAAACTTGTGCAGGTACTCGTAAAAATGCAAATTACACTGATTTCATCATTTTTCCTCTCAATTTAGTAGTTCAATAATTTGCCAAAATTACAGCAATTTTATCTCTTTGTGTTTTGTTTAGCAAAGTCAGAATGTTTAGCTGTTAAATGACTGATTTTCTGTTGCTGTTTGTTTTTTAAAGTCTGTGAGAACATAGACTTCACATAAAAATTATGGGGGAAAAAATGAGGATAAAAAAAATGCTCTTAAGTCTCATCTAAATCACATGTGCAACTCTTTATTACATTTACTGAACAAAAGCATGTAGTTTTACAAAAAGAAACCACTAAGGTCAAGAGCTAAACCTCTGAATGGAATTAAAAACCTGTCAAGTTTTGCTCAACATAAAGGTGATGTTTGGCTCAGGAAAGCTGCAACACTCTTCTTCTCCAAACAACTTCCAAACCTGAAGCAATAAACATTTGAAGGTAACACCTTTCTGTTAACACTATTGTTAAAAATGTTCAAGCTTTAAAAAACACAAGTGTATATGATTTAACGCTTTGAGCTTTGTGCCTGTTTTTAGGCTTCTGTTTGAAATTTGCATATTTAAATGCATATATTTCTGCAACTAGAAGCTATTTTTGTTTGCTTTGTGGAGTCATAGTAATGGGAACATTCGTCAAATATGTTGAAAAGTGTAAATATGATTATATGTCAGGGATCACCAACTCTGGTCCTTGAGCGCTAGTGTCCTCCGAGTATTTATTGTTTTCTTACTGCAACACCTGATTCAAATAAAATGGAATCAAACTGCTTGTCAAGTTTTGCACAAGTCTGTTAATGACCCATTCATTTTTATCAAGTGTGTTGCAGCAGTGAAACATCCAATACCTGCAGGATGCAAAGATTGTGTCTTTGGAATAATGCAGATGTAACTCTGAACCTCTATCAGATCATTATACTATAAGTGAACCTTATCTCTAAAGTAAATTTGAGAGGTTGCAGCACGGACAGTTCAGGTAAGGTCTCCAAGTAGGCACCATCTGTTCCCAACATACCCTCATTGGTGGACTTTAGGTTTTAAAAGGCTGAAAAAAACATTAAAAACAGTTTTTACAATAGGCTGCAAACAGAGTACATTAAACAAAAACAGTACTTAATATTTTTTGTTATCCTTTACTTTTTATACTTTAAAGTTTTTCAAGCTACTGCAGTTGATCCAAGTATCTTAGATAGCTTTAAAGTGTTACTTCATGTTACCCTAGACATGAACACATAAATGGGGTGATGGAGCATCTGCCCTTCTGGGCCTTGATGGCCAAATAACCGTTGGAAAACAGCTTTTTTTTTTCTGCATTTTTTTTTGGGAAGGAGGTATCAAGTCCTGCATAGTTAAAGCTTAATTATAATTTTTTCTTTTAATAAAATATGTAAATAAGCTGACTTGCATGCCATCAACGAGTTTATGTTGCTTGATGGCCAGGGACCTCATTTATCAAGCTTGCGTAGGAACAAAAACCAGCGTACGCCAAATATAGTCAACTTTTGGGATTTATGAAAACCAAACTTGGAGGGAAAATGTTACTACCTCCAAGGCAACTCTGACCCAGGCGTACGCACATAATCTAGCAAAACGAGAAACGGCGACACCAACGGCACAGAATATAATCAAGGAAATGCTGTGAAATGTGAGACATTTCTGCACAATCCACTATTACCTTTCACACCACATGTTAGATAATAAAGCTGTTTGCAGAAATGAATAAAGACACACATTCAATATTAATTCTCCAAAGAGCGCACGCTCGGGTGAAAACCAGGATTTTCAGAAAAAAAGAAGATGATATTAATAAGAACCTTAACCACTACAATATGTTCTGTCATTGTGAAACAAATTTTACATATTATGAAATACATTCAGCTAAATAAGGTGGACAGTTCACTGTGGAGGTGGATTTCCTTTTATTTATTTATTCTTACACGCACTGTTTTTTTTTAAATTGTTGTCCCAGTTTTTGTCCAGATGGTCTTTATTTCCACCTGGTTAATAGTGGTGATTGCGTCCCTCTGCACCACCCACCCATCTAGAGCCCCGCCCACCCAGCTGGAGCACCCAGCAACTACAAAGAAATATTATTTAACTCTAAATAAACTGCTACCAAGCTCAGATTTAGCTGTTCATGTTTATTTTATAAATTAAAACAAATTACCAGCATCAGTACAGTCACTGACGCTTTTCTCCAAAGCAATTCACCACTGTGGGAGTCGAACTTCGATCTCCTGCATGACAGACATATGCGCTATCGTCTGAGATATCCAGCTGCAGACCCTGATCCCTCTGGCGTGCCTTCCTTCTGAGACTGTGATGGCAGCATCAGCCACCTGCTGCCACTATTCTGTCTTTCTGACACAAGTAATGTCCACGCCGTGCCCACCAATTAAACATTTTTACGTTTGTCAACATGGTCCATCAGGATCTCTGTCTCACACCCTGAAAAATTCCACTTCTTCCCTCTTTTTCCCTCCCGAGCCAACATGGAAATGATGTGATGAATATGTATTACAGGCGTCCACCTGACCATTTATAGCCACCATGTGGGCGTGGGAAGGCGTTCCCTCACATGCGCCGGCTTTAGAGTTGGTGCGAGTGTGGCGCACTTCTACTTTCAGAGTTATCAAAGTGTGCACACGCACGTCCTACGCCCGTTTTCGTTTAGAAATCAGAATTGCTTTTTGCGCCGCAAATGCCACCTGTAGTTTGCTTTGCTGAGCACAGTTTGATTAATGAGGCCCCAGCAACCCAAGTCACCTGTGACGTGCTACAGCATAACAGACAGACAGGATGCTCGTTACTGCAATAGCATCATTGTTTTTAACTTATACCGGCACCTTGTTTTGGTTTCTCTCACTCACTTCTGTGCACCATTTTAGATTTTTTTTTTTTTTTTTTTTAAATAGTGATTGTTATCCAGCATTAGTGAGCCACATAATTTACTAAATAGTGCTATCTGTTTATTTACCATCCCATCCATCAGTGTGTGTACAGGTCAGATGTAACCAAATTAAATCTGTGCACATTAGATATTTAATAAATCTTACAAACAGCTGGAGAGCCGCCATAAAGTTTGGTTTGTTGTGGAATTGGAGCTTTATTAAAACAATAGATGCCTGATGGGATTTTCTGCTGCAGAGCAAAGAAGCTTCAAAAAGTGGTGAAACAAAACCTCCATGTGGCTCTCCATGTTGATGCAAAAGCAGATCTCTGACCAGCTGGGAGTGGAGGAGCATAAATAAGAATAACACATGTACCTGTTGTTTACATTGCAAAGGCATTCATTAAAAAGGACATTTTCATATCCTGATTTCAATTTTACTATTTAGGATGGATGTACTCTGTTGTTTACAAACTACATGGGTAGTAAATATACTTCTACAATAGCAGACTGTGCCTTGTTTATAATAGGATGGAGAGGGTCAGATGAGATGAAGACCAACCAAAGAGTGAAAGAGGGAGGGGATGCAGTGAGGCTGTGCAAGGAACTGATGCTGTAACAGAAGAAGATGGAGGGAAAGAAGCAAAGGTGCAGGGAACAGAGGCACCACAAGAGGCTGAGACGGTTTAAAATCTTGTTTCAGAACAAGAGTTTAAGAGTCTTTGTGTCTTTGTCAACTTTGTGAAAAGACCTGGAAAATTCTCTAGAACACTAAAAAGCAAAATCTTAGAAGTTCCTTTAATGGTCTCCTTTAGCCTGGGAAACAAAGAAACATCATTAATGAAAGGAAATTAGATTATTTTATCCCACAATTCCTTGCACACACATTTACACTAACTGGATTCATGTAGTTTCATTGCTGTAGATCTGGATTCTTGTTGAGGAAAAAAAAAATAACTTCATGGTGTTTTCCAATGAGGTCATAGAAAAGTGGTTAGGTAAAGACAATTTTGGGAGGCTGTACCATATTTTATAAGACTCACTGTAAATTCTTTATGAGTGCATGTCTGAGCTTCTTTTCCAGTAACAATCAGAGCAAACTCCAATAAAAGATTTATTCTGTTAGTCAACTGGCAGACATGTTAATTAACCTATTCCACAGTCACAGCAAGCCACCCCTTTTGCCTGATTTCACACAGCTCTAATTCCATATCAGCACATGCAGTACTGACAGGTTTGGGTCCATTTCATGTGCACCCAAATAAACAATGGATTCTGTTTATCTGCAGACACTCCAGATCCCTGCAGCATCTCCAAAAACTGCTTAGATGAGACTGAAAGCAATGATCTTTACAATGCTAACGCATGTTAATGCTCAATGCAAACACATCCTTCTACACCTCCATAATTCCATCTACAATTTGCACAAGTGTATTTATAAGATGTGGGAAATTAACTCCTACTATTGTAGGCCTATTCTAATGCAGTCAAGGCAGAGTAAAGCTCTTTCAGTGGAGCGGAAACACTGATATCACATCTGAAATCACATTCTGACTAGCTCAGAGCTGGGAGAGTTCACCAAGCTGCAAAATCAAAGTCTCAAATGGAGCAAAATTTCCCTTTAACTGTATCTATCATCCACATGTGATGAGACCAGATAGCTGTAGGTGCCGTTAACACTGTATCAAACAATTCTGCTCCAGTTCAATTAAGCAGTGGTTACAGAACATGCCCTTGAGAAATGGACTGCATGCTCTATTGAGCTCGGTCTGACGGTGAATGTGTGTGTGTGTGCGTGTGTGTGTGTACATTATAACCTTCGCTACTCTGTCGACAAAACCTTTTTCTGTCCTTGGAGAATTCAAGCACAATGATGTCCTTATCTCCTTGGCAACAACTGTAATACTTGAAAAGCTGAAATAGGTCCCTCATCACTGCTGCCATCAAATCGTGGGTGGCTGGCAGCACAGAACAAGGCGTCTTAACGAACTGTTCACATTCATCCCCGAGCAGATGTGGCCGGATCGCACAGACAGCAGCAGAAAAATGTCACAGCGTGCTTATAAAGGGCCATTAAAGGGTAAGTTGTGTTTCTGTAAATGCAAAACTGCAACAACCTCCACGTTACTGTCTAAAACATACACAACATGAATATGAGGTGGTTTATTTCTCTGTAAAACAAATGTGACTGTGTACAGAGAGCATTTTGTCTCTTTTTTTTTTTAGATATTGCCCGTCGTTCATCAGTATCCATTGCTCCCCCTCTGGCTGGGATGTTTTCAATAGGAGGTGAAAAATAACTACAGGACTTCATGACAGGCACAAGTGCCACAAATGTGTGTGAGAGAATCACAGCAGACCCTCCCCTTTGGAAAAAAAAACCTCATCTGCAACACAAAACACCTACAGTTTATTATAACAAGCATTTCCTCAGTAATCATGTGACCTGTCAGAAGGCTAAGCTTTACATTACAGCAGGCTTCAGAAGACATCGCGCATTTGCCTCATCGTGTCGGCACCGGGAAGCCGGGTCGTTTCCATTTATTTCAAAATAACATGCGGTATCATGTCATGCCAAATGCACAGTCTCTGACAATATGAAGACAATCATCACCGACTCTCATCTCATCTGCTGAGGAGGAGGCGTGATTATTCTCGCACTAGCACCATCCTGTGGCTGCACGGGAAGGATGGGAGGAAAGTTGTTTAAAGAGTTGGCAACACATCCCCATTTCCCTTCTTATTTTGATTATGTCACAGAAACTAAATTATGTATTTATCTTACATTTTCTACCATGATGAGAAGCTACATTTATATTCACCTCTGACCTGTTGGGATAAAATATTTCTGCAGCTTTTTCTATTTTATTTAGTATGTGTTGCAGCCTGTTTGCGTGCACAAGTCTGACCTGCCGTTGGATGACTTCCTCTGAGACATTTTCGCCTTTTATTGTTGGTTCAATCAGCCCCATGATGAGCAGCATGCGGCTCAGTCCTGTAGCTGCTGAGAACTGCCTGGCCTGGAGTGATGGCAGCAGCTTGCCATACCTGGAAAAAATGCATAACACAGAGATTAAGTTGTCTGATTTCAAAGATTTGGAAACAAATTATTATGCCCAGCTGCTTCATTTCTGTAAGTTCATTTCTTGTTTGAAATTTATGTAATGGCATGCACTGAATTTCTTTTACATTTCCTTGGAAAATAAATGTGTTCAGCTGCAATAGAAGCATGGCTAAAGCAGGATAATGGTTTGTAGAGCTGATGCAGTCTTTTTTTTAACATGTGCTCATTAATAATCCCAAATAATCCAGCTTGCTCAAAATTTTTCTTTCAAAGGTCTTTTCCAACCCCCAAAAAATAATATCAAACTTTCTCTACAAAGAACTGTAAGAAGAATTTGCCTGGGAAATGAGAAACACTCTTCTTTTTTTTATTTTTTATTTTTTTTTGACAGATGAGAGAAGAAGAGCTGTGGGATTTTGTAACTCAGGAGGCCCAATCGGTCTCAGCTCACTGGTGCCCTGAATTGGCTGGTCTCAGCCTGTGGAGCCCAATCAATAGTGCCGTACGCCTGCTGCCGCCATCGCTGTGCCGCGCAGCCTTCCCTTACACGAAGTCAGCATGCTGTAGATCTGCCCCCTACATCATCATGCACCAGTAAGAGTCTCGTTCCCGTTTCAGCCTGATCTGGGCAAGACTAACAGCAGTCTGATCATCAATACCTACAATAAACTGCCAATCATTCACCTTTAATGCTAGTTCTTTCACTGATTTTAAAGGTTTGTGTGTGCAAAAAGGCAGCAAAATTGTGGAATTCAATCATAATAATTCTGAGTGGCTATGTCTTTGGAATGAAATATAACATTTATAACTGCATTAATCAAAGAAACCAAACAAATTCATTCATTTGAAAGGAATCAGAAATTGTAGTTTTATAAGCATTAACTTTTGAGATTTAATGATAATCGTAAGAAAAGTTATGTTAAACTAACCTTGTAGGCCTGTCAGCTGAGTGTGCACTACAGTCAACATGAGGCAAGACTCATCACTTAATGAGTATTTTAGGCAACTGATCACTCAGAACACTAATTTCCTATTTTCAGTCCATTATCTACTTATTTGACCGATCACATTAGCTCTGCAGCTCAATAATGCTCAAAAATGACAGCATTAGGCAGCACTGCTCGCCTCAGGAAATTGCAATTTCCCACAGGCAGGATCAGCACATCTTTGCTGCCATTATTACTGCACATATCCTATCAAACCACCATCATAAACATGCACTTTCATGTGTAAAATAACCCATTTCACCTGCGCTTTGATACGACATGTTGCTACCCAAACAACTGCAGCTTGATGTTATCGAGCTCTGCTCCAACAATGCATGTCAGCACTGATTGGTCAGATAAAGTTGATTCCAATAGCAGAGAATGGGTGTCGAGCTGCCACAAACAGCAGTGTAAGATAAGGTATCTGCCATATTCATGGTGGAGAAAAATGGTCCCTTTAGGTCAATAATAGATACAGACGGATGGGGGGGGGGGGGCTGTTCTAATTCTCAGTCTCCAGTAGACAGAGAAAACTTTTCATATCAGACCTCTGGAGAGTGACACTTTGACATTTTCATCTTCCTTGCTGCAGTTTTTCCCCTGAAGTCATTCTGCCACCACAGTTTAGAACTGACTCTTCGACCCGGCTCTTAAGAGACTTCTCAGGCTCTGCACATTTTCCACCTGTCACCCCTTTCTTACCTCTTGGTTCCAAAAATAAAGGGTGAGCTGAAGGGAGGGGTGTGTGTGTGTGTGTGTGTGTGTGTGTGTGTGTGTGTCCCTATCACCCGCCCCCCCAAACCAAAAGTTCAAATCTGGTCAAATCATTCCTGGGACTGGCATTGAACATTATTTCAAGGATTCTCCAGCCACCTGTCCTATTCCCTCCTCTTTTTCCATTTTTAATTCTGCCCCCGAGTGAGGATTATGCGAAGCAAGGCATGCGTGTCAAAGGGAAATTTAGTGGGTAAAGACAGCCAAGATTGGTGGGATGAATTAAACAGATAACGGCAGGAGACGAAGTGGGGGAACCATGTAGAGCAAAACGCCTCACCGATGTTGGTCATTTCAGAGGGGCTCTTTTTTTTTTTTTTTTTTTTCTCCCCACAGGAGCGAGGAGGCAATATCTAAATTAATAAAGTGATGAAATGAGTTTGTGCCGTGGACTTTCTGCTGTTTGACTTTCCCATCTGGATTAGTGCAGGCTGAATGGACGCTCTGTTACTTTTGTTACAACTACGCAATTCACTGTCGGAATTTGGCCCTGTAGCGATAAGGCTCCCCTCCTCCTCCTCATTACCATCTCATTCCATATGCAGGGCCTCTGTTACCTGAGAGCCTGCTCACACACAAAACATGAACTATTACACAAGCTTCTGCCAACTATTACAATGAACGCCGAACCTTTAAACACGGACTATTACACGAGGCTCAGCTAACTATTATACTGGAGGAATATTTCTTTTAAAAGTGGCCGGTATACGTCACAAAAAAAGGCAGGAATGTGAATGTGAACAGGTGCACGGCATGGCCTCTTACTCCAAGTTTCTCACTGTTTGTCAAAGAATTATTATGGTTGAAACTGATGGAACATTAGACACTTTCAATCATCTGCTCATCGTAGACAATGCTAAAACATTCATTTTCCAAATGCCGATCCAAGACTGAATATATACTGGTCACTTTATAAGGAATACTTCTTCAATTGCTTGTTAACACAAATTTCTAATCAGCCAATCACACAGCAGTAACTAAATGAATTCAGGCATGTAGACATGGTGAAGACGACTTTCTGAGTTTCAAACTGAGCATCAGAATGAAGAAGAAAGGGGATTTAAGTGACTTTGAACCCACGTTCATCCATTGTTGTTGGTCTGAGTGTTTCAAGAACTACTGATCTACTGGGACACACAACCATCTCTAGGGTTTACAGAGAATGGTCTGAAGAAGAGAAAATATCCATTAAGCAGCAGTTGTCTGGACCAGAATGTCTGGTTGATGTCAGAGGTCAGAGGAGAATGGGCAGACTGGTTGGAGATGATAGAAAGGCAACAGGAAGTTAGATAAGCACTGGTTCCAATCAAGGTCTGCAGAACAGCATCTCTGAATATACAACAGTCCAACCTTGAAGCAGATGGACTACAGCAGCAGAAGACCACACCGGGTGCCTCCTGTCAGCTAAGCACAGGAAAATGAGGCTACAATTCACACAGACTCTCCAACACTGGACAATAGAAGATGGAGAAACGTTGCTGGTCTGATGAGTCTCCATTTCAACTCCATATTTAGATAGTAGGCTCAGAATTTGGTGGGAATGTCATGAAAGAATAGATCCATCGACATTGTATCAACACTTCAGTTGTGTAATGTCAAATGGTGTGAGGGATATTTTCTTGTCCCACTTTAGGCCTCTGAGTACCAGCGTGTCCTGATTTAACCACCACAGCCTACCAGAGTATTGATGCTGACCATGTCCATCCCTTTATGACCACAGTGTAGCATCTTCTGATGCTACTTCCAGCAGGATAATGCACCATCACAACGCTCAGATCATCTCCACCTGCTTTCTTGAACATGACAATAAGTTCACTGGACTCCAACGGCCTCCACAGTCACCAGATCTCAATCCAGTAGAGCAGCTTTGGGATGTGGTGGAACGGGAGATTCTAATCATGGATGCAGCCGACTAACCTGCAGCAACTGTGTGATGCTGTCATGTCAATATGGAGCAAAACCTCTGAGGAATGTTTCCAACACCTTGCTGAATCTATGAAACCAAGAATTAAGGCAGTTCTAAAGGAAAAAGGGATCCAACCTGGTGGGCAAGGTTGAGCTAGTAAAGTGTCCTGTGAGTGTATATTATATTTGTCTAAGAGAGCCATGGAAATGTGTCTGTCAGACCAGTCATTGTAACCAGTCCCTCTTACAGGATGAGAGGATTTATTCCAGTATAATTAGTTTACCAATCTCCTACATAGTTGCTATTTATATATCAGTTTCCAGCTGCTGAGTAAGTTACAATCTGGAACAGCCTTGAACCACCTTGAGAGCAACTCCAGCAAATAACCGTGTCAACACAACAATATCATTTCTGACATCAAATGTAGGACAAGAAAAGCAGAGCAGAATGACGAGCCTTTTTATTGTTTACCTACGAGCTTTGAACACCTTGTCCCACATAAATACTACAGAGCTACTGATGAGTTCAGGATATTACAGATGTTTCCCCCTTTTCTAAAAAAACGCACCAACTGATGAAGTCATTTCTGTTAGTGCTGCTCGTTTTAATGGTTAGAACACAGGGAACAGTTCAGATTCAATCTGTATAATTACACCACAGTGCATTTAATTAGCAGACACAGTTATGCAAAGAAATTAACAAGTGAGGAACAGATTGAGAGGGGGTACCGGGTTTGGCATCTTGAGAACTTGTGAAATGAGGAATGTGA